>NC_041382.1:148771783-148844798 GCF_002162155.2 Triticum dicoccoides | reverse complement strand
GGGCGGGGGCGGCGTATATATAGGAGGGGGGCTAGCTTGGGGGAGGGGGCAAGGCGGCGTGGGGGAAGAGTCCCGGCCGTACTCGGCGTCAGGCGGCGGGGCTCGCGGTCTCCTGGAGGGAGACGAGGCGCGGGGCGGTTGGGCCGGCTCGGCTAGGCTTCGGCCCAGTCAGGCACTGGAGATTTTTTTTTTAAATAATTTCGCCGAAATTTAAATAAATCCTAGAAAATAAAATAAAAATCTAAAAATGCCAAAACAAATTTTCACCGTCTAAATAAAATATTTAGAACAAGATGAACATTTTCTTGGCCCTAAAATGCAACTTTGAAAAACGTGCAATTTTTTTAATTCAAATAAAATAGCAATAAACTCCAAATAAAAACCAATATTTGATTGTAATATTTTTAACTCCAATATTTCAATTACTTTGGAGAAGTCATATTATCTCCTCTCATATATTTTAATATGAGATATTTTCGGAGAGAAGAATGATTAAAACCAACAATCCTCGTTTCAATATCAGATAAAACTCAAATATGAAAATAGGGAAATCCCCAACTCTCTCCGAGAGTCATTGAGTTGCTTAGGATTTCGAGGATCACGAAACAAAATGCAGCAAAATATGATATGCATGAATGATCTATGCATAACATTCCAAATTGAAAATTTGGGATGTTACAAACCTACCCCCTTAAGATGAATCTCGCCCTTGAGATTCGGGTTGGCTAGAAAATAGGTGCGGGTGATCTTTGCGAAGATCATCCTCTCGTTCCCAGGTGGCTTCATCTTCGGAATGGTGACTCCACTGAACTTTGCAAAACTTGATAACCTTGCTACGGGTGACTCGGCTGGCATATTCAAGAATCCCGACTGGCTTCTCCTCATAGGTCAGATCACTGTCCAACTGAATCGCCTCCAAGGGCATTGTATCTCTTAGCGGTATATCGGCCATCTCAGCGTGACACTTCATCAATTGTGAAACATGAAACACATCATGTACTCCGGACAATCCTTCGGGTAATTCCAACTTATAAGCAACCTCTCCCATACGCTCCAAAACTCTGTATGGTCCCACAAAGCGTGGCACTAGCTTTCCCTTAACTCCAAAGCGTTTCACTCCTCGCAGGGGTGATACTCGCAAATATGTCTGTCTCCAATTTCATAGGTTATTTCATTGTGTTTCAAATCTGCATAACTCTTCTGTCTAGACTGAGCTACCTTTAATCTATCTCGGATCAACTTAACCTTTTCTTCAGACTCCTTAATCAAATATGGTCCGAACAACTGTCGGTCTCCAACTTCATCCCACGACAACGGTGTCCTACACCTCCTTCCGTATAAAGCTTCGAAAGGTGCCATCTTCAAACTGGCCTGATAACTGTTGTTGTATGAGAACTTTGCGTAGGGCAAGTTGTCATCCCAACTAGATCCATAATCTAGCGCGCAAGCCCTCAACATATCCTCCAGAATCTGGTTGACTCTCTCGGTCTGTCCATCAGTCTGCGGGTGGAATGATGTACTGAACTCCAGTCTGGTTTTTCATGCAACTGATTCCAAAACTTTGAGGTAAACTGGGTTCCTCTATCTGATACAATTGTCCTTGGAACTCCATGCAAATATACGATCCTGGTCATGTATATGTTGGCCAACTTCGCACTGGTATATGTGGTTTTCACTGGGATAAAGTGAGCTACTTTGGTCAAGCGATCAACTACTACCCATATAGAATCATATCCTGATTTGGTCCTGGGCAATCCGGTGTTAAAATCCATGCCAAGCTTTTCCCACTTCCATTCGGGGATCGACATAGGTTGTAACAATCCGGCTGGCTTTTGATGTTCTGCCTTCACTCTCTGACATACATCACACACGGCTACATACTCGGCAATATCCTTCTTCATACCAGTCCACCAGAAACGCTCCTTTAAATCCACATACATCTTGGTGTTTCCGGGGTGAATTGAGTATGGTGAGTCATGAGCCTCCTGAAGTATTAACTTCCTGATGTCTATGTTATTTGGCACATAAACACGGTCCTCAAACCATAAGGTGTCGTGTTCATACTCACGAAAACCTTTGGCCTTTCCTTTGCTCATTCTCTCTTTTATCTCAGCAATCTCTTTGTCATCCTTCTGAGCTTCTCGAATCTTTCCCAACAATGTAGACTGAACCTCCATTGTTGCAACGAAACCTCTAGGAACAATCTCCAATCGAAGTTCCCTGAGATCCTCTGCTAACTCCTTTGGCAATCTTGTGCTTACGAGGATGTTAGCATAACTCTTCCGGCTCAAAGCGTCTACTACGACATTGGCCTTGCCTGGATGATAGTGAAGCTTGATGTCATAATCCTTTATAAGCTCCAACCATCTCATCTGCCTACGGTTCAATTCCTTCCGTGTGAAAATGTACTTCAAACTCTTATGATCCGTGTACACATCACAATGGTTTCCAATAAGGTAACGCCTCCAAGTCTTCAACGGATGCACTACGACAGCCAACTCCAAATCATGCGTGGCATAATTTAAGTCATGCAGTTTCAGTTGTCGTGAGGCATACGAAACAACTCTTTCGTCCTGCATAAGCACGCTTCCAAGTCCTAGGCGAGAGGCATCGCAATACACTTGGAACTCCTTACGTATATCTGGCAGAATCAGCACTGGGGCTGTACTTAAACGTTTCTTTAACTCCTGAAAACTCGCCTCACATTCTTCTGTCCATTTAAATTTGGTATCCTTCTTCAATAACTCCGTCATTGGCTTCGCAATTTTGGAAAAATTCTCGATGAATCTCTGATAGTATCCTGCGAATCCAAGAAAACTCCGGATCTCGCTAACTAAAGTGGGTGCCAACCATTCAGTGACTGACTAAACCTTGGTGGGATCTACTTCTACACCTTCTCCTGATATAATATGTCCAAGGAATCCGACTTCCTTCAACCAAAACTCACATTTGCTGAACTTGGCATACAACTGGTGTTCCCTGAGTTTCTCGAGAACTGAACGCAAATGCTCCTTGTGCTCCTCTTCATTCTTCGAGTATACCATTATGTCATCAATGAACACCACAACAAACTTATCCAAATATTCCATGAACACCTTGTTCATCATGCTCATAAAATAGGCAGGGGCGTTAGTCAGTCCAAATGACATGACCGTATACTCATATAACCCGTACCTTGTGGTAAATGCGGTTTTAGGTATATCCTTCTCCCGGATCTTCAGCTGGTGATATCCTGATCGCAAATCGATCTTTGAAAACACCTTAGCTCCTTGCAACTGGTCAAACAAATCATTGATCATCGGCAGTGGGTATTTGTTCTTGATCGTCACCTCATTCAGAGCACGATAATCAACAACCATCCTTAGAGATTTATCCTTCTTCTTCACCAAAAGCACGGGGCTCCCCATGGTGATGAACTCCATCGGATGGAACCCTTCTCCAATAACTCCTTGATCTGCTTCTTAATCTCCTCCAGATCATTTGCAGGCATTCGGTAGGGTCGCTTCGATATAGGCCCGGTGCCTGGCAACAGTTCTATCAAAAACTCGATGTCTCGATCCGGTGGCATGCCTGGTAACTCCTCTGGAAAAAACATCTGGGTAATCCTTCACTACATGCACTTCCTCCTGAACAACTCCCGTGAGGGTATTTACTTGGCTACTCCTAGGCGCATGCCTAGATACATACTTAATCCTTTTTCCCTCAGGGGTGGTGAGACAAATTGACTTACTAACAAATGCAATGCTTCCTCCATACTTTGACATCTAGTCCATGCCTAATATCACATCCAATCCTTGTGACTCCAAAATTATTAGGTCTGACGGGAAAACATGGCTACCAATGGTTAAGGGTATCTGGTCGCACCATCAACTAGCCATATACTCTGCTCTAGGTGAACTCACTAACAGAGGGGTCCTAAGGGTTTGGGTTGGTAGTTTAAACTTATCCACGAATCCCCTTGATATGTATGAATGTGATGCACCAGTATCAAGAAGAGCAAGGGCAGTAAAATACTTAACCAAAAACTTACCAATAACTGCGTATGGCTGCTCTTCAACCTCCTCCACGTTAACGTGGTTCACTTGTCCTTTGTTCAATGGATTGGGCTTCTTTCCAGCGCTCCCATTACCGTTTGCATTCTTCGCTTCAGGGCACTCCGTGGCATAGTGTCCAGTTTTCCCGCACTTGAAACAAGTAACATGGCTTAGGTCTCTCTTGGCGGGTGTGGCTAGATTGGGGCGGTTCTAATTGTTGCTTCCTCCATTCCTATTTCCATTCCTTGGGCCAGTATGATTATGGGTACTTCCTCCATTGTGGGTGTGGCCTCCATGGTTATGAACAAGTCCTCCCGAGTTCGGGGTTAGGCGAGGCTTCTACTAAGCTCCTGAATTATACCCTCCTTGTCCATACTTCCTCTTACGGCTCTCAGTCTGCTGCTGCTTCCCTTCAATCATAAGAGTCTTATCTACCAACTCCTGGTAGTTGGTGAATGTTGCCACCATCAACTGCATGCTCATCTCATCATTCAGCCCTTCCATAAACTTCTCCTGCTTCGCGGCATCTGTGTCCACATCATCAGGGGCATAGCGAGATAACATGCTAAACTCATCCACGCACTGAGCCACAGTACGGTTCCCCTGGCGCAAGTTGCGAAACTCACGCTTCTTCATGCTCATAGCTCCTGTCGAGACATGGGCGATGCGGAATGCTTGCTGAAACTGATCCCATGTAACAGTGGCTATAGGATAGGTGACTATGTAATTCTCCCACCATGAGGTTGCTGGTCCATCCAACTAATGTGCGGCAAAACGCACCTTCTCAGCATCTATACATCCTGCAGTGGTTAACTCCCTTCCAATCCCGCGGAGCCAATCATCTGCCACTATCGGGTCGGTGCTGCTGGAAAACACCGGCGGCTGCAACCTCAGAAAGCGGGCTAAGTTGTCAACTGGTGGTGGTGGTGGTGGGTTGTTGTTGTTGTTGCCTTGATTCTGAACTAACAACTGCATCAGGGTATTCTGCTGTTGGATCAATTGGGTGAACTCCGGTGGGAAAGTAAATCCGAGGTCACGTCTCGGAGGCATCTGAGGGTTTAGAGGGAAGAAAATATAATAGAATGAGGTCTACTGAGAAAAGCACTACTGAGGGAGTCCTGGATTAGGGGGTGTCCGGATAGCCGGACTATAACCTTTGGCTGGACTCTTGGACTATGAAGATACAAATTGAAGACTTCGTCCCGTGTCCGGATGGGACTTTCCTTGGCGTGGAAGGCAAGCTTGGCAATACGGATATGTAGATCTCCTCCCATTGTAACCGACTCTGTGTAACCCTAGCCCTCTCCGGTGTCTATATAAACCGGAGGGCTTTAGTCCATAGGACAAACAACAATCACACCATAGGCTAGCTTCTAGGGTTTAGCCTCTCTGATCTCGTGGTAGATCTACTCTTGTACTACCCATATCGTCAATATGAATCAAGCAGGACGTAGGGTTTTACCTCCATCAAGAGGGCCCGAACCTAGGTAAAACATTGTGTCCCCTGCCTCCTGTTACCATCCAGCCTAGACGCACAGTTCGGGACCCCCTACCCGAGATCCGCCGGTTTTGACACCGACATTGGTGCTTTAATTGAGAGTTCCTCTGTGTCGTCGCTGTTAGGCTTGATGGCTCCTACTATCATCGATAGTGATGCAGTTCGAGGTGAGACTTTTCTCCCCGGACAGATCTTCGTCTTTGGCGGCTTTGCACTGCGAGCCAATTCGCTTGGCCATCTGGAGCAGATTGAAAGTTATGCCCCTGGCCACCAGGTCAGGTTTGGAAGCATAAACTACACGGTCGATATCCGTGGAGACTTGATCTTCGATGGATTCGAGACTCTGCCTTGTGCGTCACGCGGTCGCGATGAGTACGATTTAGCTCTACCATCGGACAACGTTCAGGAGATCGCACCGGCAGCCGCTCCGACCCTCAATTCGGAGCCAGTTGCGCCTTCCACGGATGGGTGGATGGACCTCGCTATGGAGGCCTTACCCTCAGCAGCGATCGAGCCGAACATCGACATTACCTTGCACAAGAGCCGTGTTGTTAAACTGCCGGATCCTTCTTCGTCCACGGACTCCAAACCGCCTTCGCCCATTCCTATCGAATCCGATTGGGCGCCGATCATGGAGTTTACCTCCGCGGATATTTTTCAGCACTCGCCCTTTGGCGACATACTGAACTCATTAAGGTCTCTCTCCTTGTCAGGAGGATCCTGGCCGAACTATGTCCGGCAGGACTGGGATTCGGACGACGAAGAAATTCGAGGCCCACCCACCACCCACTTAGTAGCCACTGTCGATGACTTAACCGACATGCTCGACTTTGACTCCGAAGCCATCGACGGTATGGACGACGATGTAGGAGGCGAAGAGGAACCACCGCCCACAGGGCACTGGACGTCCACCTCATCACATGACGTATACATGGTGGACACACCAAAGGAAAACGACGTCAAGGAACAGAAGGACGCAACGAAGGGCTGTCCCCTCGAGAAGCAGTCAAAGCGGCGGCGTAAGCGTCGCCCCAAATCCCGCCTCGACAGAAATAACGATCATACAGACCCAGCGTTGGAGCAGGGCGAACCACTGCCGGACCACGGCAATACGGAGAATCAAACCGAACAAACCGATTCTGTCAAAGATAATAGTCCGGATGACATAACGCCGGACAGGCACCCGGAGCAACAGAATGCCCGTCAAAGGCTTGTTGCCACTGCTAGGAGTCTAAAAAAGCAGAAGCAAAGGCTCAAGGCTGCGCAGGACACACTCCAAATCAGATGGAGCAAAGTACTCAACACAACAGCGAAGTATGGCGGTAATCGCCCCACCAAGAGCTACCCGAAGCGGAAGTTGCTACCTAAATTCGATGAGGAGGCCTTAGACCCCCCCCCCCAAATTAAAACGGCCACTTGGCCAGATAGACGACCTCATGGCCAACATAGAGCAGCAAGCAATGCCGCACATAAGCCAATACGCGATCCACGCGAGGGCTCGCATCAAAAGGATGGCGCAACCAGATCCATCTATGGACCACGCAAGCGCGCCCCAGCATACGATGCAACACACCAAACATCCGAACACCACGGCACGCCCAGATATAGGGGCGCCGCACACCCCCTATGTTTCACCGATGAGGTGCTGGACCATGAATTTCCAGAGGGATTCAAACCCGTAAACATAGAGGCATACGACGGGACAACGGACCCTGGGGTCTGGATTGAGGACTATATCCTCCACATCCATATGGCTCGAGGAGACGATCTAAACGCCATTAAATACTTACCCCTCAAACTCAAAGGGCCAGCTTGGGGGAGGGGGCAAGGCGGCACGGGGGAAGAGTCCCGGCCGGACTCGCCGTCGGGCGGCAGCGCTCGCGGTCTCCTGAAGGGAGACGATGCGCGGGGCGGTTGGGCCGGCTCGACTCGGCTTCAGCCCAGTCGGGCGCTGGAGATTTTTTAATAATTTCGCCGAAATTTAAATAAATCCTAGAAATTAAAATAAAAATCTAAAAATGCCAAAACAAAATTTCACCGTCTAAATAAAATATTTAGAACAAGATGAACATTTTCTTGGCCCTAAAATGCAACTTTGAAAACGTGCAATTTTTCTAATTCAAATAAAATAGCAATAAACTCCAAATAAAAACAAATATTTGATTTTAATATATTTTTTCCTCCAATATTTCAATTACTTTGGAGAAGTCATATTATCTCTTCTCATATATTTTAATATGAAATATTTTCGGAGAGAAAAATGCTAAAAACCAACAATCCTCGTTTCAATATAAGATAAAACTCAAATATGAAAACAGGGAAATCCCCAACTCTCTCCGAGGGTCCTTGAGTTGATTAGGATTTCGAGGATCGCGAAACAAAATGCAGCAAAATATGATATGCATGAATGATCTATGCATAACATTCCAAATTGAAAATTTGGGATGTTACACAGCACAATAAATGAAATATACAATCATACCAACCATGATCACGATTAACCCACACGACAAAATGGATCTACTCAAACATCATAGGATAACCATAGATCATTGGGAAATAATATATGGATTTTGAGCACCATGTTTAAGTAGAGACTACAGCGGGGGGAAGAGGTGTTACACTACTGCATAGAGGGGGAGAGAGTTGGTGTTGACGGTAGCAATATTGTTGATGTAGATCGCCGTCCTGATCATTGCCCCGGTGGCACTCCTGCATGACCGGAAGCGAGGGGGAGAGAGCCCCTCCTTCTTCTTATTCATTCTCCTCCCCCTAGATGGGAGGAGAGTTCCCCCTCTGGTCCTTGGTCTCCATGGCCGCAGAGGGGCGGGAGCCCCTCCGAAATTGGATCTCCCTCTCTGTTCTCTACTGTTTCACGTTCCTCAGATCTGGCCAAAAACCGTTTCTTATATTCCCGGAGATCCGTAACTCCGATTGCGCTGAGATTTTAACACGATTATTTTTTCGGATATAAGCTTCCTGGTGCCCGAAGTAGAGGTCCAACCGACATACGAGGTGAGCACAACCCACCATCGTGCACCAGGGGCCTCTGGCGCGCCCTGGTGTCTTGTGGGTTGTGTGGGCCTCCGTTTGTGGTGATTCCAACTCCCAAAAATCACATATATTCCAAAATAATTATCCATGAAATTTTATTGCATTTGGACTTCGTTTGATATGGATACTCTGCGATACAAAAAACATATAGAAAACAGGAACTGGCACTGGGCACTAGATCAATAGGTTAGTCCAATAAATCATATAAAAAGTTGCCAAAAGTATGTAAAAGTTGTATAATATTGGCATGAAACAATCAAAAATTATAGATACGACGGAGACGTATCAGCATCCCCAAGCTTAATTCATGCTCGTCCTCGAGCAGGTAAATGATAAAAAAGATAATTTTTGATGTGGAATGCTACCTAGCATAAACTTGATCATATATCTAATCATGGCATGAATATTAAGACATAAGTGATTTAGAGCAATAGTCTATAATTTGACATAAAGACATCAATACTCATGCATCCCAACAAACAATCATGTCTTTCAAAATATCAAAGCTAAAGAAAGCTATCCCTACAAAATCATATAGTTTTGTCATGCTCTGTCTTCTTAACACAACATATTGGTCATGCACAACCCCGATGACAAGCCGAGCAATTGGTTCATACTTTTTAACGCACTTCAGCTTTTTCAACTCTCACTCAATACATGAGCGCAAGCCATGGATATAGCGCTACAGGTGGAATAGAGTGTAATTATAGGGATAAATATAGAGAAGACAAAAAAGTAAGAAAGTCTCACATCAATGCGGCTGACCAACGGGCTATGGAGATGCCCATCAACTGATATCAACATGAGGAGTAGGGATTGCCATGCAACGAATGCACTAAGAGCTATAAGTGTATGAAAGCTCAATATGAAAACTAAGTGGGTGTGCATCTAATCCTATAATGATAAATTCCCACTAGTATATGAAAGTGACAACATAGGAGACTCTCCATATGGAAAACATGGTGCTTCTTTGAAGCACAAGTGTGGTAAAGGATACTAACAATGCCCCTTCTCTCTTTTTATTTTCTTTTTCTTTTTTTCTTTATTTTTTTATTTTTTTCCTTTTTAATATTTTTCCTCCCATTGTCCGGAGTCTCATCCCGACTTATGGGGGAATCATAGTCTCCGTCATCCTTTCCTCACTGGGGCACTGCTCTAAAAATGAATAATGATGATCATCACAGTTCAGTTTACTTATAACTCAAAAGAAATAAAAATTACAACTCAATACCTATGAAAAAATATGACTCTATATGAATGCCTCTGGCATGTACCAGGATGTGCAATGATCTACCGTAACATGTATGAAAAATGATGAACGGTGGTTGAGCCATAACTACTATGTCAGCTATATGATCATGCAAAGCAATATGACAATGAATGGTCAAGTCATCAAACGGAAGCGGTGGAAGTTGCATGGCAGTATATCTCGGAATGGCCAAGGAAAAGCCATAATAGGTCGGTATAGTGGTTGTTTTGAGACAGATGTAATAAGGCTTATGTGTGATAGAGCGTATCATATCACGGGGTTTGGATGCACCTGTGAAGTTTGCACCACATCTTGATGTGAGAAAGGGCAATGCACGGTACCGTAGAAGCTAGCAAATTGCGGAAAGGTAAGAGTGTGTATAATCGATGGACTCGCATTAGTCATAAATAACTCATATACTTATTGAAAAGTTTATTAGCCCTCGAAGCAAAGTACTACTACACATGCCCCTAGGGGATAGATTGGTAGGAAAAGACCATCGCTCGTCCCCGACCGCCACTCATAAGGAAGACAATCAATAATAAATCATGCTCCAACTTCATAGCATAATGAGAGATTATACGTGCATGCTTCGGGAATCACAAACCTTAACACCAATATTCTTACTAATCACAACTGTTTACTAGTAACTCCCACATATTCCATCTCTATATCGCAAAACTATTGCAAGGAATCAAACATATCATATTCAGTGATCCATAAGTTTTGTGTAGGATTTTATGATTAACCATGCAATTGACCAATTCCTTTTGACTCTCTAAATAGATATAAGTGAAGCATGAGAGTATAATTATTTCTACAAAATATCATGCTCTAATAAATATAAGTGAAACAAAATAGCATTCTTCAAATAACGGTTTTCTATGTGAAGGGAAACATGCAATCCAAACTTCAAATGATATAAGTGAAGCACATGAAGCATTCTATAAAGCCATACTCAAAAGATATAAGTGAAGTGCAATGAGCATTCTATAAATCAACCATGGACTATCTCATACCAGCATGGTGCATCAAAGAAAAGTGAAAACTAAATGCAAAAGACGCTCCAAGATTTGCACATATCACATGAACGAAACGAAACCGAAAACATGCCGATACTTGTTGAAGAAAGTTGGGATGCCTTCCGGGGCATGCCCAAGCTTAGACGCTTGAGTATCCTTGAATATTTACTTGGGGTGCCTTAGGAATCCCCAAGCTTGAGCTCTTTCCTCTCATCCTCCTCATATCGAGACCTGCTCGATCTTTGATCACTTCATCCACACAAAACTCAACAGAAAGTTTGGTAAGATCCGTTAGTATAATAAAGCAAATCACTACTCTAAGTACTGTTGCAAAACAATTAATATTTTGTTTTTTCATTGTAGCTACTGTAATATAACTTTTTCATGGCTTATACCACTGATAAAAATCGATAGTTTCATCAAAACGAGCAAAACAATGCCTAAAAAACAGAATTTGTCTTAAACAGGACAGTCTGTAGTAATCTGAACATTAACCATACTTCTGGTACTCCAAAAATTCTGAAACAAATAGTAAAAATAAACATTTTGTGTAGAAAGACAGTGCAAAAACTTTCAGAACCATTTGACATTCCAGTAAAAAATGTAAAATCTCGCACTACAGCCAAAGTTTCTGTTTTGCATCACACAAACCAACAAGCAATCTAAACATCCTAAAGGCAAAACTTGTCACATTATTTTTATAATACAATGGAATTGTACAAGGGGATAATTATTTTTGTTGAAATTTTTATGTAATTAAGATTCACAAAGTTTCCGTGAGCATGAACAAAGTTCAAGGAGCTCCCCCACTTCATCAATGCTTGTCTCTTTCACTTTCACTTTCCTTTTTGAAAAGTTTTGTGTTCCCACTATATTTTTTGTTTTTAAACTTTATAAAAGGACTCAATAGAAATAAATGACTCTCTAAAACTTCCAGGTTGTCTCCCTGGCAGCGCTTTCTTTAAAGCCATTAAGCTAGGCATAAAGTGCTCAAGTAATTGATCCACCCGGATCCCAAGGTATATCAAAGCCAATTTTAATTAGCAATGATTTGGCATTTAGTAGTGAGCACAAAGCAACATATATCAAGCAATGACGAAGTCTAACTCTCTTCCTATGCATCGGCATGTCATACAAGAACAATTCATGCACATCAAGTAAAGGCCAATACATAGCATAAGCAGCTTCTTGCAATTGTATCATGTTGGAAACATAAAGAGGTAGATATGTAGTTCCTCTCTCATAATAATTTCAAGTAGGCGCAGCAAGCACATGCATATTATATTCATCAAAATCATCATGTTCAACGGTAAAAGGCAACCCATAAATATAATCCTTAACAAGAGCAAACTTCTCTGATATAGTGTAGTTGGGAGAATTCAAAAATATAATAGGACTATCATGTGTGGGTGCAATATCAACAATTTCATGTTTAACATAAGGAACAATAGCAAGTTTATCTCCATAAGCATCATTTAAATTGGCATCACAACCACAAGCATAACAAGCATCATCAAAAAGGTATATTTCAAATGAATCAACGGGGTCATAGTAATTATCATAGCATTCATCCTTCGGTAAGCATGAAGGGACATTAAATAATGTATGAGTTGGAGGGATACTCTCACTAGAAGGTGGGCACGGGTGATCAATCCAGTCTTCCTCTGTTTGTTCTTCACTCTCCTCGTCATCTTTTTCATCCAATGATCTCACAGTTTCATCAATTCCTTCTTCCATAGACTCCTGCAAAATAGTAGTCTCTTCTTGCACAGCAGAGACTTTCTCAATAAATGCATCAATATCGGAATTGTATTTATAATTATCATAGCAATATTTAAGGATAGCAAAATTTTCAGGTCTATAAACTGAATCATTAAAATCTTCAAACTTTTCAAACAAAGATTCAATCTCATAAGCACCCTTAAAAGCAACAAATTCTTCTATTCGTTCCACATCATAGTAATCCTCATGTGGAGAATTCATCCTAGAGCAACAAGTATAATCATATCTCTGGCATAAATCCCAAGCATACCATTGCAACATTTCAATTTGATCCCATAAAAGTTTTCCCTTTTGAGTCAAGCGATAATCCCTAAAGTATTCACGTTGATCCAACATTACTCCCATTATATAGTTGAATGGGGTTTTCTCAGGATTACCAAAGTAGTGCATAATGTCTTTTACATGATGAGCATCAAGGGTTTTAGGAGGTTACCCATCTCCATGAGTAGCAAATACCACTAATTTTTTTGGTGTTTCATTTTCCATATCCATAACTAAAGATAGAGAACAACTTAGAACAGGAAATAAAAACTACTTAGTGATAAAGCAAACAAGAACACACGAGAATATTCACCCCACGCTATTGCTCCCCGGCAACGGCGCCAGAAAAAGGTCTTGATAACCCAGAAGTATAGGGGATCATTTGTAGCCTTTTTCAATAAGTAAGAGTGTCGAACCCAACGAGGAGATAAAGGTACAACAAATATTCCCTCAAGTTTTATCGACCGCCGATACAACTCTATGCACACTTGATGTTTGGTTTACCAAAAAAAGTATGAAACTATTTTGCAAGGATAAAACTATGAGTACTTTGCAAGAATAAAACTATGAATAAATTGCAAGGTAATAAAAGTGGAAAGCTTTTGTCAACAAGAAAGTCATTTGTCCCTAGGCAATCGATAACAAGTACCGGTAATCATTCTTGTAATTTTATATGAGGAGAGGCAGGAGCTAACATTATTTGTCTACTTGGAACATATGCACTTATGATTGGAACTCTAGCAAGCATCCGCAACTACTAAAGATCATTAAGGCCGTGAAACCCAACCATAGCATTAAGTATCAAGTCCTCTTTACTCCCATACGCCATAACCCACCTATCCGAGTTTAGGCTGCTGTCACCCCCGCAACACTGACAATAAGCAAACCATGAAAATATTGCAACTACAGCGGGGGGAAGAGGTGTTACACCGCTGCATAGAGGGGGAGAGAGTTGGTGTTGACGGTAGCAAGACTGTTGATGTAGATCGTTGTCCCGATCATTCCCCCGATGGCACTCCGGCGCCACCGAAAGCGAGGGGGAGAGAGCATCCCTCCTTCTTCTTCCTCCTTTGCCTCCCCATAGATGGGAGGAGAGCTCACCCTATGGTCCTTGGTATCCATGGCCGCAGAGGGGCAGGAGCCCCTCCGAGATTGGATCTCCCTCTCTGTTCTCTTCTGTTTCACGTTCCCCAGATCTGGACGAAAACTGTTTCTTATATTCCCGGAGATCCGTAACTCCGATTGCGCTGAGATTTTAACACAATTTTTTTTCCGGATATAATCTTCACTTCGCCCGAGGTAGAGGTCCAACCGACGTACGAGGTGAGCACAACCCACCACCGCGTGCCAGGGGCCTCTGGCGTGCCTTGGTGTCTTGTGGGATGTGTGGGCCTCCGTTTGTGGTGATTCCAACTCCCAAAAATCACATACATTACAAAATAATTCTCTGTGAAATTTTATTGCATTTGGACTTCATTTGATATGGATACTCTACGATACAAAAAACATATAGAAAACAGGAACTGGCACTGGGCACTGGAACAATAAGTTAGTCCAATAAATCATATAAAAAGTTGCCAAAAGTATGTAAAAGTTGTATAATATTGGCATGAAACAATCAAAAATTATAGATACGATGGAGACGTATCAAAGAACCCTTTCTTTGACTGATCCATTTTGAACTTCTTCAACACTTTATCAAGGTATGTGCTTTGTGAAAGTCCAATTAAGCGTCTTGATCTATCTCTATAGATCTTGATGCCCAACATATAAGCAGCTTCACCGAGGTCTTTCATTGAAAAATTCCTATTCAAGTATCCTTTTATGCCATCCAGAAATTATGTATTATTTCCAATCAATAATATGTCATCCACATATAATATTATAAATTCTACAGAGCTCCCACTCACTTTCTTATAAATACAGGCTTCTCCAAAAGTCTATATAAAACCATATGCTTTGATCACACTATCAAAGCGTATATTCCAACTCCGAGAGGCTTGCACCAGTCCATAAATGGATCGCTGGAGCTTGCACACTTTGTTAGCACCTTTTGGATCGACAAAACCTTCTGGTTGCATCATATACAACTCTTCTTTAAGATATACATTAAGGAATGCAGTTTTGACATCCATTTGCTGAATTAATCATAAAATGCGGCAATTGCTAACATGATTCGAACAGACTTAAGCATCGCTATGGGTGAGAAGGTGTCATCGTAGTCAACTCCTTGAACTTGTTGAAAACCTTTCGCAACAAGTCGAGCTTTGTAGATAGTAACATTACGTCAGCGTCAGTCTTCTTCTTGAGGATCCATTTATTCTCTATGGTTTGCCCATCATAGGGCAAGTCAACCAAAGTCCACACTTTGTTCTCATACATGGATCCCATCTCAGATTTCATGGCCTCAAAACATTTTGCGGAATCTGGGCTCATCATCGCTTCCTCATAGTTCATAGGTTCGTCATGGTCAAGTAACATGACCTCCAAAACAGGATTACCGTACCACACTGGTGCGGATCATACTGATCTGGTTAACCTACGAGGTTCAGTAGTAAATTGATCAGAAGTTTCATGATCATCATCATTAACTTCCTCACTGATTGGTGTAGGAATCACTGGAACTGATTTCTGTGATGAACTACTTTCCAATAAGGGAGAAGGTACAATTACCTCATCAAGTTCTACTTTCCTCCCACTGACTTCTTTCGAGAGAAACTCCTTCTCTAGAAAGGATCCATTCTTAGCAACGAATATCTTGCCTTCGGATCTGTGATAGAAGGTGTACCCAACAGTTTCCTTTGGGTATCCTATGAAGACACATTTCTCCGATTTGGGTTCGAGCTTATTAGGTTGAAGATTTTTCACATAAGCATCGCAGCTCCAAACTTTAAGAAACGACAGCTTAGGTTTCTTGCCAAACCACAGTTCATATGGTGTCGTCTCAACAGATTTAGATGGTGCCCTATTTAACATGAATGCAGCCGTCTCTAAAGCATAACCCCAAAACGATAGCGGTAAATCAGTAAGAGACATCATAGATCGCACCATATCTAATAAAGTACGGTTACGACGTTCGGAAACACCATTACTCTGTGGTGTTCCAGGTGGTGTGAGTTGCGAAACTATTCCACATTATTTCAAATGAAGACCAAACTCGTAACTCAAATATTCACCTCCACAATCAGATCGTAGAAACTTTTTTTCTTGTTACGATGATTTTCCACTTCATTCTGAAATTCTTTGAACTTTTCAAATGTTTCAGATTTATGTTTCATCAAGTAGATATACCCATATCTGCTCAAATCATCTGTGAAGGTCAAAAAATAATGATACACGCCGCGAGCCTCAATACTCATCGGACGGCATACATCAGTATGTATTATTTCCAATAAGTCAGTTGCTCACTCCATTGTTCTGGAGAACGGAGTCTTAGTCATTTGCCCATGAGGCATGGTTCGCAAGCATCAAGTGATTCCAAAAGCCCATCAGCATGGAGTTTCTTCATGCGCTTTACACCGATATGACCTAAACGGCATTGCCACAAATAAGTTGCACTATCATTATTAACCTTTCATCTTTTGGCTTCAATATTATGTATATGTGTGTCACTACAATTGAGATTCAACAAAAATAGACCACTCATCAAGGGTGCATGACCATAAAAGATATTACTCATATAAATAGAATAACCATTATTCTCTTATTTAAATGAATAACTGTCTCGCGTCAAACAAGATCCAGATATAATGTTCATGCTCAATGGTGGCACCAAATAAAAATTATTTAGGTCTAAAACTAATCCCGACAGTAGATGTAGAGGAAGCGTGCCGACGGCGATCACATCGACTTTGGAACCATTTCCCACGCGCATCATCACCTCGTCCTTAGCCAATCTTCGTTTGATCTGTCCAGTATCAAATACCCAGGCGCTACTATGAGAATTAGTAAGGTACACATCAATAACATGTATATCAAATATACCTTTCACTTTGCCATCCTTCTTATCCGCCAAATACTTGCGGTAGTTCCGCTTCCAGTGACTAGTCCCTTTGTAGTAGAATCACTCAGTCTCAGGTTTAGGTCCAGACTTGGGCTTCTTCACTTGAGCAGCAACTTGCTTGTTGTTCTTCTTGAAGTTCCCCTTCTTCCCTTTGCCCTTTTTCTTGAAACTAGTGGTCTTGTTAACCATCAACACTTGCTGCTCCTTCTTGATTTCTACCTCCATAGCCTTTAGCACCACGAAGAGCTTGGGAATTGTCTTATCCATCCCTTGCATATTATAGTTCATCATCAAGCTTTTGTAGCTTGGTGGCAGTGATTGAAGAACTCTATCAATGACACTATCATCAGGAAGATTAACTCCTAGTTGATTCAAGTGGTTGTGGTACCCAGACATTCTGAGTATATGTTCACTAACAGAACTATTCTCCTCCATCTTGCAGCTATAGAACTTATTAGAGATTTCATATCTCTCAATTCGGGAATTTGCTTGAAATGTTAACTTCAACTCCTAGAACATCTCATATGCTCCATGACATTCAAAACTTCTTTGAAGTCTCGATTCTAAGCCGTAAAGCATGGCACACTTAACTATTGGGTAGTCATCAGCTTTGCTCTGCCAGACGTTCATAACATCTGGAGTTGCTCCTGTAGCGGGTTTTGCACCTAGCGGTGCTTCCAGGACATAATTCTTCTGTACAGCAATGAGGATAATCCTCAAGTTACGGACCCAGTCCGTGTAGTTGCTACCATCATCTTTCAACTTACCTTTCTCTAGGAACGCATGAAAATTCAAGGGAACGATAGCACGTGCCATTGATCTACAACAACATAGACATGCAAATACTATCAGGTACTAAGTTCATGATAAATTAAAGTTCAATTAATCATATTACTTAAGAACTCCCGCTTAGATAGACATCCCTCTAGTCATCTAAATAATCACTTGATCCATATCAACTAAACCATGTCCGATCATCACGTGAGATGCAGTAGTTTTCAATGGTGAACATCACTATGTTGATCATATCTACTATATGATTCACGTTCGAATTTTCGATCTCATTGTTCTGAGGCCATATCTACATATGATAGGCTCGTCAAGTTTAACCTGAGTATTCTGCACATGCAAAATTGTCTTGCACCCGTTGTATGTGAACATAGAGCTTATCACACCCGATCATCACGTGGTGTCTCAGCACGACGAACTATAGCAACGGTGCATACTCGGGGAGAACACTTATACCTTGAAATTTAGTGAGGGATCATCTTATAATGCTACTGCCGTACTAAGCAAAATAAGATGCATAAAAGATAAACATCACATGCAATCAAAATAAGTGATGTGGTATGGCCATCATCATCTTGTGCCTTTGATCTCCATCTCCAAAACACCGTCGTGATCACCATCGTCACCGGCTTGACACCTTGATCTCCATTGTAGCATCATTGTCGTCTCGCCAACTATTGCTTCTACGACAATCGCTACCGCTTAGTGATAAAGTAAAGCAATTACATGGCGATTGAATTTCATACAATAAAGCGGCAACCATAAGGCTCCTGCCAGTTGCCGATAACTTTTACAAAACATGATCATCTCATACAACAATTTATACCTCATCACGTCTTGACCATATCACATCACAACATGCCCTGCAAAAACAAGTTAGACATCCTCTACTTTGTTGTTGCAAGTTTTGTGTGCCTGCTACGGACTTCTATCAAGAACCGTTCTTATCTACGCATCAAAACCACAACGATTTTTCACCAAGTGTGTTGTTTCAACCTTCAACAAGGACCGGCCGTAGTCAAACTCGATTCGACTAAAGTTGGAGAAACAGACACCCGCCAACCACATGTGTGCGAAGCACATCGGTAGAACCAGTCTCATGAACGCGGTCATGTAATGTCGGTCTGGGCCGCTTCATTCAACAATATCGCCGAATCAAGGTAAGACGTTGGTGGTAAGCAGTATGACTATTATCGCCCACAACTCTCTGTATTCTACTCATGCATATAACATATACGCATAGACTTGGCTCGGATGCCACTGTTGGGGAACGCAGTATTTCGAAATTTTCCTACGATCACGCAAGATTTATCTAGGAGATGCATAGCAACAAGAGGGGAGAGTGTGTCCATGTACCCTCGTAGACCGAAAGCGGAAGCGTTTAGTAACGCGGTTGATGTAGTCGAACGTCTCTGTGATTCAACTGATCCTAGCACCGAACGTATGACACCTCCATGTTTAGCACATGTTCAGCACGATGACGTCTCTCGAGCTCTTGATCCAGTTGAGGATGAGTGAGAGTTCCATCAGCACGACGGTGTGGCGACAGTGATGATGAAGTTACCAGCGTAGGGCTTAGCCTAAGCACTACGACGATATGACCGAGGTGTGTAACTGTGGAGGGGGCACCGCACACAGCTAAGAGAAGACTTGGTGTGCCTTTGGGGTGCCCCCCTCCCGCGTATATAAAGGAGGGTGGAAGAGGAGGCCGGTGATGTCTACTACACAACTTGTTCTTGTAGACTCGTGTTGGGCCTCCAAGCGCAGAGTTTTGTAGGACAGTAGAAAATTTCCCTCAAGTGGATGACCTAAGGTTTATCAATCCGTGGGAGGTGTAGGATGAAGATGGTCTCTCTCAAACAACCCTGCAACCAAATAATAAAAGGTCTCATGTGTCCCCAACACACCCAATACAATGGCAAAATGTATAGGTGCACTAGTTCGACAAAGAGATGGTGATACAAGTGTAATATGGGTGGTAGAAACATATTTTTATAATCTGACTAAATAAAAAAAGCAAGGTAGCAAATAGTAAACGGGCACAAAAACGGTGTTATAATGCTTAAAAACAAGGCCTAGG
Source organism: Triticum dicoccoides (assembly GCF_002162155.2). NCBI lineage: Eukaryota > Viridiplantae > Streptophyta > Magnoliopsida > Poales > Poaceae > Triticum > Triticum dicoccoides. The sequence continues at coordinate 148,825,026 of NC_041382.1, read as the reverse complement.
GTCCGTACTTTCACTAGAGCAATCTCTCAACAGTGCTAACATAGTTGGATCATATGATTATCCCTCAAAGCTATTCATTCTGCTCGATCTATTCAAGAGTTCATACTAAAATAACGCAAAGCTATTTTTTAGTTCGATCTATCATAGAGTTTGTACTAGAATAACACCAAAGCATATTCATATTCATAATACTCAATCAACACAAAGAACTACAAAGAGACCCCAAAGTTTCTATCGGAGAAAAGATAATAAAAATGTGCATCAACCCCTATGCATAGATTACCCCAATATCACCGCGGGAATCCGCAAGTTGAGTGCCATAACTTATATCAAGTGAATCATTAAGATACCCCATTATCACGTCAAGTATTCATACCGCAAGACATACATCATGTGTTCTCAAATCTGAACATTCAATCTGACATGACAAAACTTCAAAGGGTAAAGATTCAATTCATCACAACAAGAGTATAGAGAGGAGAAACATCATATGATCCGACTATATTAACAAAGCACATGATATAGATCATGAGAGAGAGATTAATCACATAACTACTGGTACAAACCCTCAGCCCCGAGGGTGGACCACTCCCACCTCACCGTGGTGTCCACCGGGATGATGAAGATGGCCACCGGAGATGATTCCCCCCTCCGGCAGGGTGCTGGAACGGGTCTAGATTGGTTTTCGATGGTTACGGAGCCTTGCGGCGGCGGAACTTCTGATCTAGGTTAACCCCGAGGGGTTTCCGAATATGTGGGAATTTTTAGTGCAAAGAAGGGGTACGAGAGGCCACCGAGGTGGGCACAACTCAGTTGGGTGTGCCAGGGGGATGTGCCCCCCTCGGGGCACCCCCCAGGTGCTGCTCTGGCCCATCGTGAGTCTTCTGGCCCATAAAAAATCTAGAAAAAGTTTCGCGGTGTTTGGACTCCATTTGATATTGATTTTCTATGATGTATAAAACAAGCAAAAAATAGCAACTGGCACTGGGCATTGGGTCAATAGGTTAGTCCCAAAACATGATATAAAGTTGCTATAAAATGATTGTAAAACATCCAAGAATGATAATATATTGGCATGAATACTTCATAAATTATAGATACATTGGAGACATATCAGCATCCCCAAGCTTAATTCCTACTCGTCCTCGAGTAGGTAAATGATAAAAGAAATAATTATGAAGTGTGAATGCTAGCAAAGTGCACAAGTTTGATCAATGATAATTTCAATCACTTTTCCTAGTATCATAACAGCAATTCTTTCTTACGAAACTTCTCATGTTATAGTGGCAACCAATTCACATGTTAAGGTTCAAACAATGAATTCTCTTGAAACCCAACAACCTATGTTCTTAGTCACCAAGCAATTGCAATTCAACTTATTCAACAAAGTTTAAGTAAGAGCTCCACATACTCAACCAACATATAGTCTTCTATGATTGCTAACACTCACCGCATACACATGAGCAAAACGTTTCAATCGGATACATAGAAAGATAGGGGCTTATTGTTTTGCCTCCCAACGTATTCACCTCAAGCGTGATGTCAACAATAATAATTCATGCTACACATACTCAACTGGACATATGTGCCTAGATCTTTCCTCACCACATGATGCTTGCCAAAAGAGAAAAATAAAAAGGAATAGAGAGAAAAACTTTGACTCTTGCATAAAAGTAAATACATAAAAGTAAAAGATAGGCCCTTCGCAGAGGGAAGCAGAGGTTGCCATGCACTTATTTGTTTGTATGCTCAATCCCTTAATGCAAAAGAACGTCACGTTATATTGCCCCTTGTGATAGAAACCTTTATTATGCAGTCTGTCACTTTTATTGCTTTACCATCACAAGTTCGTACAACGCTCAATTTTATCTTACACTAAATGATCTTACACTTTTAGAAGCAATTTTTATTGCCTTATTGCACCGATGAAAACTTACTTGAAGGATCTTGCTCAATCCTTAGGTAGGTATGGTGGACTCTTGAAAATTGGATTTGGGTTTAAGGGTTTTTGGATGCACAAGTAGTATCTCTACTTGGTGCGGAAATTTTGGCCAGCAAAGATGGGGGGCAAGCACCACATGTTGAAGGATCTATGCCAATATAACTTCTATGTGAATATGAATAAACATAAACCATTACGTTGTCTTCCTTGTCCAACGTCAACAATTTTTGCATATAATATTTTGATGGGGGATCACAATCACAAAATATTTCCATGATAGTGTATTTGCATGTGAAAGTTCTCTTCCTTATACTAATTATTCGTGGATTGCTTGTATGACCAATATGGTGATTGTCAAGCCTCAAAAGATTTCACTTTCTAAACCCAATGTGAGGCGACCACTAGGCATGATATGATTTCAACTTCATGACATTCAGTTTATTCAACAATTTATTCATAGGATATAAGTGAAGCACAAGAGTAAATGACATAGGAAAGAGCTTCGTTGACGGGATGTGAATGCTGCTTACTTAGCCTCCCCGACAACTATTCGAGGACTCTATTTTATTTTAAAACTTTCAGATCTAAGTACTTTATAAAACAGCAAGCAAAGCAAAATAAAATGACAATCCAAGGATAGCACACATCATGTGAAGAAGCAAAAACTTAGGCTCAACCGATACTAACCGATAATTGTTGAAGAAGAAAGGTGGGATGCCTACCGGGGCATCCCCAAGCTTAGATGCTTGAGACTTTTTGAAAATATTATTTTGGAGTGCCTTGGGCATCCCCAATCTTGAGCTTTTGTGTCTCCTTAATTCCTTGTATATCACGGTTTTCCTAAATCTCAAAAACTTCATCCACACAAAACTCAACAAGAACTCGTGAGATAAGTTAGTATAAACCAATGCAAAAACCTTATCATTCTCTACTGTAGAAAACCACTAAAAAATTTATTCAACATTGCATACTAAATGCCTCTGCATATTTAAGACTCCTATCCTCAAATAGGATCATTAAACAAGCAAAAAATATGCAAACAATGCAAACATAACAGCAATCTGCCAAAACAGTACAGTTTGTAAAGAATGCAAGAGTATCAATACTTATTTAATTCCAAACATTGTGAAAATTTACCACACTGTATAAAATTTATCAGATCTTATTTTGCAAAAGAAATTCAAAATTTTATCACATTCTGACTTTTCTAGGGAATTTTTGCAACAACGGTAAACTTTCTGTTTTCAAACAGCAACATGTATACTTGCAAAATAAGCATGGTAAGGGCTATCATTGCTACTTTTATTGAAATAAATGATGCAAAACATTATTATAAATAACATCAAGCAAATCCTAATAAAATAAAATGACGCTCCAAGTAAAACTCATATCATGTGACTAATGAAAACATAGCTCCAAGTGAGGTTACCGATAATGTTGGAGATGAAAGAGGGGATGCCTTCCGGGGCATCCCCAAGCTTAGTTGCTTGATCTTCCTTGAATATTACCTTAGGGTTCCTTGGGAATCCCCAAGCTTAGGGTATTGTCACTCCTCATTCTCCTCATATCAATATCTCACCCAAAACTTGAAAACTTCAATCACACATAACTTAGCGGAACTTTGTGAGATAGGTTAGTATGATAAAGAGCAAACCATTTCACTTTGGTACTGTCGAAGACAAGATTCATAATTGTTTCCACACAATGCCTACTGTATCATATCATGTGAACAATTTATATTGAGCAATATAAGCCATAGAAACTAGGGAACAAGCCAACTATGCATTGAAAACAGAATCTGTCAAAAACAGAACAGTTTGTAGTAATCTGTACTCCAACAATACTTCTGCTACTCCAAAAATTCTAAACAATTAGGAAAACCTGGGAAATTTGTCTATTAATCTTATGCAAAAAGAATCAGCATTTTATCGCACTTCTGTTAAAAATGAGAATTGTTTTCCTGAGCGCAAAAGTTTCTGTTTTTCAGCAAGATCAAATCAACTATCACTGTAAGTCATCCCAAAGGTCTTACTTCGCATTTTATTGAAACAAAAGCAATAAAACATGATTACTATAGTAGCCTAATCATGGGAACACACAAAAACAGTAGGTAAAAGTGTTGGGTTGTCTCCCAACAAGCGTTTTTCTTTAATGCCTTTTAGCTAGGCATGATGATTTCAATGATGTTCGCATAAAAGATAAGAATTGAAACATGAAGAGAGCATCATGAAGCATATGACTAGCACATTTAGGTCTAACCCACTTCCTATGCATAGGTATTTTGTGAGCAAACAACTTATGTGAACAAGAATCAACTAGCATAGGAAGGCAAAACAAGTGTAACTTCAAAACAATCAACACATAGAGAAGAAACTTGATATTATTGAGATATGTAAGGGCATAAGTTCCTTTCTCGTAATAATTTTCAGAGGTATCATGAATGGATTCAACAATATAACTATCACATACAACACTCTTTTCATGATGCACTAGCATAGAAGATTTATCACTCTTTATGGCATACATTTTATCATAATAATCATCATAGATAGCAACTTCATTGTCATAATCAATTGAAACCTCTTCCAAAATAGTGGATGTATCACTAAATAAAGTCATGACCTCTCCAAATCCACTTTCATCAATATTATAATAAGAATCAACACCGTCCAAAATAGTGGGATCACTACTACCTAGAGTTGACACTCTTCCAAACCCACTTTCAGAATAGGAGGCATGTTAATCTCATAATAATTTTTCTTATCGAAAGTAGAAGGAATCAAAGGATCATATTCATTAAGAAAAGCATCCCCAAGCTTAGGACAAGCGTTATTTCCAGCAAATAGAACTTCAAACATATCATACTCATCAAACATAGCATCCCCAAGCTTGTGGTTTTGCATATCATCACAATCATTCTTATCAAAAGCATGAATGGCACCAAGAGTATAGCAAACATTATTATCATATTCTTCCAAGCAAGTACTAACAAGATTTTCAAGATCATAAGGGATATGGTTGTCTTACCAATCATAATCATTACATAAAATAGTAGGTATCACAAAATCATGCACAATATCATCATCCTCCATCAACATATTTGATTCATTTTCATGAGGCACAATGGTGATAGGAGCAACATTATTTGGGAGAGATACCTTTTTAATTTTATTCTTTCTTCTTTTCTTCTTCTTTAACACATCATGTGTGGGTTTAATTAATTCTTTCAAGCTTCTTGTTGAAGAGATTGATTGGATAGGAAGCTCCTCCTCATTACCTGATTCATCATAATAAACACTAGGAGGGTATTGGGAAATACTTTCCCTTTCATTAGTACTCTCTTCATATTCCATCTGTTTTCTTATCTTTAGATAGTTGGCAATATAAGGATTCTCAATGCAATTTACCGCACAAAACATATAAATTTCCTCTAGATCAAAATCAAGAAATCTCTCGGGATTTGGAAAACCCTTAGTTATATGTTTCATTTCTTCATACCCCAAAAGAAGACTAAGCTCTTTATGATGCTCAAGGGAAATCAAGTTATCACAATTTTTGGACACGATTTGATCATGAAACTATTTGCATTGGAGATTTAAATGACCATGTTCATTGCAAAGTTCACAAGGATGGCGAAAAAAATTACATCTTTGAGCACAATCATCTAGCCTCTCTTACAACTTTTTCATTTCTAAATATTTATGCTTCATACAGAATCTATCTTCCCTTTTTGGTGTGCAAATGCATTCCCAATTCACTCCACAAAAATTGACATGCTTATAAGAAACATTTTTTCATGACTTTTGCAATCATCATTAGCATTTTGGATATTCAAAGAATTTATACTAACAACATTGCAATCATGCTCATCATTCAAATATTTTGTGCCAAACATTTTATTGACTTAGTCTTCTAACAATTGAGCACAATTTTCCGACCATCATTTTCAAGAAAGATATTATAAAGATGATCAATAATATGATGCAACCTCAACTCCATTTTTATGTAGTTTTCTTTTATAAACCAAACTAGTGATAAACAAGAAACTAAAAGATTCAATTGCAAGATCTAAAGATATACCTTCAAGCACTCACCTCCCCGCAACGGCGCCAGAAAAGAGCTTGATGTCAACTACACAACTTGTTCTTGTAGACTCGTGTTGGGCCTCCAAGCACAGAGTTTTGTAGGACAGTAGCAAATTTCCCTCAAGTGGATGACCTAAGGTTTATCAATCCGTGGGAGGTGTAGGATGAATATGGTATCTCTCAAACAACCCTGCAACAAAATAATAAAAAGTCTCCTATGCCCCCAACACACCCAATACAATGGAAAATTGTATAGGTGCACTAGTTCGACGAAGAGATGGTGATACAAGTGTAATATGGATGGTAGAAACATATTTTTATAATCTGAATAAAAAAAAGCAAGGTAGCAAATAGTAAACGGGCACAAAAACGGTGTTGTAATGCTTAAAAGCAAGGCCTAGGGTCCGTACTTTCACTAGAGCAATCTCTCAATAGTGCTACACATAGTTGGATCATATGATTATCCCTCAAAGTGCAACGAAGAATCACTCCCGAGTTCCTATTAGCGGAGAACAAAAGATAGGAATTGTTTCTAGGGTACAAAACCACCTCAAAGCTATTCTTTCCGCTCGATTTATTCAAGAGTTCGTACTAAAATAACGCAAATCTATTTTTTCTGTTCGATCTATCCTAGAGTTCTTACTAGAATAACACCAAAGCATATTCATATTCATAATACTCAATCGACACAAAGAACTACAAAGAGATCCCAAAGTTTCTATCGGAGAAAAGATAATAAAAACGTGCATCGACCCCTATGCATAGATAACCCCAATATCACCGCGGGAATCCGCAAGTTGAGTGCCATAACGTATATCAAGTGAATCAATAAGATACTCCATTGTCACGTCAAGTATTCATACCGCAAGACATACATCATGTGTTCTCAAATCTGAACATTCAATCCGACAAGACAAAACTTCAAAGGGTAAAGATTCAATTCATCACAACAAGAGTATAGAGAGGAGAAACATCATATGATCTGACTATATTAACAAAGCCCATGATATAGATCACGAGAGAGAGAGAGAGAGATTAATCACATAGCTACTGGTACAAACCCTCAGCCTCGAGGGTGGACCACTCCCTCCTCACCATGGTGGACGCCGGGATGATGAAGATGGCCACCGGAGATGATTCCCCCCTCCGGCAGGGTGCCAGAACGGGTCTAGATTGGTTTTTGTTGGGGAACATAGTAATTTCAAAAAAAATTCCTACGCACATGCAAGAACAGGGTGATGCATAGCAACAAGAGGGGAGAGTGTGTCCACGTACCCTCGTAGACCGAAAGTGGAAGCGTTAGCACAACACGGTTGATGTAGTCGTACATCTTCACGATCCGACTGATCAAGCACCGAACGCACGACACCTCCGAGTTCTGCACACGTTCAACTCGATGGCGTCCCTCGAACTCCGATCCAGTCGAGCTTTGAGGGAGAGTTCCGTCAGCATGACGGCGTGGTGACGATGATGATGTTCTACCGACACAGGGCTTCGCCTAAGCACTGCTACGATATGACCGAGGTGGATTACGGTGGACGGGGGCACCGCACACGGCTAAGAGATCCAAGGGATCAATTGTTGTGTCTCTAGGGGTGCCTCCCTCCCCGTATATAAAGGAGTAGAGGAGGGGGAGGGGCCGGCCACCCTTGGCGCGCCCCATGAGGAGTCCTACTCCCATCGGGAGTAGGACTCCCCCCTTTCCATGTTGGAGTAGGAGAGGAGAGGGAAGGAGAAAAAGGAGAAATGAAGGGGGGCGCCCCCCTTCCTAGTCCAATTCGGACTTGGGAGGGGAGGGGCACGCGGCTGCCCCTTGGCCGCCTCTCCTCTTCCACCAATTGGGCCCATGAGGCCCATTAACCTCCGGGGGGTTCCGGTAACCCCCCGGTACTCTGGTATATATCCGATAACCCCCAGAACCATTCTGGTGTCCGAATATAGTCGTCCAATATATCAATCTTAATGTATCGACCATTTCGAGACTCCTCGTCATGTCCGTGATCACATCCAGGACTCCAAACTACCTTCGGTACATCAAAACACATAAACTCATAATATAGACGTCATCAAACTTTAAGCGTGCGGACCCTACAGGTTCGAGAACTATGTAGACATGACCGAGATATGTCTCCGGTCAATAACCAATAGCGGAACCTGGATGCTCATATTGGCTCCTACATATTCTATGAAGATCTTTATAGGTCAAACCGCATAACAACATGCGTTGTTCCCTTTGTCATCGGTAGTTTACTTGCCCGAGATTCGATCGTCAGTATCTCAATACCTAGTTCAATCTCGTTACCGGCAAGTCTCTTTACTCGTTCTATAATACATCATCCCACAACTAACAAATTAGTTGCAATGCTTGCAAGGATTAAGTGATGTGTATTACCGAGTGGGCCCAGAGATGCCTCTCCGACAATTGGAGTGACAAATCCTAATCTCGAAATACGCCAACCCAACAAGTACCTTTGGAGACACCAATAGAGTACCTTTATAATCACCCAGTTACGTTGTGACGTTTGGTAGCACACAAAGTGTTCCTCCGGTAAATGGGAGTTGCATAATCTCATAGTCACAGGAACATGTATAAGTCGTGAAGAAAGCAATAGCAACAAACTAAACGATCAAGTGCTAAGCTAACGGAATGGGTCAAGTCAATCACATCATTCTCCTAATGAAGTGATCCCATTAATCAAATGACAACTCATGTCTATGGCTAGGAAACATAACCATCTTTGATTAACGAGCTAGTCTAGTAGAGGCATACTAGTGACACTTTGTTTGTGTATGTATTCACACATGTATCATGTTTCCGGTTAATACAATTCTAGCATGAATAATAAACATTTATCATGATATAAGGAAATAAATAATAACTTTATTATTGCCTCTAGGGCATATTTCCTTCAGTTTTCGGTGGCTACGGAGCCCGGTGGTGGCGGAACTTCTGATCTAGGTTAACCCCAAGGGGTTTCAGAATATTTGGGAATTTATAGTGCAAAGAAGGGGTACGAGAGGCCACCGAGGTGGGCACAACCCACCTGGGTGCACCAGGGGGCCTGGCGCGCCCTGGTGGGTTGTGCCCCCCTCGGGGCACCCCCAGGTGCTGCTCTGGCCCATCGGGAGTCTTCTGGCCCAAAAAAATCCAGAAAAAGTTTCGCGGTGTTTGGACTCTGCTTGATATTGATTTTCTGCGATGTAAAAAACAAGCAAAAAATAGCAACTGGCACTGGGCACTGGGTCAATAGGTTAGTCCCAAAAAATGATATAAAGTTGCTATAAAATGATTGTAAAACATCCAAGAATGATAATATATTGGCACGAATACTTCATAAATTATAGATACGTTGGAGACGTATCAGCCGACCCAAGGGGGGGCGCCAAAGCAGGGAGTCCTACTTCGACTCTCGGTCCAAGTAGGATTCGCCCCCCTTTCCTATTCCAACTAGGAGAAGGAGGGAAGGAGGGAAGGAGGAAGAGGGGAGAAGGAAAGAGGGCGGCGCCCCCTCCTAGTCCAATTCAGACCAGCCATCGGGGGCGGCCATCCCTTGAGGCCCTTCTCTCCTTTCCCCTAAAGCCCACTAAGGCCCACTACTTCCCCGGGGGGTTTTGGTAACCTCCCGGTACTCCAGAAAATACCCGAAACGCTTCGAAACCATTCCGGTGTCCGAATATAACCTTCCAATATATCGATCTTTACCTCTCGACCATTTCGAGACTCCTCATCATGTCCGTGATCTCATTTGGGACTCCGAACAAACTTCGGTCCTCAAATCACATAACTCATAATACAAATCATCACCGAACGTTAAGCGTGCGGACCCTACGGGTTCGAGAACTATGTAGACATGACCGAGACATATATCCGTCCAATAACCAATAGCGGAACCTGGATGCTCATATTGGTTCCTACATATTCTACGAAGATCTTTATCGGTCAGACTGCATAACAACATACGTTGTTCCCTTTGTCATCGGTATGTTACTTGCCCGAGATTCAATCGTCGGTATCATCATACCTAGTTCAATCTCATCACCGGCAAGTCTCTTTACTCGTTCCATAATGCATCATCCCGTAACTAATTCATTAGTCACATTGCTTGTAAGGCTCATAGTGATGTGCATTACCGAGAGGGCCCAGAGATACCTCTCCGATACACAGAGTGACAAATCCTAATCTCGATCTATGCCAACTCAACAAACACCATCGGAGACACCTGTAGAGCATCTTTATAATCACCCAGTTATGTTGTGATGTTTGATAGCACACAAGGTGTTCCTCGGTATTCGGGAGTTGCATAATCTCATAGTCAGAGGAGCATGTATAAGTCATGAAGAAAGTAATAGCAATAAAACTAAACGATCATTATGCTAAGCTAACGGATGGGTCTTGTCCATCACATCATTCCCTAATGATGTGATCCTGTTCATCAAATGACAACACATGTCTATGGTTAGGAAACTTAACCATCTTTGGTTAACGAGCTAGTCAAGTAGAGGCATACTAGGGACACTCTGTTTGTCTATGTATTCACACACGTATCAAGTTTCCGGTTAATACAATTTTAGCATGAATAATAAACATTTATCATGATATAAGGAAATATAAATAACAACTTTATTATTGCCTCTAGGGCATATTTCCTTCAGTCTCCCACTTGCACTAGAGTCAATAATCTAGATTACATAGTAGTGATTCTAGATTTGCATTGGAAAACATCTCCTTTTAACTAAAGTTGACTCATCTCCTGTCCCATCTTTATCAAAATTTACATTGGAAAACAAAGATTCAATAGGAGTCACATCAATCACCTTAAGATCTTCATCATTATTTTCACGGAAACTAGAAGAACAAGCTTTTATAAACCAATCTTTCTTAGCACACATCTTAACGGTTCTTTCTTTGCACTCATCAATGGAAATTATCATGGATTTTAGAGACTCATTGATATCATGATTAGGTGGAATAGATCTAAGTTTCAAAGAATCAACATCAAGAGAAGTACTTGATATGTCTCCAACGTATCTATAATTTTTGATTGCTCCATGCTATTATATTATCTATTTTGGATGTCAATGGGCCTTATTTTACACTTTTATATCATTTTTGGGACTAACCTACTAACCGGAGGCCCAACCCAAATTGTTATATTTTTTGCCTATTTTAGGGTTTCAAAGAAAAGGAATATCAAACGGAGTCCAAACGGAATGAAACCTTCGGGAACGTGATTTTCTCAACATAACTGATACGAGAGACTTGGAGTGGCCGTCAAGAAACAAGGGAGGAAGGCATGAGGCGGGGGGCGGGCCTACCCCCCTGGGCGCGCCCTCCACCCTCGTGGGCCCTCTGTTGCTCCACCGACGTTCTTCTTCCCCCTATATATATCCACGTACCCCCCAAACATCCAGGAGCACCAAGAAAACCTAATTCCACCGCCGAACCTTCTGTACCCGAGAGATCCCATCTTGGGGCCTTTTCCAGAGCTCCGCCGGAGGGGGCATTGATCACGGAGGGCCTCTACATCAACTCCATGGCCTCTCCGGTGATGTGTGAGTAGTTTATTTCAGACCTACGGGTCCATAGTTATTAGCTAGATGGCTTCTTCTCTCTCTTTGGATCTCAATACAAAGTTCTCCTCGATCTTCTTGGAGATCTATTCGATGTCATCTTCTTTTCGGTGTGTTTGTCGAGATCCGATGAATTGTGGGTTTATAATCCAGATTATCTATGAACAATATTTGATTCTCCTGTGAATTCTTTTATGTATGATTGGTTTATCTTTGCAAGTCTCTTCGAATTATCAGTTTGGTTTGGCCTACTAGATTGATCTTTCTTGCAATGGGAGAAGTGCTTAGCTTTGGGTTCAATCTTGCAGTGCTCAATCCCAATGACAGAAAGGGAACCGACACGTATTGTATTGTTTCCATCGAGGATAAAAATATGGGTTTTATATCATATTGCATGAGTTTATCTCTCTACATCATGTCATCTTCCTTAAAGCATTACTCTGTTCTTATGAACTTAATACTCTAGATGCATGCTGGATAGCGGTCGATGTGTGGAGTAATAGTAGTATATGGAGAATCATTTCGGTCTACTTGTATCAGACGTGATGCCTATATACATGATCATACCTTGATATTCTCATAAGCATTCGCTTTTCTATCAATTGCTCAACAGTAATTCGTTTACCCGCCGTAATACTTATGCTCTTGAGAGAAGCCACTAGTGAAACCTAAAGCCCTCGGGTCTATCTTCTATCATATTAATCTTCCAACACTTAGTTATTTCCTTTGCTGTTTATGTTACTTTGCATCTTTATTTCTCTTTATCATAAAAATACCAAAAATATTATCTTATCATATCTATCAGATCTCACTCTCGTAAGTGACCGTGAAGGGCTTGACAACCCCTTTATCGCGTTGGTTGCGAGGTTCTTATTTGTTTGTGTAGGTGTGTGGTACTTGAGCCTGATCTCCTACTAGATTGATACCTTGGTTCTCAAAAACTGAGGGAAATACTTACGCTACTTTGTTGCATCACCCTTTCCTCTTCAAGGGAAAACCAACGCAGTGCTCAAGAGATAAGAACAGATTATCTATGAACAATATTTGATTCTCCTGCGAATTCTTTTATGTATGATTGGTTTATCTTTGCAAGTCTCTTCGAATTATCAGTTTGGTTTGGCCTACTAGATTGATCTTTCTTGCAATGGGAGAAGTGCTTAGCTTTGGGTTCAATCTTGCGTTGCTCGATCCCAGTGACAGAAAGGGAACCGACACGTATTGTATTGTTGCCATCGAGGATAAAAAGATGGGGTTTATATCATATTGCATGAGTTTATCCCTCTACATCATGTCATCTTCCTTAAAGCATTACTCCGTTCTTATGAACTTAATACTCTAGATGCATGGTGGATAGCGGTCGATGTGTGGAGTAATAGTAGTAGATGCAGAATTGTTTCGATCTACTTCTCTCGGACGTGATGCCTATATACATGATCATACCTAGATATTCTCATAAGCACTCGCTTTTCTACCAATTGCTCGACAATAATTCGTTTACCCACCATAATACTTATGCTCTTGAGAGAAGCCACTAGTGAAACCTATGGCCCCCGGGTCTATCTTCTATCATATTAATCTTCCAACACTTAGTTATTTCCTTTGCTGTTTATTTTACTTTGCATCTTTATTTCTCTTTATCATAAAAATACCAAAAATATTATCTTATCATATCTATCAAATCTCACTCTCGTAAGTGACCGTGAAGGGCTTGACAACCCCTTTATCGCGTTGGTTGCGAGGTTCTTATTTGTTTGTGTAGGTGTGTGGTACTTGAGCCTGATCTCCTACTGGATTGATACCTTGGTTCTCAAAAACTGAGGGAAATACTTACGCTACTTTGCTGCATCACCCTTTCCTCTTCAAGGGAAAACCAACGCAGTGCTCAAGAGGTAGCAAGAAGGATTTCTAGCGCCGTTGCCGGAGAGATTCGCGCCAAGTTAAGTCAAGCACAAGTCAAGACATACCAAGTACCCATCACAAACTCTTATCCCTCACATTACATTATTTGCCATTTGCCTCTCGTTTTCCTCTCCCCCACTTCACCCTTGCTGTTTTATTTGCCTCTTTTGCTCGTTTCTTGTTTGCTTGTGTGTTTGATTGCTTGCTTATCACGATGACTGAGGGAGTCCTGGATTAGGGGGTCTCCGGATAGCCGAACTATCTCCATTGGCCGGACTGTTAGACTATGAAGATACAAGATTGAAGACGTCGTCTCATATCCGGATGGGACTCTACTTGGCGTGGAAGGCAAGCTAGGCAATACGGATATGGATATCTCCTCCTTTGTAACCGACCTTGTGTAACCCTAACCCTCTCCGGTGTCTATATAAACCGAAGGGTTTTAGTCCGTAGGACAACAACCACAACATACAATCATACCATAGGCTAGCTTCTAGGGTTTAGCCTCCTCGATCTCGTGGTAGATCTACTCCTGTACTACTCATATCATCAATATTAATCAAGCAGGACGTAGGGTTTTACCTCCATCAAGAGGGCCCGAACCTAGGTAAAACATTGTGTCCCCTGCCTCCTGTTACCATCCGGCCTAGACGCACAGTTCGGGACCCCCTACCCGGGATCCGCTGGTTTTGACACCGACATTGGTGCTTTCATTGAGAGTTCCTCTGTGTCATCGCCGTTAGGCTTGATGGATCCTACTATCATCGATAGCGATGCGGTCCAGGGTGAGACTTTTCTCCCCGGACAGATCTTTGTATTCAGCAGCTTTGCACTACGGGCTAATTCGCTTGGCCATCTGGAGCAGATTGAAAGCTACGCCCCTGGCCATCAGGTCAGATTTGGAAGTTTGAACTACACGGCCAACATCCGCAGAGACTTGATCTTCGACGGATTCGAGCCACAGCCGGGCGCGCCGCATTGTCACGATGGGTATGACCTAGCTCTGCCGCCGAACAGTACCCCAAAGGCCGCGCCCGCATCAGCTCCGACCCTTAGCCCGGAGCCCACTACGCCAATCGAGGTCGGGTGGTTAGACACCGCCTCAGGGGCTGTAGTCTCAACGGCGATCGAGCCGAACACCAGCCTAACCCTCTGCGCAGCCCGTGACTCCAAAGTGCTGGACTCCTTTTCTGACTCCGAACCACCCGTGCCCCTACCAATCGAATCCGATTGGGCGCCGATCATGGAATTCACCACCGCGGATATCTTTCAGCACTCTCCCTTCGGCGACATTCTGAATTCACTAAGCTCTCTCTTTGTCAGGAGAGCCTTGGCCGGACTATGGCCAACAGGATTGGGATGCGGACGACGAAGAAATTCGACGCCCACCCACCACCCACTTCGTAGCCACTGTCGATGATTTAACCGACATGCTCGACTTCGACTCCGAAGACATCGACGGTATGGACGATGATGTAGGAGACGAACATGAACCAGCGCCTATAGGGCACTGGAAAGCCACCTCGTCATATGACATATACATGGTGGATACACCCAAAGAAGGCAATGGCGACGAGATAGCGGAGGATGACCCCTCCAAGAAACAACCCAAGCGCCGATGTCAGCGGCGCCGCTCTAAGTCCCGCCAAAGCAAAAGTGGTGATACCGGCACAGGAGATAATAACACTCCGGATAGTGTCGAAGACAACAACAATACCCTCCAGCATGATTTAGAGCAGGAGGATGGAGGAGCCAGCTCTCCTGAGAGAGCGGCAGACGGAGAGGAGGAGGATCACAACTACATGCCCCCTCCGAAGACGAGGCAAGCCTCGGCGACGATGAATTCGCCGTACCAGAGGATCCCATCGAACAAGAGCGCTTCAAGCGCCGGCTTATGGCCACGGCAAATAGCCTGAAGAAAAAGCAGCAGCAGCTTTAAGCTGATCAAGATCTGCTAGCTGACAGATGGACTGAAGTCCTCGCGGCCGAGGAATATAAACTCGAGCGCCCCTCCAAGAATTACCCAAAGTGCAGGTTACTACCCCGACTGGAGGAAGAAGCGTATGATACGGTTGATCGGCCACCTCGTGGCCGCGATAGAGAGGCATTCCAGCCAAAAGCTCAGCCTCCACCCCGACGCCATTCAAATAAAAAGGCATGGGGAGATACGCCAGACCTGCGAGACATATTGGAGGACAAAGCAAGGCATGCAGGATCGATCTACGGATCACGACGGCGCACCACTCTGCGAGACGACAAACGTCATGCTGGATACAGTAAAAGCAAATCCGGTCGGGTTGAACACAACGGGCAAGACCCATTCGAGCTACTACGCGATATAGCCCAATACAGAGGCGCCGCACACCCCTTATGCTTCACAGACGAAGTAATGGAACATCAATTCCCAGAAGGTTTCAAACCTATAAATATTGAATCATACGACGGCACAACAGATCCCGCAGTATGGATTGAGGATTTCCTCCTCCACATCCACATGGCCCGCGGTGATGACTTACACGCCATCAAATACCTCCCACTAAAGCTCAAAGGACCAGCGCGGCATTGGCTTAACAGCTTGCCAGCAGACTCCATTAGCTGTTGGGAAGATCTGGAAGCCGCATTCCTCGACAACTTTCAGGGCACTTATGTGCGACCACTAGACGCCGATGACTTGAGCCACATAATTCAGCAGCCAGAAGAGTCGGCGAGGCAATTTTGGACTCGGTTCCTTACAAAGAAAAATCAAATCGTCGACTGTCCGGATGCGGAGGCCTTAGCGGCTTTCAAACACAACATCCGAGACGAGTGGCTAGCCCGGCACCTTGGTCACGAAAAGCCAAAATCTATGGCAGCTCTCACGACGCTCATGACCCGCTTTTGTGCCGGAGAAGACAGCTGGCTGGCTCACAGTAATAACATATCAAAGAACCATGGTACCTCAGATACCAAGAATGGCAATAGCAGGTCACGTCGCAACAAACATAAGCGCCGCATTAACAGCGAAAATACTGAGGATACGGCAGTCAATGCCGGATTCAAAGGCTCTAAACCCGGTCAATGGAAAAAGCCATTCAAACAAAGTACGCTGGGTCCGTCCAGCTTGGACCGTATACTCGATCACTCGAGTCAAATACACGGCACCCCAGACAAGCCAACCAATCATACCAACAGGGATTGTTGGGTGTTCAAGCAGGCCGACAAGTTAATTGCCGAAAACAAGGACAAGGGGCCGCATAGCGATGACGAGGAGGAGCCCCGGCAGCCGCACACTGGAGGACAGAAGAGGTTTCCCCCGCAAGTGCGGACGGTGAACATGATATACGCAACCCACATCCCCAAGAGGGAGCGGAAGTGTGCGCTCAGGGACGTATATGCGTTGGAGCCAGTCGCCCCAAAGTTCAACCATTGGTCCTCCTGCCCGATCACCTTCGATCGCAGGGACCACCCCACTAGTATCCGTCATGGAGGATTCGCCGCACTGGTCCTAGACCCAATCATTGACGGATTTCACCTCACTCGAGTCCTTATGGATGGCGGCAGCAGCCTGAACCTGCTTTATCAGGACACAATGCGCAAAATGGGTATAGACCCCTCAAGGATCAAACCCACAAAAACGACCTTTAAGGGTGTCACTCCAGGTGTAGAGGCCCATTGCACAGGCTCAATTACACTGGAAGTGGTCTTCGGATCCCCGGATAACTTCCGAAGCAAAGAGTTAATCTTCGATATAGTCCCGTTCCGCAGTGGTTATCACGCGCTGCTCGGGCGAACCGCATTTGCTAGATTCAATGCGGTACCGCATTATGCATACCTCAAGCTCAAGATGCCAGGACCTCACAGAGTTATTACAGTCAATGGAAACACAGAGCGCTCTCTACGAACAGAGGAGCACACCGCAGCCCTCGCAGCAGAAACACAAAGTAGCCTCTCAAGGCAATCAACCAGTTCAGCGCTTCACAGCCCGAACACCTTCAAGCGCGCTCGGGGCAATCGGCGAATAGACCGCCTGGCGCGATCTGAGCTCGCGTAGCAATACGGCGGCCACCCCAATCCTAGCCCAGCGACGAAACTCATGCCGCGCGTACATAATTACGCATTAAAAATACCATGAGCACAGGTGGGGAGGGGGGCACAACTACGGCACGCCCCAAGACGCGGCCTAAACCGCACTAGGGGC
The DNA here is from genome assembly GCF_002162155.2 of Triticum dicoccoides. NCBI lineage: Eukaryota > Viridiplantae > Streptophyta > Magnoliopsida > Poales > Poaceae > Triticum > Triticum dicoccoides. The sequence continues at coordinate 148,807,352 of NC_041382.1, read as the reverse complement.
TTCCCGTTTGGTTATTTTTCTTTTTCTTTCAGGACCTTAATCTCTGGAAACACTGTCCGGCAGCACTATTGCCGAACACATGATGCAACAACCAAGGAGGCAGACATCTACGTTATACCACGAAATTCCCAGGTTGATTACAGTAATGAGTGAAATATTCAATTTAATATCATTCCTCAGCTTGCCCTTGGAAGGGACATAGTCCTACTCTTTGCTTATCGCACTATCTGTATCACTCTGCTTTAACGCAATTTTTTAATAAACAATGCATGACATTACGACTATTATTGCATTCTTGTTATATATATATATATATATATATATATATATATATATATATATATATATCTCTATGTGTTCATTAATGACGCCTTGCAACCGTACACTATGGTACGACCAATACACCAGGGGCTTACGTACCCCACAATGCGGTGTGAAAAGTCTGAACACCTTCATAGGTGCGGCACCCCGAACTTATAGCATTATATGCATCAACTCCGAATCATGTCTTTGGTCAAATGTTGGGTTTACCCGGCTCCTATCTTTTGGTACCTTACGTTCCGCTCTATCGGCTAAGGTAGTACTAGGAGAACTACTGCGATTGTGCCCCGGTTCTGCTGGGTTCAGCACCTCAGTAGAGAAAGCTAAAACTGACTGTCATGATAAGGCGAGAGACTGGTCGCTGTTCGGCGAGGTTTTTGAGTCCCTAAAGACTTATGCCGCTTAGAGCCAGGGGCCGGCCCTGTCCGGCTTAAAGGCGTGTATCGCGCCCCGAATTCGGCCTTCCGAATACCAGGGGCTTCGCCGAAATTTTAAATTATAGAATTCTATGGCTAAGTGAGAGTGATAAAGCATTATTAGTCCGGTTGCCTTGTTCGCTGTGCTAAGCACCTCCCTCGAAGGACCCAAACATGGGAACAAGAGTGCTCAGGTTTATCCCGAACACCCCAGCACTCGTGGCATGGGGGCAGAAGCCGAGGTCTAGCCATCTCTCAGATTGGATAAACAGCCGAACAGAAGGTAATATTTTAAATTCAAACAAGCGTTGCATAGAGCATGTGAAACAAGTTTTCATAAATACAGGATAAAACGAGCAAGTCTCACTCAAATATTACATCTTTTGAACACTCATCCACGATAAGACGGGCACCCGGCAGAACACCCTCATAGTACATCTCGAGGTGGCGGTGCTCCTTGCCCTCCGGCGGCCCCTCCTTGATCAGCTTCACGGCGTCTAGCTTGACCCACTGCAATTCCACACAGGCGAAAGCCCGGCGTGCACCTTCAATGTAGACAGATCGCTTGACGACCTCCAGCCGTGGGCAGGCATCCACAAGCCGCCCCACCAAGTCGAAGAAGCTATTCGGAAGGGCGTCGCCAGGCCATAGCCGGAATATAAAGCTCTTCATGGCCTGATCGGCCGCCTTATGTAGCTTGACCATCTGCTTCAGCTGGTCGCTCATTGGCACCGGATGTCCGGCCTTAGCATACTGAGACCAGAACAGCTTCTCCGTCGAGCTTCCATCCTCGGCCTGGTAAAATTGTGCGGCATCGGACACACTGCGGGGAAAATCTGCGAATGCTCCTAAAGAGCTCCGGATCCGGGTAAGAAATCGGTAATTTACTTTTACATGCTTGCTTTGCATATAGAAAGCCTTACCCGCCGCTATCTTCTTCATCGCGTCGATCTCTTGGAGGGCCTCTTGGGCTTCGGCCTTGGCACTTTTTACACTCTCGAGGGCCGCGGCTAGCTCAAACTCCCACATCTTTGAGTCAAGCTCCAACGCCTCGTGCTTCGCCATGAGAGCCTGGAGCTCTTGCTGCACCTCGCCCACCTGAGCCTCGTGCTTCTCTCGCTCGGTGCGCTCCTTGGCCGCTTTATCTTCGGCCTTGGTCAGCGCTTGCTTCAGGGTCGCCACCTCGGTCGTGGCCCCTGGCAAATATACGATGATCCTATCATTTTGCAATTGCGTCTTCTTTTATATATACATATCTATAGACAGGGTATACTTACCCTTGTTCTCCTCGAGCTGCCTCTTGGCGAGGCCAAGCTCTTTCCTGGACCCCTCGAGGTCCTGCTTTAGTACGGCGACCTCCGCAGTCAGTGCGGCGGACGCCAGCAGCGAAGCCTGCATATGCATATTGACATACTTATATTAGACTCCTGCGATATTATTTGATCCTCTGTTCGGCTTTTCTTTGTGAACACTGAACAAAGCATCAGGGGCTACTGTCTATGCAGTAATATTCCTACTACATTTTAAAACACTTACCTTGAAGCCTGTTAGAAGGCTGGCACACCGCACTCATGATAGTGCGGTGCTCCTCGTCGATGGAAGCGCTGTGAAGCGCTTCCAGCAGATTGTCCGGCGCCTCTAGATGGACAGAGGTCACCGGCACAGGCGTCTTTCCCCTCTTAGAAGTAGGTCGCCCGCCCGAGCCTGGAACCGCTAGAGGTTCCGGCGCGGTGTTCGGCTGAGAGCCAAACTCCGAGCTCTTAGGGGCCCTGTCCCCTCAGCTCCCGGAGTCCGGAAGGTCGCCTTGAGGCGCCTCCGGGACTATCTCCCCTTGATCCGGTGCCTCTTGAGATAACACCTCGGCGTCGTCGGCAGGATGAGGGGAGGTGGCGGTCGGGACTGGATCGCTGTCCATGTCCGACGAGCCCAGGGAGCCGTCCTATGATACCTCGATATTGGCTCGTGGCGGCCTGCATAATTATGTTCGGCGTTAGGGAAAACAGTGTGACAAAGGAATCCTATGAGTTACTCTGGTATCTGAATACTTATGATCTCCCCGGGGGCTTGGCCCTGGGCAACCACTCGTCTTCGCCTTCGTCGGCGGCGGTGGAACTGCCCGGAAGGAGAGTCCTTCCCTTCTTGCACCCTTCGGCCTCCCTAGTTGGGGCGGCCTTCCTTTTCTTGTCTTCCCCGCCTGGAGGGGGAGCATCTTCTTCTTCCTCCTCATCTTCGGTGGAGGAGTGTGCCGCAGAGTTATCGTATGATGAGTCCGATAACACCTGGCGCTGGGAACTCTTTCGGGTTCCCTTGGCCTTCTTGGTCTTCTCCGGCACCTTGTAAGGAGCCGGAGTCAGCATCTCCGTCAGGAGAGCGCCCACAGTATCTTCGGGCAAAGGGGCCGGACAGTCGATCTGCCCCGACATCTCCACCTAGTCCTGTCAAAGGCATGGAGATTAGACCCCGCACATAATTAAGCTGGGGAAAATAAATGTCTTACGAGACGTATTGAACTCACTGAACGCGCTAGGCGCTTTGCGCTTAGTCTGCGGTCCTCGGCGAGAGAAGGAGGGAGCTCGGCCCCCTTTAACAGCACCTTCCAGATGTCCTTGTGCGTCGTATCAAAGAGCTCGCTCAGAGCCTGGTGCCAGGCCGGGTCGAACTCCCACAAGGTAAAATCCTGTTGTTGACACGGGAGGATCCGGCAGATGAGCATAACTTGGACTATGTTGACAACCTTGAGCTTCTTGCTCGCCATACTCCGAATACATTTCTGGAGTCCATCCGGCTCCACCGATGAACCCCACGACAAACCCTTCTCTTTCCAAGAGGTGAGCCGTGTAGGGAATCCGGATCGAAACTCGGGGGCTGCCACCCATTTGGTGTCGCGCGGCTCGGTGATGTAGAACCACGCCGATTGCCATCCCTTTATTGTCTCCACGAATGAGCCTTCGAGCCATATGATGTTGGGCATCTTGCCCACCATGGCTCCACCGCATTCTGCTTGTTGGCCTCGTACCACCTTCGGCTTGATATTGAAGGTCGTTAACCACATGCTGAAGTGGGGCCGGATGCGTAGGAAAGCCTCACACACGACGATGAACACCGAAATGTTGAGGATGAAGTTCGGGGCCAGACCATGAAAGTCCAGCCCGTAGTAGAACATGAGACCACGGACGAATGGATGGAGGGGAAACCCTAGTCCGCGAGGAAGTGGTGGAGGAAAACTACCCTCTCGTGAGGTTCCGGGGTAGGGACGATCTGCCCCGCAGCGGGCAGCCGGTGCGCGATGTTCGCGGCTAAGTATCCGGCTCCGCGCAGCTTCTTGATGTCTCCCTCCGTGACGGAGGATACCATCCACCTGCCTCCCGCTCCGGACATGGTTGGAGAAGGTTGAGGTGGGAAGTGTGGACTTGGGCGCTAGAGCTCGAGTGTGCGAAAACGGATGAGCAAGGGAGGAAGAAGGCGTGGATAGAAAGGTGAATCCTTGTCCCTTTATATGGGCGGACGAAACTAAGCGTCCCCACTTGCCTGATAAAACTCGCTTATCTCCCAAGCGCCGTAATTGGTGGCGCGGTTGGGTTACCCACGCCCGTATTGATGAGAATCCCGTAATAAGGGGACACGATCTCTGCTTTGACAAGACGTGTCGAAAAACTTCCTCGCGTTATGTGCGGGGCTGGTTGAAGGAAACGGTTCGAATAATCACCGGGCCATGACATAACGTCAGGCTGCCAAAACAAGCCAGCAAACTAGATCTGCGAAAATATTATTCTCTCTACGGTGGAATGTGGAATTTATTTTGTAGGGTCGGACACTATCCTAGTATTCAAATTCTTCTGTGATGTATTCGGGGAAGGAACCCGCCTTGCAATGCCGAAGACAATACTGCGCGCGGGACCCATCTTCATTGAAGGCTGGTTCAGGGGCTACTGAGGGAGTCCTGGATTAGGGGGTCTCCGGATAGCCGGACTATCTCCATTGGCCGGACTGTTAGACTATGAAGATACAAGATTGAAGACTTCGTCTCGTGTCCGGATGGGACTCTACTTGGCGTGGAAGGCAAGCTAGGCAATACGGATATGGATATCTCCTCCTTTGAAACCGACCTTGTGTAACCCTAACCTTCTCCGGTGTATATATAAACCAAAGGGTTTTAGTCCGTAGGACAACAACCACAACATACAATCATACCATAGGCTAGCTTCTAGGGTTTAGCCTCCTCGATCTCGTGGTAGATCTACTCTTGTACTACTCATATCATCAATAGTAATCAATAGTGATAGCTTCTAGGGTTTTACCACCATCAAGAGGGCCCGAACCTGGGTAAAACATTGTGTCCCCTGCCTCCTATTAACATCCGGCCTAGACGCACAGTTCGGGACCCCCTACCCGAGATCCACCAATTTTGACACCGACAATGACTCTACTAGATTTGGTGATCTTCACCTTAAAAGGTCAGAAGAGATTGAAAGCAACGTTAGGAGTTTTATGACTCTACAATTTGAGCACAATAATTTCTTTAGGAACGAGCTTAAGGAACAAAAAAGCTTTATGGGTTATATGAATAAAGAGCTCGATGATATGTCTAAAGAATTTTATGGTTTGAAATCTCAGATTTCTCATCTCGAAATATTAATTGCTGAAGTCTCGGATAAGCAGGCCACCTTAGTTAATAAGATGGCCACTAAGCCTGAAAATTTTCATGATAATAAATATGAAGATCTAAAATTTATTATGTGTCTCCTATTAAATCTTTGTTTTGCAATATGAATCTTGATAATGATGGGGCTAAAGATGAGCCACCTTTACCTAGAATGCGTTCCAAAAATTCGGAGTCATTAGATCTTGATGCTAAAATTGTTAGTGGGATTGAAGAGGTCAAAACTTTAAATATCAATGAACCCACTATCTTGTATTTCAAGGAATTTAATTATGATAATTTCTCTTTGATAGTTGTATTTCCTTGTTGCAATCCGTGCGAAATTCTCCTCATGCTTATAGTCAAAATAAAGCGTTTACTAAACATATCGTTGATGCTTTGATGCAATCTTATGAAGAAAACTAGAGTTGGAATCTTCTATCCCTAGAAAACTTTATGATGAGTGGGAACCTACAATAAAAATAAAAATTAAAGATCATGAGTGCTATCCTTTGTGTGATTTGGGTGCTAGTGTTTCCATGATTGCAAAAACTTTGTGTGATTTGCTAGGTTTCCGTGATTTTGATGATTGTTCTTTAAACTTGCACCATGTGGGTTCCACTATTAAGAAACCTATGGGAAGAATTAATGATGTTCTTATTGTTGCAAATAGGAACTATGTGCCCGTAGATTTCATTGTTCTTGATATAGATTGCAATTCTTCATGTCCTATTATTCTTGGTAGACCTTTTCTTAGAACGATTGGTGCAATTATTGATATGAAGGAAGGGAATATTAGATTTAAATTTCTATTAAGGAAAGGCATGAAACACTTCCCTAGAAAGAAAATTTAATTACCATATGAATCTATTATGAGAGCCACTTATGGATTGCCTACCAAAGATGGCAATACCTAGATCTATCTTCGCTTTTATGCCTAGCTAGGGGCGTTAAACGATAGCGCTTGTTGGGAGGCAACCCAATTTTATTTTTATTTCTTGATTTTTGCTCCTGTTTAGTAATAAATAATTTATATAGCCTCTGTTTAGGTTGTGTTTTTTTGTGTTTAATTAGTGTTTGTGCCAAGTAGAACCGTTGGGAAGACTTCGGGAAAGTCTTTTTGATCTTGCTGTAGAAAACAGAAACTTTAGCGCTCACGATAATTTCTGCCATTTTTATTTGGAAGGTTCTATTTAGTTAATTCGTTTTTCAGATGATTAATAGAAAAATTCCTCACGTCCAGAAATTTATTTTAGAATTTTTGGGGTTCCAGAACTTGCGTTAGCTACAGATTACTACAGACTGTTCTGTTTTTGACAGATTCTGTTTTTCTTGTGTTGTTTGCTTATTTTGATGAATCTATGGCTAGTAAAAGAGTTTATAAACCATAGAGAAGTTGTAGTACAGTAGGTTTAACACCAATATAAATGAATGATGAGTTCATTACAGTACCGTGAAGTGGTGTTTTGTTTTCTTTCGCTAATGGAGCTCACGAGATTTTCTATTTGAGTTTTGTGTTGTGAAGTTTTCAAGTTTTGGGTAAAGATTTGATGGATTATGGAACAAAGAGTGGCAAGAGACTAAGCTTGGGGATGCCCATGTCACCCCAAGGTAAAATTCAAGAACACCAAAAAGCCTAAGCTTGGGGATGCCCCGGAAGGCATCCCCTCTTTCGTCTTCGTCTATCAGTAACTTTACTTGGAGCTATATTTTTATTCACCACATGATATGTGTTTTGCTTGGAGCGTCTTGTATGATTTGAGTCTTTGCTTTTTAGTTTACCACAATCATCCTTGTTGTACACACCTTTTGAGAGAGACTCACATGATTTGAAATTTATTAGAATACTCTATGTGCTTCACTTATATCTTTTGAGCTATATAGTTTTTGCTCTAGTGCTTCACTTATATATTTTAGAGCACGGTGGTGGATTTGTTTTATATAAACTATTGTTCTCTCATGCTTCACTTATATTATTTTGAGAGTCCTTTAGAACAACATGGCAATAATAAAAACTTTCATATAAGTGCATTCAATACTATTTGAAGTTTGATACTTGATAATTGTTTTGAGATATGGAGATGGTGATATTAGAGTCATCCTAGTTGAGTAGTTGTGAATTTGAGAAATACTTGTGTTGAAGTTTGTGATTCCTGTAGCATGCAGGTATGGTGAACCGTTATGCGATGAAGTCGGAGCATGATTTATTTATTGATTGTCTTCCTTATGAGTGGCGGTCGGGGACGAGCGATGGTCTTTTCCTACCAATCTATCCCCCTAGGAGCATGCGCGTAATACTTTGCTTCGATAACTAATAGATTTTTGCAATAAGTATGTGAGTTCTTTATGACTAATGTTGAGTCCATGGATTATACGCACTCTCACCCTTCCACCATTGCTAGCCTCTCTAGTATCGCGCAACTTTCACCAGTACCAAAACCCACCATATACCTTCCGCAAAACAGCCACCATACCTACCTATTATGTCATTTTCATAGCCATTCCGAGATATATTGCCATGCAACTTTCCACCGTTCCGTTATTATGACACGCTTCATCATTGTCATATTGCTAGCATGATCATGTAGTTGGCATCGTATTTGTGGCAAAGCCACCGTTCATAATTGTTTCATACATGTCACTCATGCATCATTGCACATCCCAGTACACCGCCAGAGGCATTCACATAGAGTCATATTTTGTTCTAAGTATTGAGTTGTAATTCTTGAGTTGTAAGTAAATAAAGTGTGATGATTATCATTATTAGAGCATTGTCCCAAGTGAGGAAAGGATGATGGAGAGTATGATTCCCCCACAAGTCGGGATGAGACTCCGGATGAAAAAAAGAGGCCAAAAAATAAGGCCCAAATAAAAAATGAGAGAAAAAGAGAGAAGCGACAATGCTACTATCCTTTTTCCACACTTATGCTTCAAAGTAGCACCATGTTCTTCATATAGAGAGTCTCCTATGATATCACTTTCATATAGTAGTGGGAATTTTTCATTATAGAACTTGGCTTGTATATTCCAATGATGGGATTCCTCAAAATGCCCTAGGTCTTCGTGAGCAAGCAAGTTGGATGCACACCCACTTAGTTTCTTTTGTTGAGCTTTCATGTACTTATAGCTCTAGTGCATCCATTGCATGGCAATCCCTACTCACTCACATTGATATCTATTGATGGGCATCTCCATAGCCCGTTGATACGCCTATTTGATGTGAGACTATCTTCTCATTTTTGTCTTCTCCACAACCACCATTCTATTCCACCATAGTGCTATATCCATGACTCACGCTCATATATTGCATGAAGATTGAAAAAGTTTGAGAACATCAGAAGTATGAAACAATTGCTTGGCTTGACATCAGGGTTGTGCATGATTTAAATACTTTGTGTGGTGAAGATAGAGCATAGCCAGACTATATGATTTTGTAGGGATAACTTTCTTTGGCCATGTTATTTTGAGAAGACATGATTGCTTAGTTAGTATACTTGAAGTATTATTATTTTTATGTCAATACTAAAATTTTATCTTGAATCTTTCGGATCTGAACATTCATGCCCCAATAAAGAAAAATTACATTGAGAAATATGTTAGAAAGCATTCCACATCAAAAATTCTTATTTTATCATCTACCTACTCAAGGAAGAGCAGGAATTAAGCTTGGGGATGCTTGATACGTCTCCAACGTATCTATAATTTTTTATTGCTCCATGCTATTATATTATCTATTTTGGATGTCAATGGGCTTTATTTTACACTTTTATATCATTTTTGGGACTAACCTACTAACCGGAGGCCCAGCCAAATTGCTGTTTTTTTGCCTATTTTAGGGTTTCGAAGAAAAGGAATATCAAACGGAGTCCAAACAGAATGAAACCTTCGGGAACGTGATTTTCTCAACAAACATGATCCAAGAGACTTGGAGTGGACGTCGAGAAACAAGGGAGGAAGGCACGAGGCAAGGGGGTGGGCCTACCCCCTGGGCGCGCCCTCCACCCTCATGGGCCCTCCGTTGCTCCACCGATGTACTTCTTCCTCCTATATATATATATCCATGTGCCCCCCAAAACATCCAGGAGCACCACGAAAACCTAATTCCACCGCCGCAACCTTCTGTACCAGAGAGATCCCATCTTGGGGCCTTTTTCGGAGCTCCGTCGGAGGGGGCATTGATCACGGAGGGCCTCTACATCAACTCCATGGCCTCTCCGGTGATGTGTGAGTAGTTTATTTCAGACCTACGGGTCCATAGTTATTAGCTAGATGGCTTCTTCTCTCTCTTTGGATCTCAACACAAAGTTCTCCTAGATCTTCTTGGAGATCTATTCGATGTAATCTTCTTTTGCGGTGTGTTTGTCGAGATCCGGTGAACTGTGGGTTTATGATCCAGATTATCTATGAACAATATTTGATTCTTCTCTGAATTCTTTTATGTATGATTGGTTTATCTTTGCAAGAGTCTTCGAATTATCAGTTTGGTTTGGCCTACTAGATTGATCTTTCTTGCAATGGGAGAAGTGCTTAGCTTTGGGTTCAATCTTGCGGTGCTCGATCCCAGTGATAGAAAGGGAACCGACACGTATTGTATTGTTGCCATCGAGGATAAAAAGATGGGGTTTATATCATATTGCATGAGTTTATCCCTCTACATCATGTCATCTTCCTTAAAGCATTACGCTGTTCTTATGAACTTAATAGTATAGATGCATGCTGGATAGAGGTCGATGTGTGGAGTAATAGTAGTAGATGTAGAATCGTTTCGGTCTACTTGTCTCGGACGTGATGCCTATATACATGATCATACCTAGATATTCTCATAAGCATTCTCTTTTCTATCAATTGCTCGACAATAATTTGTTTACCCGCCGTAATACTTATGCTCTTGAGAGAAGCCACTAGTGAAACCTATGGCCCCCGGGTCTATCTTCTATCATATAAATCTTCCAACACTTAGTTATTTCCTTTGCTGTTTATTTTACTTTGCATCTTTATTTCTCTTTATCATAAAAATACCAAAAAATATTATCTTATCATATCTATCAGATCTCACTCTCGTAAGTGACCGTGAAGGGCTTGACAACCCCTTTATCGCGTTGGTTGCGAGGTTCTTATTTGTTTGTGTAGGTGTGTGGTACTTGAGCCTGATCTCCTACTGGATTGATACCTTGGTTCTCAAAAACTGAGGGAAATACTTACGCTACTTTGCTGCATCACCCTTTCCTCTTCAAGGGAAAACCAACGCAGTGCTCAAGAGGTAGCAAGAAGGATTTCTGGCGCCGTTGCCGAGGAGATTCGCGCCAAGTTAAGTCAAGCACAAGTTAAGACATACCAAGTACCCATCACAAACTCTTATCCCTCGCATTACATTATTTGCCATTTGCCTCTCGTTTTCCTCTCCCCCACTCCACCCTTGCCATTTTATTCACCTCTTTTGCCCGTTTCTTGTTTTCTTGTGTGCTTGATTGCTTGCTTATCACGATGACTCTACCTAGATTTGGGGATCTTCACCTTAAAAGGTTATAAGAGATCGAAAGCAACGTTTGGAGTTTTATGACTTTACAATTTGAGCATAATAATTTCTTTAGGAACGAGCTTAAGGAACAAAAAATATTTATGGGTTATATGAATAAAGAGGTCAATGATATGTCTAAAGAATATTATGGTTTGAAATCTCAGATTACTCATCTCGAAATATTAATTGCTGATGTCTCGGATAAGCAGGCCACCTTAGTTAATAAGATGGCCGCTAAGCCGAATTTTTTTCATGATAATAAATATGAAGTTCTAAAATTTATTGATGTTTCTCCTATTAAATCTTTTTTTGCAATATGAATCTTGATAATGATGGGGCTGAAGATGAGCCACCTTTACCTAGAAGGTGTTCCAAAAATTCGGAGTCATTAGATCTTGATGCTAAAATTGTTAAAAGTGGGATTGAAGAGGTCAAAACTTTAAATATCAATGAACCCACTATCTTGGATTTCAAGGAATTTAATTATGATAATTGCTCTTTGATAGATTGTATTTCCTTGTTGCAATCCGTGCTAAATTCTCCTCATGCTTATAGTCAAAATAAAGCTTTTACTAAACATATTGTTGATGCTTTGATGCAATCTTATGAAGAAAACTTGAGTTGGAATCTTCTATCCCTAGAAAACTTTATGATGAGTGGGAACCTACAACAAAAATTAAAATTAATGATCATGAGTGCTATGCTTTGTGTGTTTTGTGTGCTAGTGTTTCCACGATTCCAAAAACTTTGTGTGATTTGCTAGGTTTCCGTGATTTTGATGATTGTTCTTTAAACTTGTACCTTGCGGATTCCACTATTAAGAAACCTATATGAAGAAGTAATGATGTTATTATTGTTGCAAATAGGAACTATGTGCCCGTAGATTTCATTGTTCTTGATATAGATTGCAATTCTTCATGTCCTATTATTCTTGGTAGACCTTTCCTTAGAACGATTGGTGCAATTATTGATATGAAGGAAGGTAATATTAGATTCCAATTTCTGTTAAGAAAAGTCATGCAACAATTCCCTAGAAAGAAAATTAAATTACCATATGAATCTATTATGAGAGCCACTTCTGGACTGCCTACCAAAGATGGCAATACCTAGATCTATCTTCGCTTTTATGCCTAGCTAGGGGCGTTAAACGATAGCGCTTGTTGGGAGGCAACCCAATTTTATTTTTATTCCTTGCTTTTTTCTCCTGTTTAGTAATAAATAATTTATCTAGCCTTTCTTTTGGTTGTGTTTTTTTGTGTTTAATTAGTGTTTGTGCCAAGTAGAACCGTTGGGAAGACTTGGGTAAAGTCTTTTTGATCTTGTTGTAGAAAACAGAAACTTTAGCACTCACGAGAATTTCTGCCATTTTTAATTTGAAGGTTCTATTTAGTTAATTATTTTTGCAGATGATTAACAGATAAATTCCTCACGTGCAGAAATTTATTTTATAATTTTTGGGGTTCCAGAACTTGCTCTAGCTACATATTACTACAGACTGTTCTGTTTTCGACAGATTCTGTTTTTCTTGTGTTGTTTCCTTATTTTGATGAATCTATGGCTAGTAAAAGAGTTTATAAACCATAGAGAAGTTGGAATACAGTAGGTTTAACACCAATATAAATAAATAATGAGTTCATTATAGTACCTTGAAGTGGTGTTTTGTTTTCTTTTGCTAACGGAGCTCACGAGATTTTCTATTTGAGTTTTGTGTTGTGAAGTTTTCATGTTTTGGGTAAAGATTTGATGGATTATGGAACAAATAGTGGCAATAGCCTAAGCTTGGGGATGACCATGGCACCCCAAGGTAAAATTCAAGGACACCACAAAGCCTAAGCTTGGGGATGCCCCGGAAGGCATCCCCTCTTTCGTCTTCGTCTATCGTTAACTTTACTTGGAGCTATATTTTTATTCACCACATGATATGTGTTTTGCTTGGAGCGTCTTGTATGATTTGAGTCTTTTCTTTTTAGTTTACCACAATCATCCTTGTTGTACACACCTTTTGAGAGAGACTCACATGATTTGAAATTTATTAGAATACTCTATGTGCTTCACTTATATCTTTTGAGCTATATAGTTTTTGCTCTAGTGCTTCACTTATATATTTTAGAGCACGATGGTGTATTTGTTTTATAGAAACTATTGTTCTCTCATGCTTCACTTATATTATTTTGATAGTCCTTTAGAACAACATGGCAATAATAAAACTTTCATATAAGTGCATTGAATACTATGAGAAGTTTGATACTTGATAATTGTTTTGACATATGGAGATGGTGATATTAGAGTCATGCTAGTTGAGTAGTTGTGAATTTAAGAAATACTTGTGTCGAAGTTTGTGATTCCTGTAGCATGCACGTATGGTGAACCGTTATGTGATGAAGTCGGAGCATGATTTATTTATTGATTGTCTTCCTTATGAGTGGCGGTCAGGGACGAGCGATGGTCTTTTCCTACCAATCTATCCCCCTAGGAGCATGCGCGTAATAATTTTCTTCGATAACTAATTGATTTTTGCAATAACTATGTGAGTTCTTTATGACTAATGTTGAGTCCATGGATTATACGCACTCTCACCCTTCCAATATTGCTAGCCTCTCTAGTATCACGCAACTTTCACCGGTACCATAAACCCACCATATACCTTCCTCAAAACAGCCACCATACCTACCTATTATGGCATTTCCATAGCCATTCCGAGATATATTGCCATGCAACTTTCCACCGTTCCGTTATTATGACACGCTTCATCATTGTCATATTGCTAGCATGATCATGTAGTTGGCATCGTATTTGTAGCAAAGCCACCGTTCATAATTCTTTCATACATGTCACTCATGCATCATTGCACATCCCGGTACACCGCCGGAGGCATTCACATAGAGTCATATTTTGTTCTAAGTATTGAGTTGTAATTAAATAAAGTGTGATGATCATCATTATTAGAGCATTGTCCCAAGTGAGGAAAGGATGATGGAGACTATGATTCCCCCACAAGTCGGGATGAGACTCCGGACGAAAAAAGAAGAAGAAAAGAGGCCAAAAAAAGAAGGCCCAAATAAAAAAAAGAGAGAAAAAGAGAGAAGGGGCAATGCTACTATCCTTTTTCCACACTTGTGCTTCAAAGTAGCACCATGTTCTTCATATAGAGAGTCTCCTATGATATCACTTTCATACACTAGTGGGAATTTTTCATTATAGAACTTGGCTTGTATATTCCAATGATGGGCTTCCTCAAAATTCCCTAGGTCTTCGTGACAAGCAAGTTGGTTGCACACCCACTTAGTTTCTTTTGTTGAGCTTTCATATACTTATAGCTCTAGTGCATCCGTTGCATGGCAATCCCTACTCACTCACATTGATATCTATTGATGGGCATCTCCATAGCCCGTTGATACGCCTAGTTGATGTGAGACTATCTTCTCATTTTTGTCTTCTCCACAACCACCATTCCATTCCACCATAGTGCTATATCCATGGCTCACGCTCATATATTGCGTGAAGATTGAAAAAGTTTGAGAACATCAAAAGTATGAAACAATTGCTTGGCTTGTCATCGGGGTTGTGCATGATTTAAATATTTTGTGTGGTGAAGATAGAGCTTAGCCAGACTATATGATTTTGTAGGGATAACTTTCTTTGGCCATGTTATTTTGAGAAGACATGATTGCTTAGTTAGTATACTTGAAGTATTATTATTTTTATGTCAATATTAAACTTTTATCTTGAATCTTTCAGATCTGAACATTCATGCCACAATAAAGAAAAATTACATTGAGAAACATGTTAGAAAGCATTCCACATCAAAAATTCTTATTTTATCATTTACTTACTCAAGGAAGAGCAGGAATTAAGCTTGGGGATGCTTGATACGTCTCCAACGTATCTATAATTTTTGATTGATCCATGCTATTATATTATCTATTTTGGAAGTCAATGGGTTTATTTTACACTTTTATTTCATTTTTGGGACTAACCTACTAACCGGAGGCCCAGCCGAAATTGTTGTTTTTTGTGCCTGTTTTAGGGTTTCGAAGAAAAAGAATATCAAACGGAGTCCAAACGGAATGAAACCTTCGGGAACTTGATTTTCTCAACAAACGTGATCCAGGAGACTTGGAGTGGCCGTCAAGAAACAAGGGAGGAAGGCACGAGGCAGGGGGCACGCCTACCCCCCTGGGCGCGCCCTCCACCCTTGTGGGCCCTCCATTGCTACACCGGCGTACTTCTTCCTCCTATATATATCCACATACCCCCCCCCCCCAAACATCCAGGAGCACCACGAAAACCTAATTCCACCGCCGCAACCTTCTGTACCCGAGAGATCCCATCTTGGGGCCTTTTTCGGAGCTCCACCGGAGGGGGCATTGATCACGGAGGGCCTCTACATCAACTCCATGGCCTCTCCGTTGATTTGTGAGTAGTTTATTTCAGACCTACGGGTCCATAGTTATTAGCTAGATGGCTTCTTCTCTCTCTTTGGATCTCAATACAAAGTTCTCCTCAATCTTCTTGGAGATCTATTCGATGTAATCTTCTTTTGCGGTGTGTTTGTTGAGATGCGATGAATTGTGGGTTTATGATCCAGATTATCTATGAACAATATTTGATTCTCCTCTGAATTCTTTTATGTATGATTGTTTTATCTTTGCAAGTCTCTTCGAATTATCAGTTTGGTTTGGCCTACTAGATTGATCTTTCTTGCAATGGGAGAAGTGCTTAGCTTTGGGTTCAATCTTGCGGTGCTCAATCCCAGTGACAGAAAGGGAACCGACACGTATTGTATTGTTGCCATCGAGGATAAAAAGATGGGGTTTATATCATATTGCATGAGTTTATCCCTCTACATCATGTCATCTTCCTTAAAGCATTACTCTGTTTTTATGAACTAAATACTCTAGATGCATGCTGGATAGCGGTCGATGTGTGGAGTAATAGTAGTAGATGCATAATTCTTTTGGTCTACTTGTCTCGGACCTGATGCCTATGTACATGATCATACCTAGATATTCTCATAAGTATTCGCTTTTCTATCAATTGCTCGACAGTAACTCGTTTACCCACCGTAATACTTATGCTCTTGAGAGAAGCCACTAGTGAAACCTATGGCCCCCGGGTCTATCTTCTATCATATTAATCTTCCAACACTTAGTTATTTCCTTTGCTATTTATTTTACTTTGCATCTTTATTTATCTTTATCATAAAAATACCCAAAATATTATCTTATCATATCTATCAGATCTCACTCTCATAAGTGACCCTGAAGGGCTTGACAACCCCTTTATTGCGTTGGTTGCGAGGTTCTTATTTGTTTGTGTAGGTGCATGGGACTTGAGCGTGATCTCCTACTGAATTGATACCTTGGTTCTCAAAAACCGAGGGAAATACTTACGCTACTTTTCTGCATCACCCTTTCCTCTTCAAGGGGAAACCAACGCAGTGCTCAAGAGGTAGCAATCCTATCCATGTTCCTAGCCAAATCATCGATCTTAAGCAATTTTTCTTCAATCAAAGCATTGAAATTCTTTTGTGAACTTATAAATTCTTTAACACTATTCTCAAAATCAGAGGGCATCTTATTATAATTTCCATATGAATTGTTATAGGAATTACAATAATTATTAGAGGAATTACTAGGAAACGGCCTAGGATTAAAATTGCCTCTATACGCGTTATTACCAAAATTGCTCCTACCAACAAAATTCACATCCATAGATTCATTATTGTTTTCAATCAAAGTAGACAAAGGCATATCATTAGGATCAATAGGATCACTCTTATTAGCAAACAATTTCTTAAGATCATCCATCTTTCCACTCAAAACATTAATCTCTTCAATTGCATGCACTTTTTTTACTAGTGGAAGATCTTTCGTTATGCCATTAAGAGTAATTACCATAATATTATCTAGGAGTTTAGTAGCTTCTCCTAAGGTAATTTCCATAAAAGTGCCTCCCGCGGCCTAATCTAAAAGATTTCTAGAAGCAAATTCAATCCGGCATAAATTTTTTGTATAATCATCCACGAATTCAAACCATGAATAGGGCAGTTTCTAATCATCAATTTCATCCTCTCCCAAGATTGTGCAACATGTTCATGATCAAGTTTCTTAAAATTTAAAATATCGTTCCTAAGGGAGATGATCTTAGCAGGAGGAAAATACTTGGAAATTAAAGTATCTCTACACTTGTTCCATGAATCAATACTATTTTTACGCAAAGATGAAAACCAAGTTTTAGCGCGATCTTGAAGCGAGAACGGGAATAGCTTCAATTTAACAATATCATTATCCACATCTTTTTTTTGCATATCACACAAATCAACGAAATTATTAAGATGGGATGCGACATCTTCATTGGGAAGGCCGTAAAATTGATCTTTCATAACAAGATTCAGCAAAGCGGTATTAATTTCACAAGATTCCGCATTAGCATCGGGAGCAATCGGAGTACTAATAAAATCATTGTTGTTGGTATTAGAAAAGTCACACAATTTGGTATTATCTTGAGCTATCGTGACAAAGCAAGCAATCCAACATGCGAGCACACAAGAAGCAAATGAAAGAGACAAACGGAAGAGGGGCGAAGAAAAGGTGAATCTTTTCGAAAATCGTTTTAGAAGTGGGGGAGAGGAAAAATAGAGGCGAATGGTGTATAATACAATGCGAGGGATGAGAGTTTATGATAGGTACTTGGTATGTCTCGGCTTGGCGTAGATCTCCCCGGCAACAGCGCCAGAAATTCTTCCTGCTACCTCTTGAGCTTGCGTTGGTTTTTCCCTTGAAGAGGAAAGGGTGATGCAGCAAAGTAGAGTAAGTATTTCCCTCAGTTTTGAGAACCAAGGTATCAATACAGTAGGAGACAACACACAAGCCACCGAATACCTGCACAAACAAACACCAACTTGCACCCAACGCGATAAAGGGGTTGTAAATCCCTTCACGGTTATTTGCAACGTGAGATCAGATAGAGATGGATAAATAGTAAAGTAATATTTCTAGTATTTTTGGTTTATGGAACAGAAAGTAAAAGATTGCAAAGTAAGGGAACGATGACAGAAATTGGCAAGTTAGCGGGAAACTAATATGTTGTAAAATAGACCCGGGGGCCATAGCTTTCACTAGAGGCTTATCTCAAGAAAGAAATTATTATGGTGGGTGAACAAATTACTGCCGAGCAATTGATAAAAAATTACAAAGTTATGATGATATCTAAGGCAATGATCATGAACATAGGCATCACGTCTGTGTCAAGTAGACTGAAACGATTATGCATCTACTACTATTACTCCACACATCGACCGTTATCCAGCATGCATCTAGAGTATTAAGTTCATAAAGAACGGAGTGACGCTTTAAGCAAGATGACATGTTGTAGAGGAATTAACTCAAGCATTATGATGAAAACCCCGTCTTTTTATCCTTGATGGCAACAATACAATACGTGCCTTGCTACTCCTACAGTCACTAGGAAAGGACACCGCAAGATTGAACCCAAAGCTAAGCACTTCTCCCATTGCAAGAAAAACCAATCTAGTTGGCCAAACTAAATCGATAGTTCGAAGAGACTTGCAAAGATATCAAATCATGCATATAAGAATTCAGAGGAGATTCAAATAATATTCATAGATAAGTTGATCATAAATCCACAATTCATCAGATCTCGGCAAACACACCGCAAAAGAGTATTATATCAAATAGATCTCCAAGAACGTCGAGGAGAACTTTGTATTGAGAATCAAAGAGAGAGAAGAAGCCATCTAGCTACTAGTTATGGACCCATAGGTCTTTGGTAAACTACTCGCGCTTCATCGGAGAGGCAATGGTGTTGATGTGGAAGCCCTCCGTGATCAAATCCCACTCCGGCAGGATGCCGGAAAAGGCCCCAAGATGGGATCTCACGGGTACAGAAGGTTGCGGCGGTGGAAAAGTGGTTTCGTGGCTCCCTTGGAATTTTTTGGGGTATAAGAGTATATATAGGAGGAAGATCTAGGTCAAGGGGTCACCGAGGGGCCCACGAGGTCGGGGGGTGCGCCCTACCCCCCTGGGCGCGCCCTCCACCCTTGTGGCCACCTCGTGAATCTTTTGACTTGCACTCCAAGTCTCCTGGGTGTCTTCTAGTCCAAGAAAAATCATCACAAAAGTTTTATTCTATTTGGACTCCGTTTGGTCTTCCTTTTTGCGAAACTCTAAAACAAGGAAAAAAACAGAAACTGGCACTGGGCTCTAGGTTAATAGGTTAGTACCAAAAATCATATAAAATAGCATATTAATTAATGCATATAAAACATCCAAAACAGATAATATAATAGCATGAAACAATAAAAAATTATAGATATGTTGGAGACGTATCATAACCCTAGACTCGGTAATCATATAAGTCAGGTGACGGTGCACTACATCAGGGGTGACCCATCTACCTGGGAGCCTGGCATAGGGCCTGCCTCGGGGCCTAGGAGGTCCGGCAGTGACCTAGCTCCAGGAAACAATCCAGGGCCCAGATGTCATCGTCATCATCACCGTTGCCCCTGTCTCTGATCGCTGGTATCTGACTCATCAACAAATTGTTTGGCATGACTTTTTGTTCGATGGGGATCGGTTGAAGGAGGGATCCTTACAATATTGCCGAGAGCAGAAGAAAGCCCCTAAGATGGGTTTCTAACTGGCGAGAGGCATCTGAACTGCCCCGTATCAATTTATCAACATGGAAAGAAGGGAAAAGGTAAACAGAAGTACAAACACACATGATACCTACAACACAATAAAAAGCATTACATGATGAATAACACATCCAACAAATGGGAGAAACTTGCTACTACTCCATCCATTCCATAATTAGTGCGCCCACGCTTTTTGAGGTTCAACTTTGACCATAAATTAGACCAATAATACATAAATCATTTTACTGAAAATGTATACATTTGAAAACTTCTTTCGAATACAAAATCAAAGGTATTTGTCATGCTCCCGCCGCAGTCGTCCATGTTGGTTAAATTTATGGTCAAAGTTAAATCTCAAAAAACATGGGCGCACTACATTATGAAATTGATGGAGTACTATTCTAATAATTTATACAGAAAACACAAGGTAAAATCTACATAACATTGATGGTAACCATGCAAAGTATGCATCATAGCCATGAATAAAAAATGCATGAACACGGCCTAAAAAACAAAGCAAACTAGAAAAATGTCGTCATGCATGCTCACTAACCACAAACAAGTAAAAAACTAGTATGATAAATTATTAGGACAATGAGCATATGTTAAAGTGAGAAATCTGAAGAAAAAAATGGTATACAGTGATGACTGCTAATAAGGTGATCTCCTGAAGTGCCTAAATTACTGCATAGAAAATGAGGGAAAATGAGTCCAAATAAAACTAAGCAATGGAAAACAAATCTAGGGCATGCGTGATAACTAAGGTGCAAAAGGCCTGATAACTTGTAAACAAAGTTCCATGATGAATCTAAGCAGGGGATAGTGTTACCGCATATAATGTGAGCAAAAGGTGTGATCAGAAGGATTAAGCTATAGTAACCAACGAAAGGATATGTCTCATAACTAAAGCATGTGTGATGACTTCTTACACAAATGGAAAACAAAACTAGGACATGCCTGGTAACTTGTAAACAAGTTCTATGGTGAAATTGCACTGGGGTAGTGTACTACATACATAGTGAGCAAAAAAATGTACTACACATATGGTGACCAAAAGGACTAAGCCATTGTAACTAACCAAAGGACATGCCCGAAAAGTAAGGTGTGAAAATGTGGATAACTACCCGAATACACACACACCAGACAACATCCAAACACTCACTAAAACTAAACCCCCAATTTCCGCAACAAGTCTATCATTGGAACCCATCAAATCAACAATGAACCGCCAACACATTGACAACACAAAATCCAATTTTCGTCAATTTCAAACCCACCGCCACCCCCCTGACATACCAAATCACCAACTAATTGAACTAAAAATCTGACAGGCAATACAAGTGTGAAATGTACAATCCTCAAACCAATGAATCCCGGCGGATACGAGCACCCACGCGGCCTCCCTCCTCCCCGAGCGGTACATGGACCTAACCAATGGTCCACGTGAAAAATACACATGGCACAATGGGGTAGGTAAAGGAAAGCTCAACACCGACTTGCAGTCATTGGTCACGAAACTACCATTAATGGCGGATTAAAATATGTTGAGGGGAGAGGAGCAGACGAAGGAAATTAGGGGAACTAGTGTTGCGGTTAGCAAAAAATCGAATAGGTAACCCCCTGATGTGAATGTGACGACGCGAAAAAATTAAATTGGAAAAGGAGTGGCCACCATTGGGTAAGTCTTATGGCGGAAAGAGAGATGACCTAGGGCCCACCAGTCATTGACCCAATGGCTAGAGAAAACAATCACAAGGACACAACGCGTGACTCAAACCACAAACCGCACGAGGCCACACAAGACTCGTGATTGTGGTTTCAACGAGCGCCGTTGGATGCGAAATAGATGAAGATGAGATCATTCGTTTTTTTTGCAAATTTCAGTTGGTTTTAAATCGGTTCATTAATATGTATACATACAAAAACCGAAAACATATTTGGCAATGGGTCATGTCCAGCGGAAGGCCCATATAGAACCTCGGGTGATTACCTACGTCTAGTAATTGGACTCGTTCTTCGAATCACCAGAGTCTGTTTGGATGGCGGATCCTAATTATTGCATAGGTTAAGCAACGCGTACCTTCCCCCGACCGCACACACCATATTGGGCCGACATAGTTCGGTTGTTTTCTGTGTGTTTCTCACCGGTTTTGGGAAGGTTCTAGAACCTTCCCACAACCAGTTTCTTTCGGTTTTCTATGTTTTTTCTATTGATTTTCTTCAAGTTTTTTGGGGGATTTTTCTTGTTTCTATTTTAAAATTTTCATAAACATTTTTAAATATGTGAATATTTTTGAAAGTCATGAACACTTTTTAATACGCGAATATTTTTTGAATTTGTTAATATGAATTCATGAACATTTTTTAATATGCGGACCTTTGTTCAAAATCATGAACATTCTTTGAATACGTAAACATTGTTTGAATCGATGAATATTTTTTCAAACCATGATTTGTTTTTTTTTGAAATATCAAACCCTTTTCAAATTCATGAACATTTTTTAAATCTACGAACATTTTATGATTTCCTGAATGTTTTTTAAATATCATTAAAGTTTTCGAAATTACTGAGCATTGGTTTTTTCAAATTCATGGATTTTTTAATCTGCGACCATTTTTTTGCAAAATCATGAGCGTTTTATGATTCCCCGGACAATTTTCCATAATCTTGAACATGTTCCAAAATTCGTTTAAAAAATCATAGAACAACAAATTCATGATTTTTTTCTAAATTTGAAAACATATTTCAAATTCATTAAATTGGTGTTTTTTAAAAGTGGTGACTGCTACGGATCAGCCGGATGATCTGGTCGTTCGATTAGGCATGTGGCCTGTCCGATTAGAGCAACCCAGCCCCCCATCATCCTTCTCCTCTCTCGTATTGCATCCACCAGCTGCGAGCCTGCGACACCCACCTCCGCAACGATGATGATGCAAAGAGAAAACTGGCAACTGCAGCGCCGTCACACCCACGCCGACGAGTGCACGCAGCTCCCAGAGCCGCCGGCGACCGCTGCATCGCAGCACCGGGAGCCACCGGAACTGCTCCATCGCAACACTGAGCTCGCCACCGCGCCAAGCTTCATTGCGACTCCGGCGAAAGTTTCATTGCAGCTCCAGCGGTGCTCCATTGCAGCTCCGACGGAGTCCATTCCATCCCCATCGCAGCTTCAACAACTCCGGCGACGCTCAACTGCAGCTCAGCGCGGCGCGAGCGTTGCATAGTAGCGCCGCGGCAAAAACCATTCTGGCTTCAGGCCGATAGCACCGGCAAGCGCAGCACCTTAGCATGGGTGCGCCCTGCGGCGTGGCTCCCCAACCTGGCTTGCAGCGCTGGCGAGCGTTGCATCATAGCTCCACTGCACCAACAAAAAGCGTTGTATAGTAACACCGCAGCAACAGCCATCCGAGCTTCACACGGGTAGCTCCGATGAGTGTTGCGCAGTGCCGGTGCGTGCTATGGCGTCGCTCCACCTATGGCTTGTACAGCCGGGGTGTGTTGCATGATACGTCTCCAATGTATCTATAATTTTTGATTGCTCCATGCTATATTATCTACTGTTTTGGACTATATTGGGCTTTATTTTCCACTTTTATATTATTTTTGGGACTAACCTATTAACCGGAGGCCCAGGCCAGAATTGCTGTTTTTTGCCTATTTCAGTGTTTCGGATAAACAGAATATCAAACGGAGTCCAAATGGAATAAAATCTTTGGAAACGTGATTTTCTCACCGAACATGATCCAGGAGACTTGGACCCTACTGCAAGGGATCAAAGAGGAGGTCACGAGGGTGGGCCCCCCTAGGGCGTGCCCCCTGCCTCGTGGGCCCCTCGGTGCTCCACCGACGTACTCCTTCCTCCTATATATACACACGTACCCCCAAACGATCAGAACAGAAGCCAAAAACCTAATTCCACCGCCGTAACTTTATGTATCCACGAGATCCCATCTTGGGGCCTATTCCGGAGCTCCGCCGGAAGAGGTCGTCATCACGGAGGGCTTCTACATCATCATAGCCCCTCCAATGAAGTGTGAGTAGTTTACCTTAGACCTTTGGGTCCATAGTTAGTAGCTAGATGGCTTCTTCTCTCTCTTTGAATCTCAATACAAAGTTCTCCCCCTCTCTTGTGGAGATCTATTCAATGTAATCTTCTTTTTGCGGTGTGTTTGTTGAGACCGATGAATTGTGGGTTTATGATCAAGTCTATCTATGAATAATATTTGAATCTTCTCTGAATTCTTTTATGTATGATTAGTTATCTTTGCAAGTCTCTTCGAATTATCCATTTGGTTTGGCCAAATAGATTGGTAGTTCTTGCCATGGGAGAAGTGCTTAGCTTTGGGTTCGATCTTGCGGTGTCCTTACCCAATGACAGAAGGGGCAGCAAGGCACGTATTGTATCGTTGCCATCGAGGATAACAAGATGGGGTTTATTTCATATTGCATGAATTTATCTCTCTACATCATGTCATCTTGCTTAAGGCGTTACTCTATTTTTAACTTAATACTCTAGATGCATGCTGGATAGCGGTCAATGAGTGGAGTAATTATAATACATGCAGAATCGTTTCGATCTACTTGTCACGGACGTGATGCCTATATACATGATCATGCCTAGATATTCTCATAATTATGCTCAATTCTATCAATTGCTCAACAGTAATTTGTTCACCCACCATAGAATACTTATGCTCTTGAGAGAAGCCACTAGTGAAACCTATGGCCCCCGGGTCTATTCTCATCATATCAGTATCCATCACTTTAATATTGTTTTGCTTTTTTACTTTGTCTTTACTTTTTACTTTGCATCTTTATATCAAAAATACCAAAAATATTATATCTATCAGATCAAACTCTCGTAAGTGACCGTGAAGGGCTTGACAACCCCTAATCGCGTTGGTTGCGAGTAGCTATCGCTTTGTGCAGGTACGAGGGACTTGAGCGTGGGCTCCTACTGGATTGATACCTTGGTTCTCAAAATCTGAGGGAAATACTTACGCTACTCTGCTGCATCATCCCTTCCTCTTCGGGGAAAACCAACCCAAGCTCAAGACGTAGCAAGAAGGATTTCTGGCGCCGTTGCCAGGGAGTCTACGCAAAAAGTCAATATACCAAGTACCCATAACAATCCCTATCTCTCGCATTACATTATTTGCCATTTGCCTCTCTTATTCCTCTCCCCCCAATTCGCCCTTGCCGTTTTATTCGCCCTCTCTCTCTCTATCCTCCCTCTCTTTCTCTATTTGCCTCTTTTTGCCCGTTTCTTGTTTGCTCGTATGGTTGGAATAGTTGTTTATTTATTACTAAACAGAGAACTTAAGATCTATGGATCCTCATCCGCTTGCCAATCTTTTTAAGGGATCCAATTATGATGAACCAATTCCTAGTGATTTGGGTGCACTAGATTATCTTTATAAGCTTTTGCCTGAAATCCGTAAATCTGAAAATCGTGATGAAGTGCTTTATGAAGTGACTCATGATAGATCTTTGAATAAAAAGCATGATTGCAATGGTTTTATCATAAATTCTCTTGATGTCAATTGTGCTAATAAGATGCAAAACCCTAAGCTTGGGGATGCTAGTTTTGCTATGTCTACTACTTGTTGCAATGATTATGATTGGGGTGATTCTTCTTATTATCTTGAAAATTTATTTAAACCCCATGATGAATATGAGATTGATAATAGTGTTTGCAATATTATTGAAAGTGGGTTTGGAAGAGTGTCAACTTTAGATCCCACATATTTGGAGAATGTTCAATCTTATGAAAATCTTGATAAAAGTGGGTTTGGAGAAGTCATGACTTTAGTTAATGTTAATCCCACTATTTTGGAAGAGTGTAAACTTTGCATGCATGTGGATCATGTTGAAAATATTTTATGTGATAGCTATTTTGTTGAATTTTCTTATGATCCTACATGTAATTACTATGAGAGAGGAAAATATGGTTGTAGAAATCTTCATGTTACTAAATTACCTCTCGTTATGTTGAGATTGCTATTGTTTCTTTCCGCTTCCTTGCATCTGCTAGTTTTTGCTTGCCTTGACAATTTGTTTGCCTATAAGATGCCTATGCATAGGAAGTAAGTTATACTTAGATGTGTTTGTCACATGTTTTATGATGCCCTCTTTGTGCTTCAATTCTTGTCTTTCATGTGAGCATCATTAAAATTATCAATGCCTAGCTAAGAAGGCTTTAAAGAAAAGCGCTTATTGGGAGACAACCTAATATTTTTCCTTAATGTTATTTAATAAATTATTTAGCCTCTGTTTTGGTTGTGTTTTTTGTGTTTAATTAGTGTTTGTGCCAAGTAGAACCGTTGGGAAGACTTGGGGAAAGTCTTGTTGAACTTGCTGTAAAAAACAGAAACTTTAGCGCTCACAAGAACTGCTATCATTAAAGAGTGATATTTAGTTAATTCTTTTTGCAGATTATTAATAGATAAATTCCTCACGTGCAGCAATTTATTTTAGAATTTTTGGGGTTCCATATTTTGCGCTAGCTACAGATTACTACAGACTGTTCTGTTTTTGACAGATTCTGTTTTTCGTGTGTTGTTTGCTTATTTTGATGAATCTATGGCTAGTAAAATAGTTTATAATCCATAGAGAAGTTGGAATACAGTAGGTTTAACACCAATATAAATAAAGAATGAGTTCATTACAGTACCTTGATGTGGTCTTTTGTTTTCTTTCGCTAACGGAGCTCACGAGTTTTCTATTTTGAGTTTTGTGTTGTGAAGTTTTCAAGTTTTGGGTGAATTCTTTTGATGGATCATGGAACAAGGAGTGGCAAGAGCCTAAGCTTGGGGATGCC
The DNA here is from genome assembly GCF_002162155.2 of Triticum dicoccoides. Classification (NCBI taxonomy): domain Eukaryota; kingdom Viridiplantae; phylum Streptophyta; class Magnoliopsida; order Poales; family Poaceae; genus Triticum; species Triticum dicoccoides. The sequence goes on along the minus strand of NC_041382.1, from coordinate 148,780,978 downwards.
CATGGCACCCCCAAGGTAATCCAAGGACACCAAAAAGTCAAAGCTTGGGGATGCCCCGGAAGGCATCCCCTCTTTTCGTCCACTTCCATCGGTAATTTACTTGGAGCTATACTTTTATTCACCAACATGATATGTGTTTTGCTTGGAGCGTCTTGTATTATTTGTGTCTTTGTGTCTTAGTATGCCACAATCATCCTTGCTGTACACACCTTTTGAGAGAGCCATACATGAATTAAAATTTGATAGAATACTCTATGTGCTTCACTTATATCTTTTGAGCTAAGTAGTTTTGCTCTATGTGCTTCACTTATATCCTTTGAGCTAAGTAGTTTTGCTCTATGTGCTTCACTTATATCTTTTGAGCTAGATAATTTTGCTATGTGTGCTTCACTTAGATCTTTTAGAGCACGGTGGTGGATTCGTTTTAAAGAAACTATTGATCTCTCATGCTTCACTTAAATTAATTTGAGAGTCTCTTAATAGCATGGTAATTCGCCTAATAATAATATGCTTGGTATTCAAGATTTGTGAAACTTTCTTTTGAGTGTGTTGAATACTAAGAAAAGATTGAAGCATGATAATTGTTTTGAGATATGGAGGTGATAATATTAAAGTCATGCTAGTTGAGTAGTTGTGAATTTAAAGAATACTTGTGTTGAAGTTTGTGATTCCCGTAGCATGCACGTATGGTGAACCGTTATGTGATGAAGTCGGAGCATGATTTATTTATTTATTGTCTTCCTTATGAGTGGCGGTCGGGGACGAGCGATGGTCTTTTTCCTACCAATCTATCCCCCTAGGAGCATGCGCGTAATACTTTGCTTTGATAACTTCTACATTTTTCCAATAAGTATATGAGTTCTTTATGACTAATGTTGAGTCCATGGATTATACGCACTCCCACCCTTCCACCCTTGCTAGCCTCTCTAATACCGCACAACTTTCGCTGGTATCATACACCTACCATATACCTTCCTCAAAACAGCCACCATACCTACCTATTATGGCATTTCCATAGCCATTCCGAGATATATTGCCATGCAACTTTCCACCATCTAGTTCATCATGACACATCCATCATCGTCATATTGCTTAGCATGATTATGTAGTTGACATAGTATTTGTGGCAAAGCCACCGTTCGTAATTCTTTCATACTTGTCACTCTTCATTCATTGCATATCCCGGTACACCGCCGGAGGCATTCATATAGAGTCATACTTTGTTTTAGTATCGAGTTGTAATCATTGATTTGTAAATAAATAGAAGTGTGATGATCATCATTCAATAGAGCATTGTCCCAAAAAAAAGAGAAAGGCCAAAGAAAAAAAGAAAAGCACAAAAAAATAAAAAAATAAATAAGGGGCAATGCTAATATCCTTTTTTCCACACTTGTGCTTCAAAGTAGCACCATGATATAGCGAGTCTCATATATTGTGCTTCAAAGTAGCACCATGTTCTTCATTTAGAGAGTCTCATATGTTGTCACTTTCATAAACTAGTGGGCATTTTACGTTATAGAACTTGGCTTGTATATTCCAATGATGGGCTTCCTCAAATTGACCTAGGTCTTCGTGAGCAAGCAAGTTGGATGCACACCCACTAGTTTCTTTTGTTGAGCTTTCATATATTTATAGCTCTAGTGCATCCGTTGCATGGCAATCCCTACTCACTCACATTGATATCTATTGATGGGCATCTCCATAGCCCGTTGATATGCCTAGTTGATGTGAGACTATCTTCTCCTTTTTGTCTTCTCCACAACCACCATTCTATTCCACCTATAGTGCTATATCCATGGCTCACGCTCATGTATTGCATGAAAATTGAAAAGGTTTTGAAAAAGTTAGAGTATGAAACAATTGCTTGGCTTGTCATCGGGGTTGTTCATGATTTAAATACTTTATGTGGGGAAGATGGAGCATAGCCAGACTATATGATTTTGTAGGGATAACTTTCTTTGGCCATGTTATTTTGAGAAGACATAATTGCTTTGTTAGTATGCTTGAAGTATTATTATTTTTCTATGTCAATATAAACTTTTGTGTTGAATCTTTCTAATCTGAATATTCATACCACAATTAAGAAGATTTGCATTGAAATTATGCCAAGTAGCACTCCGCATAAAAAATTCTCTTTTTATCATTTACCTACTCGAGGACAAGCAGGAATTAAGCTTGGGGATGCCTAATACGTCTCCAACGTATCTATAATTTTTGATTCCTCCATGCTATATTATCTACTGTTTTGGACTATATTGGGCTTTATTTTCCACTTTTATATTATTTTTGGGACTAACCTATTAACCGGAGGCCCAGCCTAGAATTGTTGTTTTTTGCCTATTTCAGTGTTTCGGATAAACAGAATATCAAAAGGAGTCCAAATGGAATAAAATCTTCGGGAACGTGATTTTCTCACCGAACGTGATCCAGGAGACTTGGACCCTACTGCAAGGGATCAAAGAGGAGTTCACGAGGGTGGGGGCGCCCCCCTAGGGCGCGCCCCCTGCCTCATGGGCCCCTCGGTGCTCCACCGACGTACTCCTTCCTCCTATATATACACAGGTACCCCCAAACAATCAGAACAGGAGCCAAAAACCTAATTCCACCACTGCAACTTTCTGTATCCACGAGATCCCATCTTGGGGCCTGTTCCGGAGCTTCGCCGGAAGAGGGCCGTCATCACGGAGGGCTTCTACATCATCATAGCCCCTCCGATGAAGTGTGAGTAGTTTACCTTAGACCTTCGGGTCCATAGTTAGTAGCTAGATGTCTTCTTCTCTCTCTTTGAATCTCAATACAAAGTTCTCCCCCTCTCTTGTGGAGATCTATTCGATGTAATCTTCTTTTTGCGGTGTGTTTGTTGAGACCGATGAATTGTGGGTTTATGATCAAGTCAATCTATGAATAACATTTGAATATTCTCTGAATTCTTTTATGTATGATTGGTTATCTTTGCAAGTCTCTTCGAATTATCCATTTGGTTTGGCCAACTAGATTGGCAGTTCTTGCCATGGGAGAAGTGCTTAGCTTTGGGTTCGATCTTGCGGTGTCCTTACTCAGTGACAGAAGGGGCAGCAAGGCACGTATTGTATCGTTGCCATCGAGGATAACAAGATGGGGTTTATTTCATATTGCATGAATTTATCTCTCTACATCATGTCATCTTGCTTAAGGCGTTAATCTGTTTTTAACTTAATACTCTAGATGCATGCTGGATAGCAGTCGATGAGTGGAGTAATAGTAGTAGATGCAGAATCATTTCGATCTACTTGTCACGGACGTGATGCCTATATACATGATCATGCCTAGATATTCTCATAATTATGCTCAATTCTATCAATTGCTCAACAGTAATTTGTTCACCCACCGTAGAATACTTATGCTCTTGAGAGAAGCCACTAGTGAAACCTATGCCCCCCGGGTCTATTCTCATCATATCAATATCCATCACTTTAATATTGTTTTGCTTTTTTACTTTGTCTTTACTTTTTACTTTGCATCTTTATATCAAAAATACCAAAAATATTATATCTATTAGATCTCACTCTCATAAGTGACCGTGAAGGGCTTGACAACCCCTAATCGCGTTGGTTGCGAGTAGCTATCGCTTTGTGCAGGTACGAGGGACTTGAGCGTGGGCTCCTATTGGATTGATACCTTGGTTCTCAAAAACTGAGGGAAATACTTACGCTACTCTGTCGCATCATCCCTTCCTCTTCGGGGAAAACCAACGCAAGCTCAAGACGTAGCACTGCATCGAAGCCATTGGGCTGCCTGATGAACATTGCATCAGAGGAGGGGATTTTGTTTAGAGGAAGGGAAAAGAATGAATGGTCTGCGTGCCTCCCGCTGGAGATAAGGACAACTCCACCGCGCGACTCCAAACGGACGTCTGTTTTCTCTGGATTCTATCCGTTTGGGTAGGGCAATGGGGTCGTGTCCTGAGATGCAGTGGCCGTGCGACCAGCGCGCGGCAGCATTCGTTTGCCCCATCCAGTCCGCGTCTATTTTAAAAAAAGAACAACTTTCAAATATATTTTTTGAATCTTTTTTTTAATCTAGAACAACTTTCAAATGCCAAGCCCTAGTTCATCAGGCCAGCGGCCCAGTTCATCACGCTGGCAACAGAGTTAGCGGCCTACACGTCCATCGCCGGCATTAGCCAGCGGCCGGCAACGCCTCCAAAAATGAATAGTTGTCCTCGCCGGCAACACAGCCAGCGGCCGACAACACAGCCGGCCTCCAAAATGAATGTTTTTTCACCGGCACACTGCCAGCGGCCCAGCGGGCGGGCGGCACCCATGCCAGCCTCCAAAAAAGAACGACCACGGCCAATCGGACGACCTAGTTCAGGCCTTCGGTGTCGAGCATCTCCTTATGCCTGGCCTCAAACCAATCCCTCGTCTTCCCGCTCATCTTCGACAAGTCCACACTCATGATCGCAAGGGCCACCTCCTTCGCTTTCGTGGCAGCATTGGTGGCCTTGATGTCGAGCTGCCTCTGCCTGGCCTTGACGTTCTCGGCCTCGATGTCGAGCTGCCTTTGCCGGGCCGCCTCCTCCATGTCGAGCTGCCTTTGCCGGGCCACCTCCTCCATGTCGATCTTCCTCCTCTAGGTCGCCTCCTCCATCTCAAGATTCTTTCTTTGAAGGTCTAGGTATTGCTTCATTTGCTCGTCCTTGCTTTGCCGCTTCTTCTCGTCCCTCACATCCTTTTGTGACATCATGCCATGCAAAGTGTCATGCAATGCCATGGATGAGGCATCACGTATATCGTCAACCTTGAAGTTGGGCTTGCCCCTCGGCCTCTTCAACACCTCGCCATCTCCACCTCCAGCAAACTTGGCCGTCTTCGGTCCTCTCTTCCTTTGTAATTCATGGTATTGGTCCTTGAACTTAGGGCAATTGTTGATGATCGTCCAACAATGCGTAAGAGTGAATGGCTTGTCATTGTGCCGGGCCTTGAATGCCTCCAAATATTGAAATGCCTACACGACATGATCAACAACAAGTGAACATGCAAACATATACACGGCCGAAGTCTCATGGCCGTAGCAAGGAAAGGGCTAGGAAGAGGAGAGCATACCATGTCCCCAATGCTGAGAGCACTCACGGGCCGTGCTTCAACGCTCTCAAATGTGGCGCAATACTTGTTGCACTCTTGTTGGATGAACGGCCACCTCTTTTGAATCGAGTCGATGCCACTGTTGCTTGTAATTTGGTAGGGCTCAAACATCTTCCTTTCATGGAATGTTTTGTGGATTCTCGTCCAAAAAAACAATGCCCTTTTGTTGCGCGCCGGTCCTTGGATCTTGGCTAATCTCCATCCAAGCTTGGAAAATCAACTTGTCCTCATCTTGTGTATATGAACCCATGTGAATGCTCTTCCTCTTCTTTTGTGCTTCCGCTCTTTGGGTGAGCTCATCGATGAACAATGGCTCGCCACTAATATCAATGTCATTGCCTTCTTCTTCATCACCATCACCTTCGACATAGATGTCATCGTCTTCATGCCATGAGTCACCATGGTCGTAGTCAGCACGGTCGTCGGCCTCTTCATCGGGGACGTACTGGGCGCGACCATCCTGACTTTGGGTCTCCTCGGGGTCGTAGTCACGGCCATGCCCACCCTCGAAGATTGCGTCCTCCATGTACTGGTTGTAGAAGGGGTCGTCGACCGTTGGCATTGGTGTTGGCATTCCGTCAAACAAGACGCGAGGGTGGCATGGTGCCCATGAACAGTGCACGTGCTTGCTTTCTTTGCATCTCGACGGACGGCCGGTCGCCGCTGCTTGACCCAGGCGTGACATTGAGGTCGATGACGGCCGCGGGGTGCGGTGTGGACGGCGCGAACAAGCTCATGTCAGGCGACCCCGAGAAACAGGTCTGGCCGTCGTGCCTTGGCGGAGGAAAGCCGGGCGACATGGGCGCGGTCTGCGACTGGCAGTGCGGAGGCCTGGCGACCGACGAGCCTGTGCTCGCCGGGCCGACGGCCGCTGCAAGGAACCCGGCCGGATGGCCCATGCCAAGCATGAGGAGGGCTTGCGCTTTGTTGACGAGGTCCTCCGTCTCGTCGACCGCGGCCTTGCGCCGCGCGGCCTCCGTCGTATCGCGCTGGGCGGTGAACTTGGCTGCGGTGGCATTGACCTTGACGACCGCTCTCCATTCCCTCCTCTTCGCCGATTCCGCGTCTAACTTGGCGATCTCCTCCGGCATGCACTCCGACCGCGGCTTCCTTGGCGCCTTCCCGCCTTCTTCTTCACCTTTGTGGATGGGTCGACGGCCAGGCCACCGGAATTCGGCGGGGCGTCGGCCATGGACGGGGGAGAGAGGGGGCGGCGGGAGGGACGTGGGAGGGTTTGGGGAAATTGCGCCAAATGGGGCGTGGGGGGGTTGGTTTCTCCCACCGACAGGCGGGCTAGGGAAGGACAAGCGCGCGCGTCCCGCCCGTCCATGCGCTGTCTGTTTCACCCCAAAACCGGTGCAAACTTGGGCTGGGGATGGGTCAAAAGCGGACACAAAGCGGACAAAAGTCTGTTTGCGCCCGCGCGCTGGGCCGTCTGGTTTGTCCGTTTTACCCCAAACGGACGGGGGCGGACATGATAGGGTCGCGCAGTGGAGTTGGCCTAAGGAAAAGGAACGAGGGGCGGTGAGTGGGCCACCACGGGACGCGTGGCGAGCGTACGAGGAGGTTTACACCAGAGGAGAATCTTTTTGTTATAACTCCGCTCTCCGGATTTTATTCATTCAGCGGTAGCAAATCCGAGGGCACAACGCATCTCAAAAAACCAGGGATTACATTAGAGTATGTAGCAACATTCTCTATAGCTAAAGTTTCCTTAGCACAAGTATGGGCGACAGAATTCACTAGGCGGCTAGCGTAACAAAGCTGAAATCCTTGAAAAAAATGGCAGCTCCTCCTGCAACTCTTGGAAGATACAGAACCCCTTCGATTTGCCTTTCAGTCTACCTTTCCATAGCTGAACAACATTGAGGCAATATGTCTCCACTATCACATGCTGATAGTTCTTCTCCCTGGCAAGCAAGATAGCATCTCTGCAAGCCAATATTTCCAACGTTATGGGATCAACCACCCCTTGGTAGCTAGTGCAAGCCAATATTTCATGAAAATCAAACAATCGTCAGCAAAAAGCAAGTGGGATATCCATGGAGCTCTTGTACTGACCCGAATTCCTCTATCAATCCAGCCACCATCATAGTTTTTTAGCATACAAGATAATCCTTCACCACACAGCAGGAACAAGTATGGGGAGATTGTATCCCCCTGCCTTAATCCTCTTGTAGGCCTGAATGAGGGTAATAACTCCCCATTTACCTTCACCTGAAAACTCACTGTGGAGACACACTGCATAACCAACGATATCCAGGCTTCCTCAAAGCCTAGCTGTTGCATCATACCCTATAGATAAATCCACTCAACACGGTCATATGCCTTCATCATGTCAATCTTCACAGCACAATAGCCCTGCTTCCCTTTCTTCCTCTTCATCGAATGAACGCACTCGTAAGCAGTTAGCACATTGTCTGCAATTAGCCTTCCAAGAACGAAGGCACTCTTCTCTTCTACAATCAGATCATCTAAGATCTCCTTCAACCGGTTAGCAAGAACTTTAGAACATATCTTATAAATGACATTGCAAAGAGAAATTGGTCTATATTGGGTAATATTTTGAGGATTCTTTACTTTTGGTATAAGTACAATTACTGTTTTATTCACTACCTCCGGCACATAGCCACCATTTAAGAAACCAAGCACCGCGGACATCACATCCTCCTTGATGAGCTCCTAATGGCATTGGTAAAACCCAACATTGAAGCCATCCACACCTTGTGCTTTGTAGGGGCCCATTGAGAATAGCGCAATCCTAACTTCCTCCGCTGAAAAAGGATGGAGGAGCCTAGCATTATCTGGTCATTCACCATTGCAGGTACATGGTGCAGCACTGCATCAATATTTGTGTCATCTTGGGCCTGATACAGCCCATCATAAAAGTTCTGCACTTCAGCATTGATCTCTTCCTTCTACACACATAAAGATCCATCCACAGCTTGTAGACACGTGATTCTATTCTGACTTCACCTCGCGGATGCTTGGGCATGAAAGAAACCCGTATTGCGGTCACCAGCTTTTAGCCACCCGATCCTTGATCGTTGCCTTGCCATGATCTCTTGCTTATGAAGCAGATCTGAAAGTTGTCTGGCAAGTTCTCGCTCCCTAGAAGAGGGACCACGAAACAGGGAGCCTTTCGTCTCTTTCTCATATTCTCTACGGATTTTCTTGATTCTGCGTTTGATGTCACCAAACTTCTTATCTTTCCAACTAGTGAGACTCCCTTGCATTTGCATTAAGGCCTCATTTAGCCCTAGCAATCCTTCCCTGCCTGCGCCATTATGCCAAGCTTCTGTCACTTCCTTCTCATAAGATTACTCCTTCTGCCAAGCGTCTTCATACCTAAAGAGTTTTGCTCCAGGGCTCTCCTGCCCGCTCAGTGAGCGGACTCGTGCCACGAGCATACAATGGTCCGATCTGGGAGACCATACATGGCGTACAAAGGTGCCTGCATACATACGCATCATCTCGGGATCGGCGAGAAACCGATCCAATCTAACCTTTACATTAGCTTGGAACCCCAGATCATGGAAACCACAAAAGTCCCACTACAAAAAAAGACACATCCATGACACTTTTGGACCGAACGAAATTTTTTTCTGTCATACATATGACACTTCTATGACGATAATTGTGACAAAACCCGGTATCATCATAGATGTGGTGGGCTCCTACTTATATGACAAAAAATCATGACAGAAAATGGGCTTTTCGTCCTGGGCGGGCCGGAGACGCAGCTGCATGACATTCTTTGGGCCGTCCATGACGGAAAAAACCGTGGTAGAAGAGAGGGCGAGGAAAATTTCAGGGAGTTCCCGGTTACGGTGGGAGGTCGGGGCCGAGCAATGCGTGTTTTTCTCGTACACGTGCGCACGTGTGTGCGAGGCGTTGGCTCTAACTGAACCCGAGCGAGGCATTGGGCTCTAACTGAACCCGAGCGATTGCACCATAGGCTACGCGTTATTGAACCCGAGCGATCGATCGATGGCTATTAACTGAACCCGATCGAGCGATTCCTTCGCTATTGCTGCTAACTGAAGCCGATCGATGTTGCCTCTGGGATGAA
>NC_041382.1:148721952-148771439 GCF_002162155.2 Triticum dicoccoides | reverse complement strand
AGGGGTGCCCGTGGAGGGGTGGTTGAACATGACCCCGTGGTGTGGAGGGCTAGACGAACAGTAGACGGTGGAGGGGTGGTTGAACAGTAGCCGGTGGAGTAGCGCGCGGTGGAGGCTGGATGAACAGGAGCCCGTGGAGGCTGGAGGAGGTCGACGGTAGCCCGTGGAGGCTGGAGGAGGTCGACGGTGGAGATGAACAATATCTCGTGGAGTCCCGTTTTGCGGTATGCCACACCCCTCCCGATGAACAGGACCCCCGTTTCGACCGTAGCGCTCCAACACAAGTCCGTTTCGTCTGTTTTGCAGTACGCCACACCTCTCCCGATCAACAGGACCCCCGTTTCGACCGTAGGAGGTCCATTTCGTCCGTTTTACGGTATGCCACACCCCTCCCAATGAACAGGATCCCATTTCGAACGTGGCCGATCGAACAAAAGGCTGTTTCCTCCGTTCTGCGGTATGCTAGGCCTCGTTTCCATCGCCTGTTCCGTCCAAGCCCTCCCGATGAACACGACCACGCATTCCGTTCCGACCCAGCCGGTTGGCTCCCACGCGTTCCGTTGCCTCTTGATGAACACGACACATTTCGTTGCCTCCCCATGAACACGACGCATTTCGTTGCCTCCCCATGAACACGATGACGATGCTGTTTCTCCGTTCCAACCCAGCCATGTCAACGAGCCCTCGCCGTATGTATACACGAGTAGGCGTTCGTGACCCCACTCGTATGTACACATATGTCGCCGTATTTTCTTTCTTGACCCTGGCCGCTGTATGTACGTGTACATGCTACGTGCATACCTCTACTACGACACGTGCACACCTCTACATCCACCAGTATATATGTATGTACACGTTCGCGACCAGAATGACAACGCTACGTACGCTTCAACTAGGTGGGTCCCGACTGTCAGGCACTTCCTTGCGTGCGAAGATGTAGCTGGTGGGTCCCAGCAGTCAGGGGGCGAGTCGTTTTTTTTTTGCCCGGACGCACTTCCTTGCATGCGAAGGTGTAGCTGGTGGGTCCCAGCAGTCAGGGGGGAAACGTTTTTTCACGAAATACGGTGGCCCGTCCGGTGGGTCCCCGCTGTCAGGTGGAGGAATAATTATTTTTCTCATAATAAGGAGGCACTTCCTTGCTGCGGCCGTGGACCCAGCTGTCAGTGTCTCCATGCACAGTACTCTTCCGATGGAAGTCGGTCGTTGACCACATTGACCACGCCGCGCCGAGAGCACCACGGCGGTGGATGACGGCGAGGCCTAGGAAGGGGACGATACGGAGGCAGGAAAGACTCGGAAGTTGTTTCCCACGCGGAGGGGAGTACGACTGTACGAGGGTTTACTGGTTGGTCTGCCGTCGCCGGAGAATAACAGCAGGTGTGGGTGAGTAGAGGGATGGCTAGGCCAGCGATGGGAGTACGGTGGGGCGGTGAGGCCTGCGTGGCAGCACAGCCGGCCGCGGGGAGGAGGGAGCAGGCAGTCTCGCCGGCGCTTGTTTGAGCGGCTGGAGCAGGAAGAGCAGAGATTGAAGAAGCACGACGGCGTTGGATGGACATCCAACAGTCAGTTCTTGTGCGTCAACCTTTTTTTTAGGAAAGCCTCAAATCTGTGGAAAACAGCATACAGCCCATCTGCCATTATTTCTAACAACTTATAGCCCATTTGCTAATTCTTAAGGTTTTTTTGGAGACCATATTCTTTTTGTTGGCATTACAGCCCATATGTGGCCACGGTTAAAAAAGTATACGAAATTTTGCACATTTCGGTGCGGTCCAAACTATTTTTAATCCCGAAATTTCGACTCACATTGAAACTGATTTTAAAAATAAATGTATATCAATATAAAATCCAACAAATTCTCCACGCATAAAAATTAATGTAATTTAAAATCTTGAAATGAAAAAAAAAGATATTTGAAACTAATTGCCGGTTTGATGTATTTTAAAAATGTACAGCCCATTTCTCATTACTGATGGGCCATTTTCTCGGCCAGCTGAATGAAAGCTCTCCTCGTCTTGAAAGATTTGCAGCCCAACAGGCCTGACAAAGTGACTTACTTGGCAAATCACAAAAAAACTGGGCTGTGGCCGTGGACCCAGCTGTCAGCCTCTCCATGTACAGTACTCTTCCGATGGAAGTCGTTCCTTGACCATGTTGACCACGCCGCGCGGAGAGCACCACGGCGGTGGACGGCGAGGCCTAGGAAGGAGACGACACGGAGCCGGGGAAGACGCGGCAGTGGAAGCCCGCGCAGAGAGGAGTACGAGGGTTTACTGGTTCGGCTACGGTGTGAGGCTGCCATCGTCGCAGGGCCTGGCCAGTGGTGGGAATAGTAGGGGCGGTGAGGCCTCTGCGGCAGCACAGCCGGCCACGGGAGGCAGGAGCATGCGGCACGACCGGCGCTGCTTTGGGCAGCTGGAGCAAGAAGACCAGAGGTTGAAGAAGCACTACGGCCGTTGGATGGACATCGTACGGTCACTGAAGCTAGAATCGTTTATATTGACTAAGTTGACAAAGCCCTTGGTACGCTCCAACTTAGTAGGCCCACAGGTCAGCCTCCGAAACGGTGCGCCCTAGACGTCAGGGGGAATAATCATTTTTTGGGCGGCCGAAGCTAAGAATATCCGAGATTGAAGAAGAAGCACGACATCCGTTGGATAGACATCCAACGGCCACTGCTGCTAGAACCGTGTGTTGACTATAATAAGTTGACAAAGCCTTGGATACACGTCAACTTATTTTCTTTAGGGGACGCGTCACTTAGCAGGCCCAAAAGTGTGTGGCAGAGAACTTATAGCCCATTTGCGTTTTGTAAGAATGTGCATCCCATTTTTGAATAATGGAATTTACAACAACCCATTTACATTTTGTTAAAAGTACAGCCCATTTTCTAGCTAGCACAACGATTAATAATTTCGACCAACCGTTGAAGACAGAATTCAATAAAATTTCCCACATTTTGATGGGGTCCGAAATATTTTTATCCCGAAATTTCTAGTCAGATTAAATATAAATTTGTATTACGTAAAAATCCAATGAAACATTGTGCGTGCAACAATGAAAATTTAAGATTTTCAAAATCTATAAATAATATTTTATAAACTAATTTCGTGTTTGGTGCATTTTTTATAGTTACTGCCCAGTTTTTATAATTACATCTCATTTATTATTTTTAAAGCCCATTTTCCTGTTAAGCCTAATGCATCCCTCCTAGGAAAGATTTGCAGCCCAGCGGGGCGGAGAATAACAAGTTGACCTTGCCTGGGTATTCCTCAAAAAGACATATAGCTGGGCTAGCCATTTTCATCTTGAAAAAATTAGTATCTGGGCTGGATATCTGGCCTGGGCTAGATGGGCCACAGCCCGCCCAGTTAATACCTTGCTCTCCTCTGAACAACAATGAAATCATCGCCAAGAAAAACTCTGCAGTGCTCACGCCTCAAAAATACAAATACTGCTCGAGCTGCTTGGTCCCAGCTGTCGGCCTCACCTTGTGCAATTCTCTCGTTTATATTGACTACATAGGTTGACAATGGTGTGGGACCGTGATGTCAGGAAACCAGGAGAAAGCAAAAAAAATATAGTTGTACATAATAAGGAGGCACTTGCGTACGTATGGCTATGGCCCTAATGGGTCCCTAGTGTCATCCAGTCAAAATAAAGTCATCTCCTGAATCCTCATGTTCGTTGACGATGTTAACAATGCTCAGCGCCACGGCGAGTGCAACAACTCGAAGGACAACGGAGAGGGCCTTGCGGGCCCTACGGATGGTCTGATACAGCGCCCACTGCTCATTTAGGAAGCCAGGATCATCGGACACCTATGAGCACCTTCGAGAAACTGAGACGGCATGAAACGGTAAGGCCGCGCTTGGGAGCTCCGGTTTATTTCAAACTTGTATTAACATACAAGTGTAATTTACTCGTCATCAGAAACAACGCGTAAAATATAGGCGTAATGAAACTGAGGGCCCGAGGTCTGTAAGTAAAACCGACGGGTTACGCGTGTAATTTGAGAGACCAGTGTATATTTTACGAGCACTGCTATATGGACGACATTACCAGACGATACATGCACGACGTGCGTATCATGCCATCCATGGGTAAGGCTGAAACAGCAGCTAACGGCTGGATTAGCAATCGTCCGAGTGTCATTCAGCATTTTTATCGTGTGTGAAGTACTTCCGATATTTTACTAGTAAAAATCAACCAACCAAGCGCCTTCGCCCGAGACCATCTGCTTTAATTTACAAGCGTTAGTTTTACAAGCGGTTTTGGTTGGAAAACGACGATCCAATCACGGCCTAATATCATGAGTTGGTCAGAAGATCATATGGTTTCACATCTAACCTACCCGACTTGTCGTATAGGCTATGAATGAATCATCAGACGATGAACTTCTTAAGCACGGAAACAACAGAAGAGTATGATCTTCTTAACAAGCAAATCACTGGCATTAGATCGACATGCAAAACAATACGATGCATTATTCTCAGGAGGCACGGTGAACAGCTCATGATGCCGCATGCCACAACATTCCAAGCTCAACTTTGCAATCAAACACAAGGCCTGGCATTACATAGACAATATTCAGAACAAACTCTTAACACAGGAATATCTCAGTAGAGTAACTATTTACTTCTAAACTGAACACAGGAATAGGAAAAAACACTCGACGCTGCTCACAGCAAGGGCGTCCCACTCAAAAATATCAAACGCATGTCTTCTGGCTAACATCAATGAGCAAATTTTGACAAGGTTTTCCAATTCCAGTATATTAAACTAACGTCTTCTTGCTAACATCAATGATTAAACTTTGACAAGCTTTTCCCATTCAAAATATGTAATGCCTATGATTGTCCTGTCGTAGCTTCTTGTACTTGTTTGGGCACTTTTTGCCCATGGCACTCCACGTGTTGTTAAATTGCCAATGGTCTCTGCAGACTAGTCATGTCACCGGTGTCTAATAATACTCTGTAAAGCTTATCGGTCATTCCTTCTGTAATGTAGCACAAACAGTGACTGCTTCTTTCTGCAAAGTGGAACGACCAACTGGACCCAGTAATGCAGCAGTTTGCCTTGGACACATTGGATCCTTTTGTGTAGTTCAACTAAAATCGAAGTCAGAATAAAACCGAGCTTTAATTTTGATATCCCTGTAAGCAACAATAGGTATAAGGGAAACAATTGCTGAGAAATAATGGTTGATGACTTGTACTCCCAGAAGAAAAGCATCTACTGATCTACTTTATCTTAATGGGAAACAAAGTAGGAGAGTAGCAGTTCTCCATCAGTGTGATTCATTCATATTGACTGAGACATTATCTTAACAATGCCTTGTTTCAACATGTATAAAGAACGACAAAGCAAAAAAGTACCATTCCTAAAACAATGCAACTGATTCATTTTAACAGAGACATTATCTTAACAATGCCTTGGTTAAACATGTAGAAAGAACTACAAAGCAGGATAGTACCATTCCTAACAAGTGTTGCAGTTTTGAACTAAGATTCAGTAGTTAATTAATTCTGAGAGTGGCATTGCTTAATTTTACCCGCGGCATTAGATTAACAAAAAGCATAAACAGTTCTAGGGGAGAGTGGGCGCAACAACAATATGTGCTTCCATCTACTTATAAAGGGGGTGATGCAGAGTTTGTTGTAACAAAGCAACAAGCATCATGTCTGGGTTGGTCCCATTTTTGTTCACTACTTAATGGGAAAAGACAGTAATACAATAGCTTCAATTCATCATTTATTTAAAATAGTACCAATACAAGTAGCACAACATCTCAAAGCACACTGCACAATCATGTGGATGAAGGCCTGTACTGACCTTTCATGAGACGGACAAGATAAAATACGAATCTGCCAACACGAATAGGAAATCCAATCTCGTTTTGTGCAGTTGCACTGAAATCAAGCAAAGTGTTTCACGTAGAGAAGCAAAATGTCGCAATAGCAACAAGTTGAATCGATACGAAGACTAGAAACAAATCTCGATCTCCTTTTGTGCAATTACACCAAAATTAAGCAAAGTCACCGGTGTGACATTCAAGTTGAACTGCACAAAACACTCTTAAAACATAAGTGTTTCGAGTAGCGAAGCAAAATGTCGCAATAGCAACAAGTTGAATCGATACCCCTGTTTTAACGGAGGAAAAAAAGGAAACAATTACTTGCCGATAAAGGAGGATGAAACAAACGGTGACAGAAAGAAGCATCTAACTTATCTTGGATGGAAAACAAAGTAGGACAGTAGCATTTCTAAAACGGTTGCATTGATTCATATTAACAGAGACATTTTTTAAACAACATTCGTTAAAAAAATGTAATTTACTTTTAATAGTGGCATTGCTTCAATTTTCCGGCGGCATTCTTAGATTAACAACAGCAAAATAGTTGTATGGGACATGCCAACACCATGTGCGTCCACACGTATATGGGTGATGCAGAGTATGTAGCCAAGCAGCATATATGCGCTGGTCCCATATTTGTTCTCTTTGAACCTTCTTCCTATGTGAGGGCAGCAAATCTAGTCCTGCACAAACTACCCAACCCCCCCGGTTTCTTTCCCTTTTCAACAAAGAGATCGGTTCCTTACAGATGTGTGTACTGGGTTACCCCTTTTTCCCTTTTCGACCTACAAAGCGGCTGGATAGCCAGTCTATACTACTTTCCGCCCCTCCTTTCCTCATTGAACCACGTCCTAGATTCTTGCTCCATCCCACCGAACCATTCTTTCCTCTTTGAACCAAGACCTAGATTCGACTACAGATCGAAAAAGATCCACGTGCAGCTAGAGCAACGACGGTTTTAAAGAAACTTATACCTTAGGGTCGTCGGCATGTGGCAAGGCGTGCGGCGGGAGGTCGCATCTGCCCACACTACGTATGGTAGCAAGGAAGAAGGGGTCGGTGGCCCTCCCGCGCAGGCGTTGGGTGAAAGAGAACAGTGCAGCCGGCAGTGGATTGCCTCCCTCGCCGAAGGCGATAGAGTGAACGCTGCACCTCCTCCCCTTCCCGGTGCGACGGGATACGGACGCCTCCTTCACCAGCTGTGAGGGGGGGAGAGAGAAAAGAGGCCAACGCAGTCTTGTTTAGATCTGGTGAAGAGAGGGTGAAAGACTGTGAATATAGCAAACCCTAGCAAATGAACATTGAGCCTCCAGCGTGTAACATATATGTAGTGCGGCGAGCGTGTGGAGAGTGCAAACCCTAAGTTGATGTCCACTCTGTTTGTGGTCTATTTTTTTCCTAGTTTATTTTTGTTTCTTGTTGCTACATTATGTACTTGTGGGAGCTTAGATGTGATATCCTTAAATAACATCTAGATGTGAATTAGACAAACTAATTTTCTAACGTACCAAGAAAGAAAACTCGATCAAAAACACGCCCCCGCTTCTAGGTCGCGAGAGTCGTCACGCACACACACATAGACATAGACATGCATATCCGTATTTACGTAAAATTTCATTTCCATCTCCATCTCCAATCATATTTGTCCAACTGGCACATTATTTACGTTGTTAATTATATACGCAGCAATATTAACGTACAACATCTCTTGTTTGCGCACGTCTGGACCGCTACCACGGCCGGTCCTGACCAACCCGAACCCTCTTCATCACCCGCGCGTGCTTCCCGCCCGAAACAGTCAGTGCTGCATTCATGCCCGGCCAGAGCGGACGCGACCTCTCACTAGCGCCGGCATTGAAGCGGCGCACCGGCCGAGAGAGCGTCGCATGTGCCGCTTCTGGGTGCACGCGGCTGCTTCGCGTTCAAAGGTCGCAATAGCCGGCTACAGCATGCATGTAAAAAGTTCTTGGGAGTCCCTGCTATAGCTAGCTGTCCTCCCCCAACTCGTCAATCTCTTCCAGTAGTGCTAGTACTCCATGGCGCGATCCATCGACAAGCAGGCGGGAAAGTTATCGTATACTCGGTTTGCGGTGAGTGGAATGCCGAGCGACCGTGTTGGGTCGAGCCATGGAGGAGGGTGAGACACGAACACGACATACGTGATTTAAATGTTGGTTTTGCTCGATGGCGCGATCCAATGAAACGAAACATTGGTTTCTCTCCGTTTCCATTTTTTCTCCGGAAAAATGGAAACTTTCCACTCCATTTTCATTCCTATTCCAAGGTTGCCCCGTTTCAACATTCCATCAAATACAAAGGAAAACTAACACGCATGCTGATGCATCTCAATGATTCACAGATCATAGCCAATATTTACTTCACAACTAAAGAAAAAAGTTGTGAGAGCGTGTATGAAAGAAAAACTACTAATGGGGTCACTACGACTTAAACCCTAAACCCTAAACATGATTTAATTTCCTAGCCAGGTAGAACCTGTCGAAGGAAAGACGGCTGGCACCCTCGGATCATATGATGCTTTTGTGCAGTTCCACTAAAATCGACCTGAGCATCCCTGATGGCAAAGATATTGAAGAAGTGTGATTAGAATAATAGTACTGGCACTAGTTCATGAGACATAAACTTATCACAAGTAGAAGCCGGTAGAAGTAGAGAAAGATCGACATGGAGATGGAGCTACGGCAGTGGAGCAAGCCGGCTCCAAAAGGAAGATGGACTACCTGGGACTTCGGGCTGTAGCTAGAAGGGCGGTTGGGACGCGACATCGGCCCATAACGCGGTGACCCCCCGATTGGTATGCACCGACTGTGGGTTTTCTCCCTCGCTGATGTCGACCGCGTCTATGCAGAACATTGTTCCCTTCCCCTAGCTGCGGGATCAGGCCTGTCATTCTATGCTTATGAAGAGAGCAATCTAAGCAAGCAGGGTTGTAGCTTAGGCTCCTGCTAGTGTATATATAGTGGTTTTCTTTTTCTCTCCATATCAACCATTTTATATTGCGTACGTGTCATTCAAGAGTGAAATGATGGTTGCTTCTTCCGACTAACTTACTGTGTGATTTGACTGCTCCTTAGTGGCCCCTACACGTACTCCCCCTACGTGTATGCAACAGTCACACGTACACATGGATGCAAAAACACGCGCGACGCCCTAATGCATGCATGTCCGAGCACACGACGGAACACACACGGTCACGCTCAAGTGCTCAACCTACACGTGCATGCACACACATACTCAACTAAGGTGAGCTAGTGACCGTATAAACACCGGAAAATATATATATTGAGCGCAGTGAGCGTATTATGAAGTCCACTGACCGTATGTTTACAAATATACAGTGACAGACAGTGTATTTATCTCGTTTGAAATTAAGCCATATTAACCGGAGAGGAGGCAGTATGGACTAGCATTACTTTGTTCTGTCCTGTCAACTTGCCAAATGAGGAGAAGGTTGCAGGACGGGAGAAGCTTGCGCGCGGTGGCTCGCAGGACAAGGAGAAACTTTTGACTAATGCAAGCTCTCCCTCGCTCAGGCGGTGGATGTGCAATAGTTAATTCGGTGTCAGATTGCCAGAAGCATAAACTATACTACTACTAGTGCTATTATTGTTCGACTTCCCGAATAGGCGAACAACCAAGCGCGAAGTTTACTAGTACTACTACTATAGTCTATAAAGGTACGTACTATACTAGTACTAGGAACCAAATGGAGGAGCGTCTGCACTCTTATTATAATTTTAAAATGTGATAAAGCAATCTTCAACACATTTGGTTCTCTTCGAGGGTTCTCGCATGTGATAATGGAAGTTGATTGCATGGAACACTCGCCAAAATTCTCGCTTAATTCTGGCTCATATCCTATTACAAATAGTAGCACTCGGTAATATTTCTTCTTTTTTTGTTATTCAGCATGTAAACAGGTCAGCAAACCTTGCGGCGCATCTTCGTGCGAACCGTGCTTGCTGCACTTTGAATGTGGCCGAGAGCTGGCTTGATGAAACACCTCGCTTCCTACTTCTTTTTTTTGCGGGGTACCTCGCTTCCTAGTGACCAGTATCTTGGCTGATCGTCCTAAGAATGCTTATATATGAATAAAGCTCTCTCATTTACCCGCAAAAAAGATTAAGCCATATGAGCGCTGCTATGCAGACAACTCATGGTGCACGATTCTTGCATGACAGTGCTAATCAAGCCGTCCCTGCCTATGAACAAAACTACGACATGCCAATGGATTCACCATCGTCCATCTTTCGTCCGAACAAGTATCGTCTACGTAGTAGTTTTGAAGCCATATTAACCGGAAAGGAGGGAGTATGGACTAGCACTACTTTTTTATGTGTCCCGTCAACTCGCAGAACGAGGAGAAGGTTGCAGGACAAGGTGAAGCTCGCTTACGCCTTTTGACTAATGCAACCTACCCTTGGTGGACATGCATCAGTCCATTCGGTGTTAGATTGTGAGAGGCATACACTGTAGTACCCAACATGCGGAGTACCATCATTGTTTGACTTCACGAAGAGGCGAAGAGCCAAGCACAGTAGTACGAGTAGTACTACTACTAGAACCACATGGTGGAGCGTCTGTGCTCTTATTTTTTTATCTCTGATAAAGTACACGTTTATTCGGGAGAAGGGCGGAAAACGGCAGCCCAACATGTAATGAATGATATCGATCAACCAACCATGCTGGAGTATATCTTGGCCTCCGTGCGAGCCTATCTGTGTGTTCTCGCTCCTCGTCTCTCTCAAGGAACGGTGGGTTGGCTCTTTGCCGTCAATTGAGATTGGTTTGCTCGCACTCCTGTCCCACATTTCAATGATATGCCAAGAGGACGTGCGTTGACCGACTGGCCATACGCGTACTTGGTTTTGCACCTTCATACTACTCCTCCCTCCGTCACAGTTTACAGGGTGCGCTTCATTATGATGCATTTCTCTCAATGCATTTCCACCACCAGAGAGACTTTAGACGCGTTTGGTTTAATGCTCAATTAATTAGGGCGTGGTAACCACAATCAAGTCCACAATTTTCTCTCCATGTACTATACTACTACGGAGTGGAGTAAGTGCATGCATGTGTGTACCCGGGGTGGAAGCACTGCATGCATGTGTGTACGCATTATTCCCTCTAGTAATAGACGCCGTGCTATAACTATCAATGCTATTTTTCAGGCCAATCGCTAGTCGCCTTGGTCCCACAGATTTTTTTTCTTTTTTCTGAAGCGCGCTGTATAAATAGTGACGGATGGAGTAGTATGAGCGGATTCAAAGAAGAGTGTATTGATGGTTGCTTCTTCAGAGCAACTTAAAGTGGGAAAGGTGGGGCTTATGATTTGACTGCTCATTACTCACTATTAATGCAGCGCAACGACCGGGCTGAGTCTCCCACGCGGTTGTGCACTACCCCCTCGGTTTTTAAATATACTCCGGAGTATTTATCTTTCTAGAGATTTCAACGAGTGACTACTCAAATATTTTTCTTTTTAGAGATTTCAAATGGACTGGCACATACGGATGTATATAGACATATTTTAGAGTGTAGATTCACTCATTTTGCTCTGTATGTAGTCACTTGTTGAAATCTCTAGAAAGACGAATAGTGTTGGGGATATTACTACTGGGCATAAACCGGCCTATCTGGGCCGGGTTAACTTCGTCAGTAGTTAAGTATGTTAAAGCCCAAGAAGACAGAGGAGGGCTCAAGGCCCATGGTCGGTTCAAGGCCTGTAGCCGTAAACCGGCGTTAGTAGTTAACCTGTATTGTAAGTTAGGAATAAGTAGAGACCAAACCGGACACATCTATGAGCCGGTATTGGGACTCCGTAAGCCGACGGGAGTCACCCATGTATATAAGGGGATGACCCAGCGGCGGTTCAAGGACAACAGACAACAACTCGAGACATAGGCGAAGCTTGTTTGCTCCCTAGTCATCGAAACCCCATCAATTCCATAACAACTAGACGTAGGCTTTTACCTTCCTCGAAGGGGCCGAACTAGTATAAACTCTCTTGCATCCTTGTGTCCGCTTTAACCCCTTCAAGCTAACCCGTAGCGATGGCTCCACGACTAAGTCCTTTCTCTAGGACATCAGCCGTGACAAAACCACGATAGTTGGCGCCCACCGTGGGGCCATCGCACGATGGTTTCCGGTTCTTGGAGGGCCGCTTTGAA
The DNA here is from genome assembly GCF_002162155.2 of Triticum dicoccoides. NCBI lineage: Eukaryota > Viridiplantae > Streptophyta > Magnoliopsida > Poales > Poaceae > Triticum > Triticum dicoccoides. The sequence continues at coordinate 148,759,394 of NC_041382.1, read as the reverse complement.
GGACTCGAGGGCTACGCTGTAGGTCGGATGACTAAGAGTCGTCGCGGCAAGCTCTACATCGACGACGCAGGCTGGGGCCCCGAGGCCGGCTCAATTGAGTACGGGTACCGGGTCCCCTTTGGTAGCATTCACGTTTTCATTGGCAAGATTGGTGAACCAGGCCCTGAGCCGGACATCTGCACCGACCTCGTCGAGACGGCTCAGCGTGCGCGATCCGCCCGGGTTAAACCGGCCATGAAGCGTGCCTTCGTGGGAGTCATCCATGGAGGAAATTATGAGGACGGATCGGAATTTCACGGCGCGACCGTCGTTTGTTCCGGTGACGAATCTTCGACCGGAGAAACCGAATCTCTTTATCAGCTACAAGATGGCCGGATTGGGAGTTGTTCCGATGGCGATAGTATTCCGGACCCCTCTGATCTGCCCAACTGGGTTGGAATATTCATGGCTGGAACACAAGCAGCGGTTCATTCTTCGACAGCTGCGGCAACGATCTCCGGTTCAGCAGCAGCGACGGCTGCCGGGGCAGGAGGCCCTGTGCGCCCGCCGGCTCAGGTTCTATCAGAACTATTTGATGTGTTGGCTGTGCTTATGGCGGAAGTTAATCCGCCGGATCAGGACGTTCACAACACGGAGATTGCAAAGGTAAAGGAACAGATCACCCAGGCCAAGGCGGATCTGGCGGCTGAGGACACCAGGATGACCGCAGAGCGGGCCGCTTTAGACGCACAGGCCTACAAGCTTATGTTGGACCAGAGCGCGTCACATGAAGTCATGAGGAGGAAGCACCGATCCCGCTTACCTCCGGTTTTCGAGGCCAGAGACCTTTTCAACACTCCAGGACCAAGAGCCGGCAATCCGCTGGAGGGAAACCGGGCAGAAGCCCCTGGGACCGGTGCACCGGTTCAGCCTCGTCAGATGGACCCGCCTCGGCAAAACACTGTTGTACCTCAGGCTGCTTTAACACCTCCGGGTCACTACTCCAACCCAATGGACAATCTTGTTGCCGCTGCTGCACGGCTGGAGGCCATTCCTATTGAAGGTGACTCGCCGCAGGCAGTAGAGACGCGACAGGTCAAGGAACTTCTAAGGACAGCTTTGGCCCAACAGCAAGCGTACTTGTACAGCCACGACCGGATCCACTCGACCCCCCGTCCAAGCTGGAGCTATAGTAGACATATGGATGAACCGGCAGTGTCGAGTAATGAACGACGTGGGGTACCCCGTGACAACAACCCGGCGGGTGGTGCTGATGACGCTTAGGGAGTGGTGGACCGGGCCCGCGCGCGCAGGGAGGCCGAGTTAGCCACACAGCATCAGGCTCGGCAGCTCACGCCGGTTCGTCCAACCACCTTGATTGAACCTGGTGTTACTTCTAGTTCTTTGGGGGTGCCTTGCCTTATCCCCGCTTTACGCAACGTGCGCCTGCCCAAGGATTTCAAAGGCCCGCGCAAGGTACCAAATTACACGGCGGATCAACCTCTAGAGACATGGGTGGAGAGCTATGAGATGGCCATGGAGATGCTTGATGTGGATGACGCGGCATGTGCGAAATACTTCACCATGATGCTCGAAGGAACGGCCCGTACTTGGTTAAAAAGCTTGCCGGGTAATTCTATCAGTTCATGGGCCCAATTATGAGCCCGGTTTATCAGCAATTTCAAAGATACCTGTAAACAGCCTATGTCGATAGTGGACTTAGTTGCATGCATCCAGGAGGAAGGAGAATCAACGACTCATTGGGTGCGCCGGGTTTCACAAGTGTTGCACTCCTCAGACCGCATCAACGCTGACACCGCAGTATTAACCCTAGAAGGCAACTGCCGGTTTGGACCCCTGAAGCTGAAGTTGGGACGGATGAAGCGTCATTGCACCGACATGGGGACCCTCATGGCCGCTTTGGTGAAATATGCTGATTTTGATAGTACCAAGGATCCCGAATCTGATGATGACAAGACAGGGAAAGGGAAGAAGAATAGCAGCTCCAAAGGTCAGCAGCATCACTGGGCAGGCAATGGTGGAGGAGGCAAGCGTAAAGTGGATGGTAACATGGACTTTGTGGCTAATACCAACGCACATGACAATGGCCAGCGACGCAAGGGTAGGCCGAAAATCGTAATGGAGCGCCCAACCCAAACCCAAACCGCCTAAACTATCTGCTAAGCCAGCCCTGTCCAAGACATGGGACGAAGGAGGCGCCGGCAAACCACCTTTGGAAAGATTGCTTTATTATTCAAGAGTTCAAGAATTCTAATAATTTCCGGTATGATCACGAATCTGGCGATGGCTCGGGATCCAGGCCGGGTTACGGTGGAGGAAGTTCCGGTTCAGGATTCAATGGTAATTCGGGCGGACATAATGGTCAAAATAGTCAGAACAACCAGGGTGGTTACAACCAACAGCAGCAACAGTCAGGTTACCAGAGCAACCCAAAGCAGTTGAGTAATGGGCAGTACCATGTCTTCACCACTAGCTTGGACAAGCGAGACCGGAAAGTTCAGAGGCGGGCGGTCAACTCTGTTGAACCGGCCATACCCCGTTATCTACGTTGGTCTGAACAGCCAATCATATGGAGCAGAGAAGATCACCCTCCCCAGGTCGATAATCCGGGTCAGTTGGCTCTGGTGGTGGCGCCTCAAGTGGGAGGTTACAAGTTCACCAAGGTGCTCATGGATGGAGGGAGCAGCATTAACATCATGTACTATGAGACCTTCCGTCGTATGGGACTAACAGATAAGAATCTCAAACCGTCTAATACAGTATTCCACGGTGTAGTGCCTGGCAGATCAGCATATCCCGTTGGTAAGATAGCTCTGGAAGTGGCCTTTGGGGATGATCATGATTCCAGGTCGGAGACATTGACATTTGAAGTGGTGAAAATCCAAAGTCTATATCATGCCCTGTTTGGGCGACCGGCCTACGCCAAGTTTATGGCTCGGCCCTGTTATGTGTATTTGCAGCTCAAGATGCCGGGTCACAAGGGGAAAATAACGGTTCACGGAAGCCACAAAATCGCTTTGGAATGCGAGGAAGGAGATGCGGCTTATGCAGAGTCGGTTTGTGCCACCGAGGAGTTGAAGTACTATAAAGACAATGTTGATCCGACGGACATGACTCCGTTGAAGAAGCCAACTACGGAGCATGATCCGGCCCTGAAGTTCAAATCGGCAGCAGAAACTAAGCTTGTTGACTTCATACCTGGTGATTCGTCCAAGCAGTTCAGCATCAGTGCCAACTTGGATCCGAAATAGGAAAGCGCGCTCATCGAGTTCATCCGTGAGAATCGGGACATTTTTGCATGGAAGCCCTCTGACATGCCAGGTGTACCGAGGCAACTCGCTGAGCACACACTTAATGTGGATCCTAAATATAAACCGGTGAAACAGTTCCTCCGCCGGTTTAACAAAGAAAGACGCAAGGCAATTGGAGAAGAGGTAGCCAGGCTCTTAGCAGCTGGCTTTATTGTTGAAGTTTTTTACCCTGAGTGGCTTGCCAATCCGGTGTTGGTCCTCAAGAAAAACGGCACCTGGCGCATGTGTGTGGATTACACAGATTTTAATAAGGCTTGTCCAGCAGATCCTTTTGCCCTCCCCCATATTGATCAAATTATTGATGTTATGGCGGGCTGTGAGCGTTTAAGTTTTTTGGATGCGTAGTCTAGCTATCATCAGATCAAAATGGCAGTTAAGGACCAGGAGAAGACGACATTTATAACTCCCTTTGGAGCCTTCTGCTATGTGTCTATGCCCTTCGGGCTCAAGAGTGCCCAAGCAACTTACCAACGGTGTGTACAAAATTGTCTTCACAAGCAGATTGGCCGTAATGTACATGCTTACGTGGATGATATCGTGGTTAAGTCCAGGGAGAAGGAGACTCTGATTGATGATTTGAAGGAAACCTTTGATAACCTGAGAACATACAAGATGATGCTTAATCCGGACAAGTGTGTCTTTGGTGTACCGGCGGGCAAGTTATTAGGCTTCTTGGTGTCCAATAGGGGAATTGAGGCTAATCCGGAGAAGATCACATCCATCACCTCCCTCGCTAAACCAAAGTGTATCAATGATGTTCAGCGCCTGGCAGGCCGGTTTGCTGCGTTAAGCCGGTTTATTAGTCGCCTCGGTGAGAAGGCAATCCCTTTGTATCAGATGTTGAAGAAGACGGATCAGTTTGTCTGGAGTTCTGCTGCTGATGAAGCATTTGAGGACTTAAAACGGCAATTGGCCAATCCGCCTGTGCTCGTCGCTCCCATTGACAAGGAGTCGTTGCTGCTATATGTTGCTGCTAATGCTCGGGCAGTCGGCGTGGCTATTGTTGTAGAGCGAAAGGAGGCGGGTAAGGAGCATCCGGTTCAACGTCCGGTCTATTATATCAGCGAGGTGCTCATTGAGTCCAAGCAAAGGTATCCGCATTGGCAGAAGCTGGTGTATGGAGTTTTTATGGCAGGCCGGAAGCTTAAACAATACTTCCAAGGGCATCCAATTACAGTGGTCAGTTCTGCTCCTTTGGGAGATATCGTCCAGAGGGAAGCAACTGGCCGGATTGCAAAGTGGGCTATAGAGCTGGGGCCATACGGTTTGAAGTATGTGCCTCGGACAGCGATTAAGTCTCAAGCACTTGTTGATTTCATCAATGATTGGACGGAAATGCAAGCACCTGAAGAAAAGCCGGATCATACGTATTGGACCATCCATTTTGAAGGATCCAGGCAATTGGAAGGCTCGGGGGCTGGAGTCATATTAACTTCCCCACGAGGTGATAAGTTTTGTTATGTTCTCCGCTTAATGTTCCCTTATACTAACAATGCAGCTGAGTATGAAGCCTTGCTCCATGGTCTCCGGATGGCTAAGGAGATGAATCTAAGTCGAGTTAAGTGCTTCGGTGACTCGGACCTTGTGGCTCAGCAGGTGTCTGGCATTTGGGACTCCAAGGACCCACTCATGGCAGCATATCATCATGAGGTGGATATTGTTGCAGGTTATTTCAGAGGCTATCAGGTGGACCACGTGGACTGGCAGAAAAATGAAGCGGCGGACGCTTTAAGCCGGTTGGGCTCTCAGCGCAAACCGGTCCCGCCCAATGTTTTTCTAGATGTGCTGCACAACCCGTCGGTCAAGATCCCTGTGAAGAGGATTTAGCTATTCCTGATCCAGAGGCTCAATTGGTGGCAGCTCTTCATGTTATTCCGGATTGGACGCTTCCTTACCTGGCGTACAAGAACCGGGGCGAGTTGCCAGAGGATGAGATTCTGGCCCGGCAGATAATCCGGCGATCCAAGTCCATGGCTATCATCAATGGTGAGTTGCATCATTGCAGTGTATCAGGAGCTTTTCAACGCTGCGTGTCTCCTGAAGAAGGCCGTGAAATTTTGCGTGAGATCCACGAAGGAGATTGTGGTCACCACGCCGGTTCAAAGTCTCTGGTGGCTAAAGCGTTTCGCCATGGCTTCTATTGGTTAACTGCTCATGCTGATGCGGAGGATCTGGTCAGACGATGTGATGGTTACCAAAGGTTTTCAAGACGTGCTCATGTACCGGCTCAAGAATTGAGAATGATTCCAATTACTTGGCCGTTTGCGACTTGGGGGCTGGATATGGTTGGGCCTTTCAAAAGGTCCAAAGATAAGAAGACCCACCTCCTGGTGGCGGTTGACAAGTTTACAAAGTGGGTGGAGGCAGAACCTGTTAGCAAGTGTGATGCGGCCACGGTGGTTCAGTTCATCAAAAAGGTGATTTTCTAGTTTGGCTTTCCGCACAGTATTATCACAGATAATGGTACCAATTTGTCCAAAGGTGCTATGAAGGAGTTCTGCGAACAGGAGCACATCCGGCTCGACGTTTCATCAGTGGCACATCCACAGTCCAATGGTCAAGCAGAAAGAGCTAATCAAGAGATCTTGAGAGGCATCAAGCCCCGGCTCATGGTTCCTTTGCAGAGAACGCCGGGTTGTTGGGTAGAAGAATTACCATCTGTATTATGGAGCATCAATACAACACCCAACAGATCAACATGATACACACCGTTCTTCATGGTTTATGGAGCGGAGGCGGTTCTCCCCAGTGATATCTGTCATGATTCACCTCGTGTAACGGCTTATATTGAAGCGGACAACGAGAAAGCACGGCAAGATGCTTTGGACCGGTTGGATGAAGAGCGTGACATCGCAGCCGCCCGATCGGTGATTTACCAGCAGGATCTTCGTCGTTATCACAGTCGCTGGGTCAGAACCAGAACCTTTTAGGAGGGAGATTTGGTGCTTCGGCTCATCCAAGATCAGACTGATATGCATAAGTTATCCCCACCTTGGGAGGGGCCTTTCGTGGTCAGCAAGAATCTGCACAACGGGTCATACTATCTGATCGATATTCGAGAACATAAGGACTCGCGTACATCAGAGGAGGAGACCAACAGGCCGTGGAACATAGCTCATCTTCGGCCTTATTATACCTGAGCCATTGGTTCTACTTATGTACATATTACAACGATGTATATATTAAACTATAATAAACCGGAACCTCAGCTAAAGCGGGGTATCTGTTCTTTTACATCATGTGTGGTTACACCGAGTTGTTCTAAAGCGGCTTCCGGTTTACCCCTTGAGTTTGCTTTGCTAAAAGCATCGTGTTATATCACTTGGAGGATTGGTCGTGTCCGAACCAATACCATGCCTCTTGATAGGCGAGAGCCACCAGATCACTTGGGGACTTGGTCATGTCTGAACCAGTCATGCCTCTTGATCGTCCTAAGGCCACAGAATCACTTGGGGGCTTGGTCGAACCCGAACCATGACCATGCCATTTGGTCGGCATAAATGCCATGGTTTCATTTGGGGACCTGGCTGACTAGAACCATAGCTACACCTAACGGGAGCTTGGTCGTGTTTGGCCATGGTAACGCCATTTGATCAGCTTAAATAAACCTTTTTTGGCAAACGGTTTTGTCATTGCTTTTGCTTCACACTTTTCTTTGAAGGGTTTTTTTTTTGCTTTTTATTGCGTTTTTTAAACCGACAAAGTTTTTTAACCAATCAATTGACGGAACACAGTTCACGTCAATCCGGAGACTATTTGCCCGGTTTGATCCTTGTTGTTAACATCCTCTTATGGAGTAACACGGTGTTTATTATAACCCGACACGGTTTACATGGTAAACCAGCGTCATATATATATACAGGAGTTGTTATCTCCTCCAACAGTGTGGGTTTGCAAAACTCCGCTTCAAGATTGGCCAAGCCAACTTCACACTCAATGATGGCAGGTATTATGTATCTCAAAAATTTGATCATATACTTAAAATTTTGTTTTGGATGTTTTGATTTCATATATACAGACATCATATTCCGCCTGACGGTACAACTGCGGTGGCACTTGACGAATTTCTCATTTCAGAAAGTGTTTTGGAAAGTTCATTACCACAGGAAGAACAAATTATGCACGAAGGCATATCAACATCAAAGGTATCAGCTAGCCTATTACAAGGCAACATGGTGCCCATAATAATATAAATGTTTTTCGCAAAGGAGAGGCAGTTTTAAAACCGGCTTTCGGTTCAAGCTTGGTCACCAGCCTGGCCTGACGGTTGTGGGTCATCCTGCGCCGCTTCAGCCTCTGTTTCTCTACCCAGTGGCTGGAAATCCATAGTTGTCCAGTCGATTCCCATTAATGCTTGAAAAACAGCTTCATCATGGATCAGCAATGACGGGTCAATATCGGGAGCGTAAGTATGCTTACGGATTGGAGGGATCAGATTTTCCGATTCATGGATTGGTGCAGCTATTCGCTTGTTCTGACTGTCATATTGCGCTTGATAATGAGACAAGTCTGCTTCCTCAGCCAACTGACAAGCTAGCGGACGTACCTCCCAGTTTATTGCTCGCAGATCCGCTTCACCAAATTCTGACCCATCTTCCTTCAAGCTGGGATAGCCCTGAGCCGCTTCAATAGGATCAAAATCCGGCACCCAGGCTTTTGCCCGGATTAAGGCATTGATTGCATCGGTTCGAGCAGCAGATTTCTTCAGCTCTTCAACCCGGGCAGGAAGCACTGACAGTTTCATCAGAGTATCTTGAATCAAAGTGGGCGCCGGTTTGTTATGAGATGCGGTACAGATGATCCGCTGGGCACCAGTATACAATTGTTCAACCAATGTATAGGCGACTTTCAATTTCTTCCGCACATCTGACCCCAAGTGACCAATGCGTGTCCCTGAAATACCATAAAGGGTTAATAAACCGGCGACTCTGTAAGAAGGCAGAGCCAATTCAGAAGGCAAGCTGGCTTACCAAAGATAGCAGTGGTCATGGCATGCACGTGCCGCTTTATGCTGGTCAGTTCATCCGCCACTGGTTTTATTGCAGCCTTGGCATCCTCTGCTCGTTTGATCAAAGCGGAATTTTCAGTGGCCCAATCCGCCCGTTTCTTCTTGAAGTTCTCATTAAGTTGTTCCATGGCGCTTAAAGCGCTGGCCAATTCCTCTTTTGCTTTGGAGGTTTCAGCCTGTTGGGTTTTCAGGTTTTCTTGGAGATCGGTGACTTGGTTTTCTTTCGTCTTCAGCTCCGCCTGCATGCATACAGATATATGCTTCAACAAATTGGTATAAGGATTCAAGTACCAACCACATAACAAGTTATGCACTTAGCACTTGGGGGCTAATGCATACTCGATCTTCATCTTTCAATTGTTTACAAAGTCCCAAGATCAATACAAGTATTCAACTTGGCACTTGGGGGCTAATGGCTATTTGCTCATATATATTCTGATGCGGTAGTTTCAATTACTTAAAGTACCGGTTTAACTACGCTAAGTTGAACCGGCCCTTGGGGGCTACATCAGCAAATTTCAAAGCATCAAGATTTATATTATTAAGTCCCGGTTTGAAAGAATATTACAAACCGGCCCTTGAGGGCTAGGAGAGTCAGCAAGAATGGAAGCATACAAGCAGGAAGGAGCATATGGAAGTTACCTCATATTTATCTCTCATCATATTAACCAGACCGGATTCATAGTCGCGACTGGTATACAGCCGGTTCAGATAGCCGGAATGGATATCTTGGGTGTTCAGAGCAGCGTAAGTCGTCAGATCAGCGTTCCACTTGCCTTTGCCAAAGGCAGCAAATTCTTCCTTGGCAGAATGTTTGGATAAAGCGACAGGATTGCTTGGCTCAGTATGGCCAGTGCCAGTAATGACAACCTCATCATCCTTGGTACCGCCGGTTTGCACTGGAGCTATTGGCTTGTCAGTAGGTTTTGCTGGACCGGTGGAGCTTTCAATCCGGATGGAACCTGTGGGCTGATTGACAGGACCTGAGGTATCAGTAGGTCTCTCTTCAGCAATAAGATCATCATCTTGCTGCGGTGGATCGTTGGGAATATCCTCAGGAATAGCCGCTTCAACATTGGGTGTCTTGCCTACTTCAAGAACGACATCTTCTTCGGCCGCTTTGTCTAGGCGGGCCTTCTTGCTTGGCCTAGGTTTGGCCCTGAGAAGAATAATAAAATCAAATACAGCATATGTTCTAAGGCGATGTACTGCAAACATCACAATAAGTATAGCTTACCCAAGCACCGTTTTAAGCGGTGGGAGCTGAGTAGCCGATGACTCGCCAGAAGATGAGTGGGAAGTAACCTGGTAATCGGAGTCAGACGGATTAAGAGGTTGACGAAAGCAGCCCGCTTTAGGACAAGCACTGACAAGCAAATTAGAGACCTCTGAATGGCGTTTCCGAACCGGACTATTCGCTAAACCGGCGGAGGTAACTACCTGGCCGCTGTGCCGGGTTGTGCGACAAGCTTCGTGTTGTTGGGTCTTCATAAGAAATTTAGGATCCAAATAAGCAAGAGGATGAGAAAATTTAACTTTCCGGTTTGCCTAGCGGATTTTTTGTGAAGGCAAAGTTTCTGAATCGGAAGAGAGAATAATTACGTCTGCAACATCCGCGTGGCTGGCTTCGGCATCATCCTGACAAATATCATCATCAATAAGACGCATGAAAAATAAACCAAGTGAGTCAAGCTCTACCTCAAAGTCCGGATTATCCACATCATCATCAGGGGCCGGATTAGAAGATGCAGTGGTTCTTTTCATGTGGGCACTCTTCTTCACAGCTTTAGTCTTTTGCCGAGTTGCTCTTTCCGGTTTGTCTAGTTTTTCTGGTTTCTCCTGCAGCAGTTTTTTGCTCCAAAACGGATCATTGCCCTGATTACGCAGACACTGATATTAAACAATGACCAAACATATCAATAACAGATTCAGCAAAGAGAAAAATCAAAGTCTTACAGCTGGCGGTTTGTTGGTGGCACAGAAGGGAAGCAGGACGGTTCTAGCGCAGACGTGTGTTGGTTCATTTAGCATCTTATTCACAGCCTCTGTGATTTCTTCATCGGAGAGCTGGATTTTTGAATGTCGCAGTGGGTTATCAACACTGTCAATATACTCGCACATCAAACCGGAGCACTGACTAAGGGGAAGTATGCTCCATGATATCCAACAGCGAGCGAGATCAACCCCTGTTAAACCGTTGGCCATAAAGGCTCTGAGCTTTGACAGTTGGGGAGCATATTTGCTTCTCTCTTGGGCAGTCAATCTTTGAGGAAAAGGGTGTGTATTGCTGAGCCGCTCCGGGCGAAAGCCAGGCAAGGGATTCTCACCAGCAGGGGAGGTGTCTTTGCAGTAGAACCATGTCTGATTCCACTCCTTGGGGTGACTGTGCAGCTTGGCATGAGGGTATGTGACCTCTTTCCTTTTCTGAATCGCCACGCCACCCAACCCCGTATTAGAGCCATCAGTAAACTCAGTACGGCAGTTTAGATGGAAAAGGTCTCTGAACAATTCCACTGTGGGGTCCTCTTGAAAGAACACCTCACAGAGCACTTGGAAGTGACACATATTTGTAACAGAGTTGGGGCCAGTGTCTTGCGGATGGAGTTGGAAATCGGCTAAAACATCCCGGTAAAATTTAGAACCGGGCGGCTTAAAGCCCCGGGCTAAGTGATCTACGAAAACAACAACCTCTCCTTCTCGAGGTGTGGGAGGGCATTCTTTGCCAGGAGCCCTCCAATGGATGGTATCTTTGCTGCCTAAAGCGCCAATCAGGACTAAATCGTCCAGTTGATCCTCTGTGACGCGAGAAGGAACCCAATTGCACTCATATACTTGCTTGGCCATGATGGAATCTACAAGGTAGAAGATCCCGGTTCAAAAATGTATTTGATCAAGGTACGTTGGTATGTGCACTGTTAAACCGGAGACGGGACTATCTGAACCGGAGTTTCATGAAGCAACCAACATATGGCGGTTCAACAAGGGGACTAATGGCATATACCGGTTTGGAAAATTTTCTATAAGGTTAAACCGCATGATCTAAGCATTGAAAAGCTGAGATTGCGGATGGACAAGTACGCAGAAACAGGTTTCACAAGATTTGTTTACAGCATTGGATCTGAAGCAAGTTCACAAAAGAGATAAATACCTAGAGGTTCAAAGCAGCAGTACCGAACCAATGAGCAAAATGTTCATATAGATCTATGGTCTGAGATGCATAAGTGAAGGCGAAGGTCCAACAACTATCATTGCACAGAGTAAAGATTTGCGGATTCATCTAAAGATCTATCGTATGAGCAAGAGGCAGACAATGAACACCGAAGAACTGCGAAACCCTAGGCCAGATCTGCGGGCGAAAGGATAGAAGATTTACCGGAGCTGAGAAAGATGCGGAAGGTTGCCGCGATGTTCTCGTGCGCTCAGGTTGATGCAGCGGCCAAGGATGAGGCAGAGGTCGACGGCGGCGGCGGAGTTCCGAGGCTGGCGACGCGAGGAAGATGAAGAAGGCACGGAAGGAGAAAAGAAATGACCCTTCGGTCCTATTTATAAGGCGAAAGAACATGAGTCAGGCGCGACAATCAAGGGGCCACAAAACGGAGCTGTCGCCTCGATTTCCGCCGATCTATTAAACAAAGAAGCATAATGGATAGCTTCGTTATGACAGGTGACATCACTCCGGTTTACAGCAATCAGAGAAGATGACATCATGGCGGTTTACCAATTTATAAGAAGATGTTGAAGATGAAGCTTTTATTAAAGGATTGACATGAACCCGTTCAAATCAATCTGGGGCCTAATGTTGGGGATATTACTACTGGGCGTAAACCGGTCTATTTGGGTCGGGTTAACTTCGTCAATAGTTAAGTATGTTAAAGCCCAAGAAGACAGAGGAGGGCTCAAGGCCCATGGTCGGTTCAAGGCCTGTAGCCGTAAACCGGCTTTAGTAGTTGACCTGTATTGTAAGTTAGGAATAAGTAGAGACCAAACTGGACACATCTATGAGCCGGTATTGGGACTCCGTAAGCCGACGGGAGTCACCCGTGTATATAAGGGGACGACCCGGCGGCGGTTCAAGGACAACAGACAACAACTCGAGACATAGTTGAAGCTTGTTTGCTCCCTAGTCATCGAAACCCCATCAATTCCATAACAACTAGACGTAGGCTTTTACCTTCCTCGAAGGGGTCGAACTAGTATAAACTCTCTTGCGTCCTTGTGTCCGCTTTAACCCCTTCAAGCTAACCCGTCGCGATGGCTCCACGACTAAGTCCTTTCTCTAGGACATCTGCCGTGACAAAACCACGACAAATAGAATATTTAGGAACGGAGGGAGTACACATACGAAGCAAAATGAGTGAATCTACACTCTAAAATATGCCCGTTTGAAATTTGTAAAAAGACAAATATTTAGGAACCAAGGAGTATAATTTTGTGCATGGCACATGGACCCAGATGATGAAGAGGCTTTTGGCAATGCTATCAAGCTTCCATCATTTGTTTACATAATTGACGTACTATACAGATAATTTTCCAGCAACATGAAATTGTACAATTGTGTGAGCTTTCAGCTTTTGTTTCATGTGTCTTGCCATCGATGCTCTTTCGGAAACAATAAAAAACTAACTTCCTTGTTAATGCATGTCAATTATTAGCAGATCAGAGCTAATAATTACATCACAACTGAAGACAGAGTTGTGAGAAGGTGTTAAATTAAAATTGATCCATGCTTTCATTAGCAGCAACGTCCCCCCAGCTCTGTCTAAATCAACAAGGCATGTTCAGAAAAAAGTAGTTGTCTGGAGCATGCAACATTCCGATCATTTTGTGCAGTTCCACTAAAATAGAGCTGAGCATCCCTGTTCCAAATATATTAAGTGTGATTACGATAATAGGGGACTACTACTGAAACAATAAACACACAAATAGAATCCGGTCACCTTTGCAGTCTATCTTAAGACTAACTAGTTGGAGAAGATTAGGCTCGGAGTTGGATGAGGAGGATAGAGCAAAACCAATCTCCCTTTGTGCAGTCGCACTAAAATGTAGAGACGTTGCCCGTGTGACATTTTTAGTACAACCGCACAAAACACTCTTAAGAAAAAAGTGATTTGTGCAGTTCACCAAAAGGTCGCAATAGCAACGAGGTGAAATGCCTTGTTTGCAAAAAAGAGGTAGAAAGGAAACAATTACTGGCCAATAACAGTTGATGACACATCCGACGACAAAAAGAAGCATATTCCTTGTCCTAAGGGAAGATAACAACACAGTTGTGTTTGTCTAAAACGGTGTGAGGACGAGAATGCAATATGGAAAGTACGCGGATGATGACCCACAAGTATAGGGGATCTATCGTAGTCCTTTCGATAAGTAAGAGTGTCGAACCCAACGAGGACCAGAAGGAAATGATAAGCGGTTTTCAGCAAGGTATTCTTTGCAAGTACCGAAATAAGTGGTAACAGATAGTTTTGTGATAAGATAGATTGTAACGAGCAACAAGTAACAAAAGTAAATAAAGTGCAGCAAGGCGGCCCAATCCTTTTGTAGCAAAGGACAAGCCAGAACAAACTCTTATAATAGGAAAAGCGCTCCCGAGGACACATGGGAATATCATCAAGCTAGTTTTCATCACGTTCATATGATTCGCGTTCGATACTTTGATAATTTGATATGTGGGTGGACCGGTGCTTGGGTGCTATTCTTACTTGAACAAGCATCCCACTTATGATTAACCTCTATTGCAAGCATTGGCAACTACAACAAAAGTATTAAGGTAAACCTAACCATAGCATGAAACATATGGATCCAAATCAGCCCCTTACGAAGCAACGCATAAACTAGGGTTTAAGCTTTAGTCACTCTAGCAACCCATCGTCTACTTACTACTTCCCAGTGACTTCCTCTAGGCCCAAATAATGGTGAAGTGTTATGTAGTCGACATTCACATAACACCACTAGAGGCTAGACAACATACATCTTATCAAAATATCAAACGAATACCAAATTCACATGACTACTCATAGCAAGACTTCTCCCTTGTCCTCAGGAACGAACGTAATTAGTCACAAAGCATATTCATGTTCATAATCAGAGGGGTAATAATAGGCATATAGGATCTGAACATATGATCTTCCACCAAATAAACCAACTAGCATCAACTACAAGAAATAATCAACACTACTAGCAACCTACTAGCACCAATCCCGGACTTTGAGACAAGAATTGGATACAAGAGATGAACTAGGGTTTGGAGATGAGATGGTGCCGGTGAAGATGTTGATGGAGATTGCCCTCTCCTGATGAGAGGAGCGTAGGTGATGACGATGGTGATGATTTCCCCCTCCCGGAGGGAAGTATCCCCGGCAGAACAGCTCTGCCGGAGCTCTAGATTGGTTCCGCCAAGGTTCCGCCTCGTGGCGGCGGAGTCTCGTCCCGAAAAGTTTCTCCGTATTTTTTTCTCATCGAAAGACTTCATATAGGAGAAGATGGACGTCGGAGAGCCACCAGGGGGCCCACGAGGTAGGGGGCGCACCCTAGGGGGGGCGCCCCCCACCCTCGTGAGCAGGGTGTGGGCCCCCTGGCCTTCATCTTTGGCGCATATTTTTCTTTATTTGTTTTAAGATGTTCCGTGGAGTTTCAGGACTTTTGGAGTTGCGCAGAATAGGTCTCTAATATTTGCTCCTTTTCCGGCCCAGAATTCCAGTTGCCGGCATTCTCCCTCCTTATGTAAACCTTGTAAAATAAGAGAGAATAGCCATAAGTATTGTGACATAAAGTGAAATAACAGCCCATAATGCGATAAATATCGATATAAAAGCATGATGCAAAATGGACGTATCAACTCCCCCAAGCTTAGACCTCGCTTGTCCTCAAGTGAAAAGCTGATAACAATAAATATGTCCTCATGTTTAGAGGTAGAGGCATCGATAAAAATAAAATACAGACATGAAGGCATCATGATTATTCTCATAACAGCAACATATATAGATTTTGTCATATGATTACTTATGTTCAAGTGATGATCTATTCACAATGCAAAAGTATAAATCATAAACCTTATTGGGCTCCGACAAACTATAATCTCAGTCATTGAAGCAATTGCAATTTATCATAACATCGGGAAGAGTCTATGTCAGAGCTAAAAAGCAAGTCCACATACTCAACTATCATTTAGTCCTCCATAATTGCTAACACTCACGCGATACTTGTGGTTACGGAGTTTTAATCGGACACAGAGAAAGATAGGGGCTTATAGTTTTGCCCCACAACCTTTTACCTCAAGGGTAATGTCAACAATAATGGTTCATGCTCCCCTACATCCAATTGGATATATATATCATGTTCTTTCCAACATGCTGAGCTTGCCAAAGGATAAAATGAAAAAGAAAAGGTGAAGATCACCATGACTCTTGCATAAGGTAGAAGATAATAATAAAGGATAGGCCCTCCGCAGAGGGAAGCAGAGGTTGCCATGCGCTTTTATGGTTGGATGCATAAAATCTCAATGCGAAAGAACGTCACTTTATATTGCCCCTTGTGATATGAACCTTTCTTATGCAGTCCGTCGCTTTTATTACTTCCACATCACAAGATCGTATAAAGCTTATTTCTCCCACACCAATCAATCATACATATTTAGAGCAATTTTTATTGCTTTGCACCGATGACAACTTACTTGAAGGATCTTACTCAATCCATAGGTAGATATGGTGGACTCTCATGGCAAAACTGGTTTAGGGATTTTGGAAGCACAAGTAGTATTTCTACTTAGTGCTAAGAATTTGGCTAGCATGAGGGGGAAAGGCAAGCTCAACAAGTTAGAGGATCCATGACAACATACTTTATCTCAGATATAAGAAAGACATAACTCATTACGTTGTCTTCCTTGTCCAACATCAACTCTTTAGCATGTTGTATTTTAATGAGTGCTCTCAATCATAAAAGATGTCAATGATAATATATCTATATGTGAAACCTCTCTTTCCTTATTACTTCCTATTAATTGCAACAATGACCAAAGCTATGTCTGCCAACTCCCAATAACTTTTAGTCATCATACTCTTTCTATGTGAAGTCATTACTCTCAATAAGATCAATATGAACTCTTTGTTTCTTTTTATTCTTTTTCTCTTTTCTTTTATTCACCCAAGATCATGGCAAAATAATCAATCCCTTGACTCAACACTAATCTTTATTATTATGTAGCTCACTGACTCGATTACATAGAGAGATCATAAAGCAAAACTCAAAACTAGATCATGTCATAAACTTTATTCTACTAGATCAAGATACTACTAATAGGATCGAACTAAGAAAAACGGTAAAGATAGGAGTTGTGATTGTGATACGATACCAGGGAACCTCCCCCAAGCTTGGCAGTTGCCAAGGGGAGTGCCCATACCCATGTGATTATATCTCCTTGGTTGGTGAAGAAGGGGGAGGTGTTGTTGATGATGCAAGCTTGTCATACATCTTCCAAGGCATAGGTTCACCATCATAGAAGGATGATCGAGTCTCCGGAATCCTCGAATCTGCAGCCAAACTCATTTTTTTGAATCTATATTCATACTCATAGTTTTGGTTTTGCAGGTCATAGATTTGGGCTTGGAGGTGCTCGATCTTCTCATATAGCTTGAAGATGGCCTCCTCGGTGTTCTTGGCATCCGGCTTGTAGTTGTTAGTGAACTCCGCGAGCATCGTGTGGCTAGCATTGATTCCACGCTCCACCATCCCCTGGCACTTGAAAACTTGTTGCTCCATTGCTTCGAGCCTCGTCTCCATGCTTCCGGTTCCCTTTGGTCCCTCAACATCGCGGATGTGCAACAACCCATCACGCATCTCAATGGCTTGAGGGTGTCGCAGCACCTCCGCGAGGTAAGGGTTGATGACCTTCTCGAAGAACTTGTCCTTGGAAGCACTTGGGGACGTCATGATAATCTAGATCTGTCAGAAAAACAGCTCGAAACAAGAGCAAAGAAAATTTGCGTGATATGGGAGTCAAAACCTTTGGGAGAATATATAATGAATTTTTACCGACCAAAATACGTAACGTGCAAGAAAACGGAGTCCGAAAGGCACACGAGGTGCTCACGAGGTAGGGGGGTGCGCCCAAGGGGTAGGGAGCGCCCACCACCCTTGTGTCCGTCCTTCCCGGACTGCTACTTATTTTTCTATTTTTCTAAATATTCCAAAACGGAGAAATATTGCCTTAAAAATTCTTTTGGAGTCGGTTTACTTACCGTACCACATACCTATTCCTTTTCGGAGTCTGAAACATTCCGGAAAGTGTCCCTTATGTATTCCTCCGGGATTACGGTTTCAATAATATTGGTTTCAACATTTATGGGATTACCTGAGATATAATGTTTGATTCTTTGACCGTTTACCACTTTTGGATTTGTGCCCTCGAAGTTGTTGATCTTTATGGCACCAGAACGATAGACCTCTTCGATAACATATGGGCCTTCCCATTTAGAGAGGAGTTTGCCTGCAAAGAATCTTAACCGTGAGATGTATAGCAATACATAATCACCTACATTAAACTCACGCTTTTGTATCCTTTTGTCATGCCATCTTTTAACTTTTTCTTTAAACAACTTGGCATTTTCATAAGCTTGGGTTCTCCATTCATCAAGTGAGCTAATATCAAATAACCTCTTCTCACTAGCAAGTTTAAAATCATAGTTGAGCTCTTTAATAGCCCAATATGCCTTATGTTCTAGTTCGAGAGGTAAGTGACATGCTTTTCCATAAACCATTTTATACGGAGATATACCCATAGGATTTTTGTATGCAGTTCTATAAGCCCATAATGCGTCATCAAGTTTTTTGGACCAATTCTTTATAGACCTATTAACCGTCTTTTGCAAAATTAATTTGAGCTCTCTATTGCTCAACTCTACTTGACCACTAGACTGTGGGTGATAAGGAGATGCAATTCTATGATTAACATCATATTTAGCAAGCATTTTACGGAAAGCACCATGAATAAAGTGTGAACCACCATCAGTCCTTAAATATCTAGGGACTCCAAACCTTGGAAAAATAACTTCCTTAAGCATTTTAATAGAAGTGTTGTGATCAGCACTACTAGTTGGAATAGCTTCTACCCACTTAGTAACGTAATCAACAACAACTAGAATATGTGTGTATCCATTAGAGGCAGGAAAAGGTCCCATATAATCAAAGCACCAAACATCAAATGGTTCAATAACAAGTGAATAATTCATAGGCATTTCTTGATGTCTACTAATATTACCAATTCTTTGACATTCATCACAAGACAAGACAAACTTACGGGCATCCTTGAAGAGAGTAGGCCAATAAAAACCAGATTGCAATACCTTATGTGCAGTTCTATCTCCAGCGTGGTGTCCTCCATAAGACTCGGAATGACACTTGCGTAGGATCTATTCCTGTTCATGCTCAAGTACACAACGTCTAATAACACCATCTACTCCTTCTTCATAAAGATGTGGGTCATCCCAAAAGTAATGTCTCAAATCATAGAAACTTTTTCTTTTGCTGGTATGTGAAGCTAGGTGGTATAAACTTAGCAACAATATAATTAGCATAATCAGCATACCATGGAGTACTACGAGAAGTACTTATAACATTTAATTGTTCATCAGGAAAGCTATCATTAATAGGTAGTGGGTCATCAAGAATATTTTCTAACCTAGACAAGTTGTCTGCAACGGGGTTCTCAGCTCCCTTTCTATCAACAATATGCAAATCAAATTCTTGTGGCAAGAGAACCCATCTAATAAGTCTAGGCTTAGCATCTTTCTTTTCCATATGGTATTTAATAGCAGCATGATCAGTTTGAATAGTTACTTTAGAATCAACAATATAAGATCTGAACTTATCACAAGCAAATACAACTGCTAAAAGCTCTTTTTCAGTAGTAGCATAATTTCTTTGAGCATTGTCTAGAGTCTTACTAGCATAATGAATAACATTTAATTTCTTATCAACTATTTGCCCTAGGACAGCACCTACAGCATAATCACTAGCATCACACATAATTTCAAAGGGTAGGTTCCAATCAGGTGACTGAACAACAGGTGCAGTGACTAATGCTTTCTTAAGTATTTCAAATGCTTCTACACAATCATCATCAAAGACAAATGGTATATCTTTTTGCAATAAATTAGTCAGAGGCCGAGAAATTTTTGAGAAGTCCTTAATGAACCTCCTGTAAAATCCGGCGTGACCAAGGAAACTTCTTATACCTTTGATGTCCTTGGGACATGGCATCTTTTCAATAGCATCAACCTTGGCTTTATCAACTTCAATACCTCTTTCAGAAACTTTATGCCCCAAGACAATACCTTCATTAACCACAAAGTGGCACTTTTCCCAATTCAAGACAAGATTAGTTTCTTCACATCTCTGCAAAACTCGATCAAGATTGCTCGAGCAATCATCAAAAGAGGAACCATAGACGGAAAAGTCATCCATGAAAACCTCACAAATCTTTTCACAAAAGTCAGAGAATATAGCCATCATGCATCTTTGAAAGGTAGCAGGTGAATTACATAAACCAAAAGGCATACGTCTATAAGCAAAAGTACCAAAAGGGCATGTAAAAGTAGTCTTTGTTTGATCTCTAGCCGACACAGGTATTTGAGAGAAACCAAAATAACCATCTAGAAAGCAATAGTGTTTATGTTTGCATAATCTTTCTAGCATTTGATCAATAAAAGGTAAGGGGTAATGATCTTTCTTAGTAGCTTTATTTAATTTGTGGAAATCAATTACCATCCTATAACCTGTGATAATTCTTTGTGGAATCAATTCATCTTTATCATTAGGAACAACAGTAATACCTCCCTTCTTAGGGACACAATGGACAGGACTTACCCACTCACTATCAGCAACAGGATAGATTATACCTGCTTCCAGAAGCTTGAGTATTTATTTTCTTACCACTTCTTTCATTTTAGGATTCAGACGTCGTTGAGGATCACGAACTGGTTTGGCATCTGCTTCCAAATTTATTTTATGTTGACATAGAGTGGTACTAATGCCCTTAAGATCATCAAGAGTATATCCAATTCAGCACGATGCTTCTTCAGAGTTTTCAATAATCTTTCTTCTTCATGCTCTAAAAGGTTAGCACTAATAATAACAGGATATATCTTCTTTTCATCATATAAGCATATTTAAGATTATCAGGCAAAGGTTTAAGCTCAAACACGGGATCACCCTTGGGTGGAGGAGGATCCCCTAAAATTTCAACAGGCAAATTGTGTTGCAGAATAGGTTCCTGTTTAAAGAATACTTCATCTATTTCCCTTCTTTCATTCATGAACATATCATTTTCATGGTCTAGCAAATAGTGTTCTAAAGGATCACTAGGAGGTACGACAATAGAAGCAAGACCAATAATTTCATCCTTACTAGGTAATTCTTCCTCACGATCTTGTTTACTAAATTTAGAGAAATTAAACTCATGAACCATATCATCCAAGCCAATAGTAACAACATTTTTTATGCAATCTATGGTAGCATTGACAGTATTTAAGAAGGGTCTACCAAATATAATGGGACAAAAGCTATCTTGTGGGGAACCAAGAACAAGAAGATCAACAGGATATTTAGTTTTCCCACACAAGACTTCAACATCTCTAACAATTCCAATTGGTGCAATAGTATCTCTATTGGCAAGTTTAATTGTGACGTCAATATCTTCTAACTCAGTAGGTGCAATTTCATTCTTAATTTCTTCGTATAAGTCAATAGGTATTACACTAGCACTAGCACCCATATCACATAAGCCATGATAACAATGATCTCCTATTTTAACAGAAATAACAGGCACGCCTACCACAGGTCTATGTTTATCTTTATCACAAGGTTTAGCAATTCTAGCAGTTTCACCTTCGAACTGAATAACATGCCCATCAATATTATCAGACAAGAGATCTTTAACAATAGCAATAGTAGGTTCTACTTTAACTTGCTCAGGAAGTGTATAAGTTCTAATATTGCTTTTACGAACAACAGTTGAAGCTTTAGCATGATCCTTTATTCTAACAGGGAAAGGTGGTTTCTCAATATAAGAAGTAGGAACAATAGGATCATTATAAGTGACAGTCTTTTCTTCAACTTTAATAGGTGCAGCTACTTTTACTTCTATGGGAGGATGATATTTAAACCACTTCTCCTTAGGGAGATCAACATAAGTAGCAAAAGATTCACAGAAAGAAGCTACTATCTCAGAGTCAAGTCCATATTTAGTGCTAAACTTACGGAAAATATCGGTATCCATAAAAGATTTAACACAATCAAACTTAGGTGTCATACCTAACTCCTTACCTTCGTCGAGGTCCCAATCTTCAGAGTTGCGTTTAATTCTATCCAATAAATTCCATCTGAATTTAGTAGTCTTCATCATAAAAGAGCCAGCACAAGAAGTATCGAGCATGGTGCGATTGTTATTAGGAAGCCGAGCATATAAATTTTGAATAATCATTTCTCTTGAGAGCTCATGATTGGGGCATGAATATAACATTGATTTAAGCCTCCCCCAAGCTTGAGAGATGCTTTCTCCTTCGCGAGGCCAGAAATTATATATATAATTGCGATCACGATGAACAAGATGCATAGGGTAATACTTTTGATGAAATTCCAACTTCAATCTTTTATAGTCCCATGATCTCATATCATCACATAGCCTATACCATATCAATGTGTCTCCCTTCAAAGATAAAGGGAAGACCTTCTTCTTAGCAACATCATCGGGTATACCTACAAGCTTAAATAATCCACAAACTTCATCCACATATATTAAGTGCTCATCAGGATGCTTTGTTCCATCTCCTGTAAAAGGGTTAGCTAGCAGTTTTTCCATCATACTCGAAGGAAATTCAAAAGGAGTTTCATTTTCAATAGGTTCAATAGGTTGAGGAGCAACTCTTTGCTCTACTGGATGGGGTGAAGATACCCCGAACAAGACCCTCAGAGAATTACTTTCCATAGTAACAAGTGACAGTAAATTTCAGCACACTATATAAATTTTTCCTTACCAAATTCCACCTACAAAAGGCGCTACACTCCCCGGCAACGGCGCCAGAAAAGAGTCTTGATGACCCACAAGTATAGGGGATGTGTCATAGTCCTTTCGATAAGTAAGAGTGTCGAACCCAACGAGGAGCAGAAGGAAATGATAAGCGGTTTTCAGCAAGGTATTCTTTGCAAGTACTGAAATAAGTGGTAACAGATAGTTTTGTGATAAGATAGATTGTAATGAGCAACAAGTAACAAAAGTAAATAAAGTGCAGCAAGGTGACCCAATCCTTTTGTAGCAAAGGACAAGCCGGAACAAACTCTTATAATAGGAAAAGCGCTCCCGAGGACACATGGGAATATCGTCAAGCTAGTCTTCATCACGTTCATATGATTCACGTTCGATACTTTGATAATTTGATATGTTGGTGGACCGATGCTTGGGTGCTGTTCTTACTTGAACAAGCATCCCACTTATGATATTGCAAGCATCCGCAACTAGAACAAAAGTATTAAGGTAAACCTAACCGTAGCATGAAACATATGGATCCAAATCAGCCCCTTACGAAGCAACGCATAAACTAGGGTTTAAGCTTCTGTCACTCTAGCAACCCATCATCTACTTATTACTTCCCAATGCCTTCCTCTAGGCCCAAATAATGGTGAAGTGTTATGTAGTCGACGTTCACATAACACCACTAGAGGCTAGACAACATACATCTTATCAAAATATCAAACGAATACCAAATTCACGTGACTACTCATAGCAAGACTTCTCCCTTGTCCTCAGGAATGAACGTAATTACTCACAAAGCATATTCATGTTCATAATCAGAGGGGCATTAATATGCATATAGGATCTGAACATACGATCTTCCACCAAATAAACCAACTAGCATCAACTACAAGGAGTAATCAACACTACTAGCAACCTACTAGCACCAATCCCGGACTTTGAGACAAGAATTGGATACAAGAGATGAACTAGGGTTTGGAGATGAGATGGTGCTGGTGAAGATGTTGATGGAGATTGCCCTCTCCCGATGAGAGGAGTGTTGGTGATGACGATGCTGATGATTTCCCCCTCCCGGAGGGAAGTATCCCCAGCAGAACAGCTCATGGCGGCGGAGTCTCGTCCCGAAAAGTTTCTCCGTATTTTTTTATCATCGAAAGACTTCATATAGGAGAAGATGGACGTTGGAGAGACACCAGGGGGCCCATGAGGTAGGGGGCGCCCCCCACCCTCGTGAGCGGGGTGTGGGCCCCCTGGCCTTCATCTTTGGCGAGGATTTTTCTTTATTTGTTTTAAGATGTTCCGTGGAGTTTCAGGACTGTTGGAGTTGCGCAGAATAGGTCTCTAATATTTGCTCCTTTTCCAGCCCAGAATTCCAGCTGCCGGCATTCTCCCTCCTTATGTAAACCTTGTAAAATAAGAGAGAATAGCCATAAGTATTGTGACATAAAGTGAAATAACAGTCCATAATGCGATAAATATCGATATAAAAGCATGATGCAAAATGGACGTATCATCGGACGAGCTACGTTTTGGGCAAAGAACTATGGAAGATCCACATGCAGCGACGTGGGAAGACGGGCAATGGAGCAAGGCCGGAGTGTATACTTGGAGGTCGTCGGGATGTAACTAGGTGAGCGGCGGCGGGAGGAATCTGCGAGCAGGTGGCGTAGGTCCTGCCGCGCCGGAGCTTGGTCAGAGAGAACAGCGTGTACCGTAGATCGGGACATGCTGCCTCGACGCCGTCGAACGGAGAAAGGATGCACTTCCTCCCTTTCCCTCGGCGGGCGGGATGCGGCCGGATCAGTGACCAACAGTGAGAGAGAGAGAGAGGCCACCGCACTCCCTTTCCCCCGGCGGACGGGATGCGGCCGGATCAGTGAGCAACAGTGAGAGAGAGGCCACCGCAGCCTTGTGTGAGATACTCTGAAGAGCGACAAACCAGGCAGGCAAGCTCCATTATATATAGTGAGTGGACTACCTTTTTCTCCATAAAAATCATTTTACATTCTATGTACGTGCCATTGAGCGATATAACTTTATTTAAAAATAACGCGGCAACGCGTCAAGTTGAACTTTGTTTCGTGCACGCGTGGTACACGACCTCCCTAGGTAAACAACCGCTACAGGCGTTCAAATTAGCATGTGGTCTGCCATTTCGTAAAGAAATGAGCTCCACCGTGTACCCGCGTGGGTGTGGCCGGGCACGAAGCGTGAGTACGTGCACGGTGCACCTATTCTCTTCTTGTATACGTACACCACCTACGTGGGGTTGTGTGAGAGGGATACAAACCTAGAGAGATATAGTGTGTGGGTTCTTGGGAGTTTTTTTGGGGGGGGGGTCAATCAAAAAATATAACATATGCAATGTGTGTGAAATAGAGTCCTGGATATAACATATATATAGAGGGGGGGATCCACGAGAAGAGAGTGGAGGTATCATCGGCTTGAGGTGTCCATAGAATCGAAGAGAGGGATGATGTGTGTGTGTGTGCGCGCGCGCGATTGATAAAGAGTGCCATCGAATTTGTGTGTGCCCACGTCAAAGATATAGAGTGGCTGGCCTACTGGAACGTGAGATGGGACATGTGCAGTTTGTCTATGTGGCATGGATACCTACCTGCAGCGCTCGACTATCGGTGTGTAGTGGGGGAAGAGGGAGGCCCAATTAACTATAGAGGTACAATGGCTGTTATATGTGTGGAGGAGGAGAGAGGCCTACCTCATGTATTAAGGAGATCGATCTGCCTCATGTATTAAGGGAGATCGATCGGCATCCATGCATATGTGCGGGAGAGGAATAAGGTTGGGAGAGAGACAGAGCTAGAGTGTTGGAGGGGGTGGTAGTGGAGTTGCTTCTAAAAAATGGTGGGATAGGCTTTCTAGACAAACGGAGGGCACGCCCGCAATATTAATAAGAGAGGAGATGGCTGCTTGTTGTCTGTGCACGTGCGTGTGAGAGACGGGTATGGAGGCATGCACGAATGATGAGGGGGGATGATGTGGCTGTGGTAAGCAGACGTAACTATATAGGAAGATCAATCGCCCTTTGTTAGAGAAAGGAGATACATAACTTGTGAGGTACGTCGATCGATGGGGGGTAGTTAAATTCGATCTAGGTATATGTTGGGAGATCGATCGGTATACATGCATGTGTGTGTTAGAAGCAAATGAGGCACGAGGAGAAGGATAGAGAGAGAGGGGGATGCATGTAGGAGGTGGTACGAGAGGCATACTATATCGAGGGGGAGGAGTGTGCGAGTACGAGAACGATGAAAAGAGTGGTGGGAGTGAGGCATGGACGGTGACAAGAGAAGAGGGGAAGCTTGTGTTTGTGCTAGGCACACCTGGCTAGAGAGGCATATAGATCGATATGTGTCGTAAAGAAGGAGCTGGGGGCCTACACACACCGTGGGTGAACGACCTAAAGTGAAAAGACGAATTTGCGGGATGGAGCTAGAGAATGCTGAGGGAGGGTGAGAGGGATGCGGGCGTGTGTATGCACAAGAGAAAGTTAGCGCTAGCTACAAAGATAAGAGGGGTGTGTGGGTGTAAAAGACGAATAGAGATCATATACACTTCATTATAAAAAGCAAATTTGGATATTTAAAGAATTTATCATAGTGTTTCAAACCGACGCATGTGTGAATATATATAACGGTGATACACATGGTGTGGTTATGAACATGTTATATTACATTTAATATATTTTATCTCTACTCTTATAAAAAACGGAGTTGTTGATAATGGTGTGCCTGCCATCCTACATTATAGGCCGTCTGATTTATATCTGGCGGATAGCAAGGAAACTATGATGATTGAAGTTGGCAACAATCATGATTGTAGATTCTTATTGAAATAGAGAAACGAATTCAAATTTAGTTCGAATTGCAGCGGTAGTATAATTTGGAATGCACTAAAATGTTGGTATGAGTAGGTTACATGCATTATACAGCAAGCGAAAAAAATTAATCGGACCTAACATGGATCCATACTTCCTCCTTCCATCTATATAGGGTGTAATGAGATTTTTAAGACCGCCTTTGACTATTGACAAGATTAATAGTACATGACATGCACAATGTGAAAATTATATCATTGAATGAACCTTTCACAGATGAATTTAACGGTGTGCTTTGTGTAAGTTGCATGTCATATACCATTGCTCTAATATTTGGTCAAAATTAGCATCGAAAAACGCATTAGGCCCTATATAGATGGAAGGAGGGAGTAGCTTTGAATAGCATTTGTATAGTAAAACGGGGCAAGACTCTCTTTTTGTGTGGTGTGAATAGTTTTATTTTTTTCGTTTTCTTTTTGGTTGAGGGAAGTGCGAATTGATTTGGTACGTACAAGTACAATATTACTACACGTTAGGCTTGTCCCTAAAATTCAACCCGCCTCTTGTTATATCCCGAAATTCAGATATCGTGCTTCCAAAACTGGCGCCTTCACAACCCGCGCCTTGCTATCCCGAAATTACAACGCACGCGAAAACTCCCTCCAGCTGCCAAATCCCGACACACGAAATCCCCTTCTAACCCTGAGCCGAAAGGGCCGCTAGTTCAAATCGGTGGGGGTACTTTTGTAACACACCCTACATTTTGGACAAGCGCGTCCCTGTGTCATGCTTCACCCCCTCCCATCGCCCCATTTTTGCCATTCAAAATCCCAGGCCGTCATAACCTCTCCACTCCAGCCATGAAACCCCACCTTTCTCCGTCCGCCACGTCACCGCTGCCCAGCCGGAGCCTCTTCCCCGACGACATCGTCCACCGCAATAGCTCGACGTCCCTTGTCCACCTCCTCGAATGAGGATTCGTCGTCCATCTCGCCGTCCCGCCGGTTCAGCCGCCCCGTCCTCCACCTCCAAGGAGCTGCTCCAACGATCGCCTCATCTATCGGGGCTGCTCCATCCCCACAGCGCCGCCTTAACCTGCTCCACGGAACCGCAGCATCCTCACCGACTCCTCGGACGAAGCCGAGGCCTACTCGGTGCCACCAAAGAGGTTGTACACTCATCGCATCGCACCTTCTCCTTAACTCGACCTCCCGGCGTTGACGGTGCTCCATCCCGCACCCCCATGGAGCGGCTACCTTGAAGCCGACGCCGTGGGCGACATCTCCATGGCGGTCTCCCCTAGTGCGAGGCCCCTTCGGCGACGGCGTCCATACCAGCTGGATCTGCTGCTACTGCTCCGGCTCTCGCTCGCTCGCTTGCACTGCTGCTGCTGCTCCGTCTCTCGCTCGATCGCTCGCTCGCCCAACTGCTGCTGCTGCTCTCCCCCTCGCTCGTGCTGCTGCTCTGCTCCGATTAAGCCACACTTCAGTCGACTGAATCGACTTTTGGGTCAGTCGATTTTCAGGGGTTGGGGGGGCTCACCGAGTTAAGGAAGAACCACCCGCAGCGGGGACAGGGGCTCACCGGAGAGGTAACCCACTATCTATCTTAGGGTTCAGGGTGGGGCGGGGGGCCTAGAGGGCTGGCCGGGGCGGCGGTGGCGAGTTGTTTCGGGGCGGCGAGGCGGCGCTGGGGCCGGCGGTTCGGCCGGTGGTGGCTGGCGGCTCAGGGGGTGTAGGTTGAAGATGAACTGCAGGCCCTCCCTAAACTACATGTCAAGTGCCTCTCTGCTACCATTGCGTTCAGTTTCAACAGTAGCATTCAGATTCCACAGTAAATTTCAGTTTCGATAGTTAAGTTCAGAGTCAACAGTTTTTACCTCATCTGTTGTAGTCAGGTGGTTTTTGGTGATGTTAATATTACATCCATTTTACATCATCTATTGGAGATGCTATTAGAATCCCGCTTGAGATTGACGATGTCTGTCTTGTGCTGCTTCAGCCTTGACTTCTTACGGCTCATCGGAGCTGCTCCAACGACAGAACGATCCATCACAACAGAGCAGTGCCCTAGACACTGTCTACAGATTCCTCAGATCTTCCTCCACACCTCCGACAGCCACCTCTGCCTCAACTGCTTCAGCGACCAACCCAATGATACTGAGGTCGACACGGCTACGGCAAAGAGGTTGTACACTTTTTGCATCACTTATTACTATACATTCACATCGATCCATTAGGGCTATTTTGGTTCAACGGAAAAACGTCGATCCACTGGTTGTTACCATCACTCTAAATTTCTTCATGCTCTCCTTACATAATCTCACCATATTCTTTTCGTATGCATGTCAGATATTGTACACAGTCATGCTGAACATGTAGAGAAAAAGAGAAGAGTTTTGCGCGGCAATACAATGTCATGCAGACATCGCTCCATGGTGGGTTCAATGACAAACCCTCCCCACCCCTCTCCAAATTGTAATCCAGAGGAAGATATCTGTTATGAGGCGGATTCATACGCCGCTGACCACTCCTATTTACCCCTCAAGGTGTTTGCTCTGCCTTGGCATGATGATGTTAGTCATATCATGCATATGTTGCCTTGTAGTGCCTACTTTTGACATCATATATGTCATCTGCTTAGTTTAGACATGTTCTGTAATGCCACCTGTTTAGTTTCTATATCATATATGGGAATTATGCAGTCTCATGTTTTTTAGCCCGCCATAATATATGTGAAATGTGCAATGCCATCCTGTTTAACCAGGGATCATATATTTGAATGATATCTTGCCCATCCTTTTCTTCATTACATTTTCATTTGTCGACAATGTTTGTACATTAAACTACTCTTTCTGTGAATCAGCCATTTGGGTGGGAGATGGAAAAATCTGGAGTGAAAACAAGGCCTTCAGAGCAGACAGTGCTACCTATCGAAGCAGATCTCTTGTTGGGTCCCGATAGCTCCTCAGAGATGGATTCAGAGACAGATGACCGGTCCTATTCCCCCACTGAGGTGTATTCTCTAACTTGGCACTGTTATACTGCTCATATCATGCATACGGTGTCTTGCATTGCATAGTTTAGACATCATATACACAATATTCAACACCATGTTCTTAGTTCAGATATCATATCGAATGCCCTCTGTTTAGCATATAAATCACATATGTGAATTAAATGATGTGATCCTGATTACTTAGATAAAATGTAGGTGAATTATGTCATGCGATCCTGTTTAGTTATTCATCATATCTTTGAATTATATTATGCTATGCTATCCATTTTAGATAGACATCATATATGTGAAATTATGTCATGATATCCGTTTTAGTTAAACAATATACATGTCGACTATTTCATGGCATCTTTTTTCCATACTATTTATTGCATCTGTCTCTCATACAATGTCTGTACATTCAACTATGTTTCATGTTTATCGGCCATTTGAATTGGAGCGGGTGATGCTAGTATCTAGCGGACTAAAAACACGGTCTTCAAATAAAAACAGTGCTACCTCTTGGTGGAGATAGCACCCCGGTTGTACATGCACAAGAACCAGCCCGACCACACATAACCCAAACTCTCGCAGATTGTACCCCTACTGCGATGGACAGAGAACCAGCTTCACCCAATCTAACTCCAACCCCAGCCGATAGTAACTCAGTTCCTGTTAACACAGCACCATCTCCACCATAGAGCTCCCAAACAAGAGCAGTTAGTAAGGCAGCTCCAGTGCCCAAAGGACCAGTACTATCACGGCGAACCCCAACTCCACAAGTTAGTACGCCTATTCCTATGGAGAAAGCACAACCAGCTAGTCGTAATTTAGCATCTATCGCATTTGATGTTGTTAAATCGTATGTGTGTATCTTCCCATCTTGGAAATATTATACTGAAGATGAAGGAAAATGCCAGTTGCAGGTGTTTGTCCAGGAGTTATGTGTAAGTAATGTTATTCATGGCAATTACTTTGCTTCGTCTCATACATCCTACCTCCATGATGGTTATAATACAGCACATTTTCCCATTTTTCTCTATAGAGAAGGACCAATTTGGAAAGTCGGGATGAGGTAACATGTGCTAATACCTCTGCTATCTTCAAGAATGCTTGGTGGCAGTATCAGAATTACCTGAAGAAAACGTACTTCACTGGCAAACAAACTCATCAAATTCCCTTACGTTCTCCTGAGACACATTTACTGGACGATGATTGGGACGTCTTGTTCTGTACTGGTCCCGAACCAAGAATGTGGTAAGGTCTATGAGCTCATTTTCTATTTTTAAGTATTATATTCTTGCGTCTTATTATACTCTGTTCATGTAGAACAAGTGCCTAAACCTGAAGAACAATTGTTCTAATTTAAGATTCCATTGCTATCATAGTTCAAAAAAGCGCTAGGCGTTAATTGTGTGTTTTGCCACCGCCTTGCGCTTTACTGACCAAAGCGCATGCTTATGCGCAGTTATGCACAGATTATGCA
The DNA here is from genome assembly GCF_002162155.2 of Triticum dicoccoides. Taxonomy (NCBI): domain Eukaryota; kingdom Viridiplantae; phylum Streptophyta; class Magnoliopsida; order Poales; family Poaceae; genus Triticum; species Triticum dicoccoides. Next base: position 148,728,728 of record NC_041382.1, on the reverse strand, counting down.
TAGTTATGCATAATGCGTTTTGCCAATGCCTAGAGCCTAGGCGCGCTTAAGCGCTCGCTTAGGCGCGCCTTTTTTAACTATGATTGCTTTGCTCTTGTATCACTGTATTTACTCATACAAACTAATTTTTAAATTGAAGGATCCAATCGAAACTCCAATGGCACAGCAGGTATGTTCACGCATGTTTCTTTAACAGGTTTGCTCTTATCAATAGCTCTGTTGATTTCAATTTCAATTGTGTATACAGTTGACTTTCATATCATGCACATTACTAGATCACAACAGAGCCAATAGTGTTGTTGTACATGTAGACCCGTGGTACCTATCTGAAATCTTGTTGTGCCATGTTGTTTCCCACGCTTTGTATTCTTCCACTGCTGCTTTGTATTGAACTAATATGATTTGAACAGTGTCTCTATTTTGATTTGGCAAGACAATGCAGTGACCATAGAACATAGATATATGTTTGTTTGATGCTTTTATTATGTACTAGTACTTGGCAATAGAAGACTTGGTAGTTTAATCCTGTCCACCTTACTAATGAACTGGTTCACCAAAATGAGTTTCATATACTAGTACATGCTAAACTTGTTATGTGTCTGCTTGTTTCTTCTTTTAGAATGCTAACAGAATATTGGGGAAGAGTGCCTTATTAAGCAATGGTAAAGGAAGTAATGCAGATAAGGTTCAGGATAGTGACACATCCTTGTTGGTCTCCAACAAAGCTGATAAAACAGCTAAGAAAGACTATCTTGAAGATAGCGAGACAACCCCAAAGTCCTGTCTTGGTTCAGTGTTCGAGTTACTGGCCACTACCGCTTGCACAAGCTATTCAAACTCACTGTTTGAATCAGTTCGGTTTCTTGAGTCTCAACTACAAGCTGAAAGACATCGATCAGCTGTGCTGCGACAAGAAGCGGAAGGACTGCGGAAGTCCCTGGAGCATTCAGATGAATACTTTCTGGTGCAACAGCAAGCGTTGGAGGATTTTAACGCCAAACAGGAAAAAGCTAATCAGCTTGCTAAGCTTATTGCCAGCATGGTGGATACCCAGGATAACGTTTCTTGAGCTCTTCTAAAGTTGTTTCAGTTATGCTCTTGTTTTGATGTCGCATTTATTTGCACTGGTGGCCAATTTTGACGGCCAGTGTATGTAATGTGCTGCTTTGTTCCCTATATTTGCACTGGTGGCGAACTTTGATGCCCAGTGGATGTAATATGTGTAATAGAGGCAATAGACTACTGTTAATTGCTTGCTTATTTATTTCCTTATTGTCTTGTTTAGTTGTTTACTTGTAGTCACTGCAGTTATTTTTCTGTTTTTTTCTAGTGGCCACAATAGCCTATTTTTGGTAACTAGGCCAAAATAATCATGGCAACACACGGACTGTTGTAACAATGGGCCTCCTGCAGGCCGTATGATCCATCGGCTTTCTATACGGGCCTTAGGGTCCATGGGCCTTCTATGGGTCGTATGATCCATGGGCCTTCTACGGGCCGTACTATCCATGGGCCTCATACGGGCCGTAGGATCCATGGGCCTTCTACGGGGCGTATCATCATTTCGCCAATCATGGGCCGTACTATTCGTGGACCATAATGGGCCGTTAATAGGCCGTATTTGATAACTCTATGAAAACAGCCCAACGGGTTTTTTGACATGAAAACGGCCCAACGTATTAACGGTCCGCAAACGGGCCGACTGTAACGACGGGCTGAATTTGGCCCACAAGCAGAAAATGACAGTAACGGGCCGTATGTAACCGAATGTTGCAAATGAGCCCAAGAATCAATGGGCCCTGGGAAGGCTGAAAGGTAACTTGGGCTGGAAACGGCCCAATGGAATAACTGGTCATTAATGGGTATAAAGTGATACATTGTTCATTACGGACCAGTTTCACCACGGGCCGTTAATGGGCCAAGAGTTACAAAGGTCCTCATATGGGCCGAAAGAAGTCATGGGCCACACATGGGCCGGAAGTTAAAACGGGCTGAATCATATTGGACGGCCCAGATGACGCTACTGGGCCTAATTCGGATAGGGCGTAACGGGCCCTAGGTTAGTGGGCTGTAAATGGGCTATATGCGAACAGGCCGTTAACAGGCTTTCCGTGGGCCGGGCCGCCACCTTTTGACCATGTCAAACGGGTCGGCATTTTCACAGGAATGGGCCTCTGTTGGGTCGTGCCACGTGTCGCCGTATCATAGGCGCCTTCGGTCCAATGAGCGGATGACATCTGTCCCAACGGTGAGCCGACACGTGTTTCCTCCAGCCAATGATGATTTTACACGTGGAAAATCCCTATTGGTCGGCGCTGTTAACGGGTTATCGGATCCAAAACCCGACCCGATAGTTTAACGGCGTTCCGTTACGGTGGATGCCACTTGTCGGTCACCCTTGACGAAAGCACTTCTGTGACGCGCGATTTATCGTCATGGAAGTGGACACTTCCGTGATGATAATTTTGGCAATGCCGTGGAACACTTCTACGACAGCATAGGTATGACTATCTTGATTCTGTCATAAATTTGTCATGGATGTACATGCATGACAGAAAACGCGACCTACTGTGACAAACACGTATCATCACGGAAGTGTATTTTTTTGTAGTGTCCATCACTTCCCGGAACCCTTCCATCTGCCACTCCGGGCGATCATGCATACCAAAGTACTCAGAACCATGGAGAATCTCATTCATGTCACCTCCACACAGCCATGGTAGGTCACTTTGGGTCCGCAACCATCTTAACAATTCCCAACTAGCTGAACGTTCCTTACGTTTTGCCTTCGCATAGAAACCCGTAAACCTCCAGCTCTTGTTATCGGTACCAATATTCGTAACTTTTGCATCAACATGCTGATCAGACATTGTCTCCACTTTAACCTTTACTCCTTTGGACCAAAACAACGTCAAACCTCCACTGAGGCCCGCACTATCAACTGAAAAGCATCCTTCAAAACCAAGTCTTTTTGTTAGATCAGTCACACGATCACCCTTGATCTTTGTCTCACACAAAAAAACAAGGGCGGGCACTTCTAGCCTCATAAGGTTGTGAAGCTCACGAACTGTCTCCAGGTTCCCAAGCCCGCGATAGTTCCAAGCTATGGCATTCATTGTGTCTTGCGGAGCTGACTAGCAACCTCCGCATCTGAATTTGCCGCCTCAAGCACGGCCTTCTTCTTCTTTGAATCCCTACTGTCATTTTTCGACTCTGCCTGTTGCTCCTCACTAGCTCATTTCTTATTCAGGGTGTCTTGGTCCAGAAGCATGAGTGCACCTGTGGTACTTGTGCCTGTATGATTCATATCAACTCTCGGGTACACTCCTCTACCCCTGTTACCTTCCCTTCCATAAGTACGACCTCCACCCCAGGAGAATCATCCGGCTTAAAACAAGTGTTTTCCTTTTTAAAATCATGAACAATTTGCGAAGTTTAGAAAGAAAATAAAAGGAAACAAAAACGAAAAAAAGGAATAAACGACCAGGGGCGCCATGTGCCGCACATGGGCCGGCCCATATCGTGCGCCTGCGTTTGTGCGCTGTCCTCCGCGCTGGTCGCCAGGCCCGACTCCGTTTGGACTTTGGACTATAGCAAAATTTCGGTGTTTTGGTCGGGCGCACGGGCACATAATATTGCCACGGCCTGATCTCTGGGTGTCGTCTATATATACGGAGCTCGACGGCTGCAGCAGACAAAGATCTTGTACGCAAAGAACAAGAAAAAAATCGATCTTGATCGACGCGACCATGGCGTTGGAGGCGCGTTACACCGACGAGGATATCAGGGCCATGGTAGACGACGGCATGGTCGATCCGCACGTGGAGGACTCCCTCCGAGCCATGCAGTCCGAGGTGAACAGCGGGCTGCAGGAGAGGGCGGAGTTCCCCTCGATCGCGCAGCTGGACTGGGTGGACTACATCGAGGACACCGCCGTCGCGCTCGCCGGCGAGATGGAGGAGGACGGGGAGGACCTCACGCACGGCGCGGACGTGTTCGCCACAAGGGACGGCGAGGAGGAGCTGGTGGCCGAGCTTCGGAGCCAGGCCGCGTGGTGCGACGAACGGCGCCGGCAGGCGGACGCGCTTGCGGCCGACGCTCGTGGCCTGCGGGACAGGTATGTGAGGGGCCGCAGGGATCACGACGGAGTACCAGGACGGGGGCGAGCTCCTGCGCGCGGCGACGTCGGAGTTCCGGCAGCACGTGGCCAAGGAGATGGACGGCGGCGGGGTGCCCGAGGCGGACGCGGCTAGGGCGGAGGCGATCGAAGCGGCCGCGAGGGCCGGTCAGGGCGTTGGCGCGCGGTTTACGGACATGTTCGTGGGGCTGGCTGAGAGGCTCCGGCGGCGCGCGTTGGATTATGGGGCCGGGGATGAGGTGCTCGTGGAGGCTCTGACGCGGCGCGCGGCGGAGGTGGAGGAGCTGTGCGCGGACCCGGAAGCGCTCGTGGCCAGGATGTTGCCCTCGAGTTCATGGAGGCTGTGGAGGGCTGTCAACAGCCACGCCAGACCTCAAGGGTCCATCACCGCAACGCCTCTTTGATTAAACCCATTCTGGGATATTACCCGCAAATTATTTTTTTTCGATGAACTAGCAAGTCGGCAATGAGCTAACTGGAGTACCTTTGTTCTACACTTTGAATTCCAGAAAATAAAGTTATAGTGTAGTTGTAACTATAGGTTTTTGCTGTCGTGTACATCGAACCACTAAGTTTTTTAGCTGATGTAAGCTGTTGTGATTGGCCACTAGGGGACATGGGCCCACGTCTAGCCGGTGGCGATTGGCTGTTTAACGCTACCGAGCATCCACCCTAATTAGAAAACCTTTTGTCTCATGTCATCTAGTTAGGAAATCCCTCACGTCATGCAAAAACCGATTCCACCTTCCCTTCCACCTCCATTCATACTCTTTTCGTTCCTTTATGTAAGGTGTATTATTTTTGTCACGATGATCAAGACACATCATTATAGACATGTTATGACGAAATTACCCTTGACAAATTTATTGGTTTGTGACAAGTAAATCAATTAGCGCAAAAAACTAAGTGATAGATGCAATTGACAAAGAAATAGTTTACTTCTTTTGCAAGAAGGAGAGATACAGGCAATCAGGAAGGAGATACTTTCATTTTTTTTTCCTGTGGGGCTAATAGGGGAATTATGAGGAATTAGATGAAATGCATCTTAAATTCTGAAATTTTATAAAAAAACAAATACATTTATATAAAGGAACGGAGAAAGTATTAAACAAAGTGCAAGTGTGAACGCATTAAATTTATATTTCATTTTCTTTGAAAAGTCATAACTTTTAAACCGAAAATCGAAATTGAGATCTGCTTTCACCGTTGGAATCCTCGCGACATGCTCTTCGAAACTATATCCCGCATGCTTATGTTTCGACAAACTTTTTTGTGTGCAATTTACTCCCCGTATTGTGCAACTGAATAGTAGTCAATGTGCAACTACCTCAGAGTCCATGTGCAACTTTCTCCCTACTTGTGGACATGCAATTTTCACTAAGGCTGGTTGTAATGGGGAGTATCATATACTAGTATCATGCATATGATACTGGTGTATGATACTACCCCCTTAATGCATAGTATCATATATTAGTATCATGTACTATTTTATTTATTGCAATGCATGACACAAAGTAGCATAACATTTATTATGATACGGTATCATGATATGATACTCCACCCTCTCTTTCTTCATTTAATGTTATGACACCTCATCAAAATTGCCTAGTTGGCATGCATGATACTAACTATGATACTATCATATACTAGTATCATATAGTAGTATCATGCATATGATACTAGTGTATGATACTACCTCTCTAATGCATAGTATTATATATTAGTATCATGTAGTACTTTATTTATTGTCATGCATGACACAAAGTAGCATAGCATTTATTATGATATGGTATCATGATATGATACTCTATCATCTCTTTCTTCATTTAATGTTATGACACAGCATCAAAATTGCCTAGTTGGCATGCATGATACTAGCTATGATACTACCATTACGACCAGCCTAATGCGAATAGGTGTAAACGCATTTAATGCGGGTTTTTTTTAAAAAAATATCATAACTTTTGAGCCAAACATCAAAATTAAGATCCGATTTCACCGTTGGAATCCTCACGACGCGCTCTTCGAAGCTAGATCCCGCATGCATATGTTTTGATGAACTTTGTTGTGTTCAATTTACTCCCTGTTTTGTGCAACTGTTTAGCAGTCGATGTGCAACTACGAGGGTGTGCGACTATGTGGCCATGCAGGAGATTGTGCAACACTATGGCCATGCATGTGTGACTATACCGACGAAAATGTGCCTTCGTCATCTCCGGCCAAGCTCCCTTCACTACACCACAACATTTAATTGGGGGCAGTTAACTGCCGAGAAAAGTAGCTGAACAAGGGCAAATGAACTGCCGGGGCGTTTGTTACTGCCAGCAGAAGTACCTTGAGGCACAGAAACTGCCGTTAGAACCTGAGCAACGCGGGCACAAACCCTGCCGGTACATTTTAAGGCACACTATCTACCGGGACAACTCAAACCTGGCCCATTTACTGCCGGGGACACTGTTGGGCGCGAGACCGAAAATATAACGGGCCTGAGCGCGCGCTGGCGAGGGAAACCGCGCGAGAAATGAAATTTTCTGGCCCAAATGAATTATTAGACGCGCCAGCCCTCCACAGAGGCCGCAGCCGCCCCCAAATCGACGTCCCACTCCTACGCTCGACTAGATCGCATCTGCCGTCGGCC
>NC_041382.1:148706318-148721461 GCF_002162155.2 Triticum dicoccoides | reverse complement strand
GCCTCCTCCCTAGGTGCATGGCCACGGAGCAGAATCGAGGGCGCAAAGATTGTTACCGGCATGGCGCGCGCGACGAATACCTTGTTGCCTTCATATTCTGCTTTTGTCCTGGATGATGTTGTTGATGCTACTACTTTTCTTAGTGATCCTCATGCAGTCGATGGAGCCAAGAGTTCTTCAGATGGGATTGGTGAGTGCAATAGTGTTGGAGTGTGTGGACATTTTTTTCTCCAGGGAAGTCAAATCAGTGGTGGTTCTGTTCATTGCATTGATGTAATATTTGTATTCTCTGAAGGTGACGGTTCTGATTTAATCCCTTTGAACCCAAGTGAGGCTGATAGCCTAAATAAATGTTTGCTCTACGTAACATAACATCTATAACTTTTGTATTTAGCCTTCTATTGCATCAGGGGCAAACAAGTGCTATCTTGTTTAAGTTTTACTTTCCTATATTGTAGAGTGCTTGATTGTAGGACTACACATGTTGAATCGTGATAACTATGGCATTAGGTTTCTCAAAGCCAAAGTTCAGTTTCTACCACCCCACTGAGATTCTAATGTAGTTCTGTTGGTGTTAGAAATATACCTCGTAGTAGGACATATATAGATGGAACACTCGTTCCTACAATTCAGCAACCAAAGTGTGTTCCTTTTCCTTCCACAGTTACTTGCTTATCTACTTGAAATCTAATCTTTCAATTATAATGTGCCATAAATTTTCTTTTAAGGAAAAATAATGGAAAAAGGGAAGAGATGAAGATGATGCTGAAGCATGAGTGCGAGAGAGGCTAGCAAAACTTAAAGCAAGGAATGGTGCAGACTTTGAACGTTTTGGGTCCTAAAAAATTTCAAATATAAATGAAGATTCTGGAGGCTGAGCCAGTCAATGACAAACTAATAGGAGGAAGGTGATATAACATGCTTCTGTTTGGTTACTGCATCAATTATAAAACTGCATCTACTACTTCAGTTTTGAGGCACTTCATACACCATCTTGTTTTGTTATTTGTAGCACACTGAATTAATGCCTACCTTTGAAGTAACTTGAGTTCTTAGGTCCAAAACGACTAGAGATGTTGAGGACAAATACATGGCAAAAGCAGGAATGTGACCACAAGCAAGCTGAGGAGGTATATACATGTTTCTCTTGGCTATCGCCATGTGATACTATTTCTTTGTTGTTTGACATTCAATCGTTATCTTGATAAATTTGGAAGGAACTCAAAGCCTCACAATCTTGATAATGCTATTTCTTATAAGGAGTACCTTATAAGATGCATTGATCACTTCAGAAAGAGCTAAGCTTATAAGATGCATTGTTTATACTGCATGCACCTTTGTTTGTGATGTTAGGCGATTTAAAATATTGAAGCAGGAAATATTGGCCAAGTCAAACCTCTTAGTTTTGCTTGTCCCATCGGAACCCTGCTCTGTTAGCTTACTGCAAGTATTACCTTGTAGAATCAAATTGGAAGTGATAAACTGCAGATTTGAATGGCAGTCTATTTAGATAGCGATGCTTTGCCCATTTCCTAAATTTTTCTCTATGAGTAGGTCCCTTCTGCTCTGGGTTGTGTGATCTGTACTGTACATTTGTTCTATGGAGATTCTTCTTCAGCTTGTTTATCTTACAGTCATTCCTTTACGCATTCACATCAAAACCGATTTCTTGTTGGCTGTGCACTTGCCTTATTGGAAACAGAAATAGAACTCTGTTCCGTTATTTTCCCTGTATTCAACCTTCATGGTTCATAGGGTAACAAGCACAGTATTTGGAGGAGATGGCATTTACTATTGGTGGCTTATTTGTATGCCTAACAAGTTGGGTGCAATGCTCATTTGGTAAAAAAAATCTTCATAGGTAGGTCTTTGATCTTGTTCATGTGCTAGTCTGGGTTAGGTGACAAGCTCGTTTTCTTTGCTTAATAATATCAGCGCTTCGCAAAACACAGTTCTCTATTTATAATCTGTTAATTCCACTTGTCCAATTTTCCATCTGATGTTCACTTGTCCAGCTTAATAATATTAGCAGCATCGCAAAACACAGTTCTCTATATTGATGATCTGTAATTCTTTTTCTTGATTGATGTCTATTTTTGCATCTACTGCTCTATGTTCTCAGCTTGCTTCATTTGTAACTAGTGCATAATATGCTTACTTAGGCCCTGTTCGGCAACATACCACAACCACAAATCCTCAACTTGATCACTCATCACCAATCGCCAGCTTCCTAGGCAAAAACTCGGTTTGTGGGGATGAGTAGTAGTTTCCCCCCTATTGTTCTCCTATTTAACTATGTATAGAGAGCATACAAAGAGCTTTTGATCACTACAAAATTGTACTCTTGCAAAGGAAATATATACGTAAATTTTGAAAATAGCATGAAAAATATTGAGAATCATGAACATCGAGTTTTAGACATGTCATAGAACAAAGGCCTCACATTTAGCATAAGTTTGCAAATAAAAAAGGCACATACATGTCTCAGTGTGAGCAGCCATGCCATGCCATCAGTGTGAGCTGTTGAATCCTTGCAAAAATCTCATATGGAAGCCCTGAAAATTTCATATGGAAGCCACTGGGTTTCATAACTGGCCCTTAGTCACTTAAATATTACCTGGTCTTTGTTTCTAGTCCCGGATTCTGTGTGGTGTACAGTTCACAGATTCTTGTGTTTATCTTGCTTTCTCAACTGCTTCCTTACGCTGCTATAACTATCATTTCCAGCAATTGCTTCCTCCAGATTCCCTGTGGTCTTTGTCAATGGTTGCTTTAAAACTAAATTACTCTACACTGAATATTTACATTGGTTGCTCAAAGTAAAAATATGTACTCTGCACTGAATATTAACTTGTGGTCGTGTTTTTTAGAAGAGAACAATATCGATGTCAGAAGTAGTAACAGGAAGTAATAGCAGCCTATCCTACATCCACTAATGTCATTTAAATCCCAAAAGCACTTATATGCCGCTGATTAAAAAAAAGCTTTCACTAGTAAGTTATAACTTGACATACTGTTTTGCCATGGAATCCTGCTTATATTCACTAGGTACTACTTTGTCTACTTAGAATTAGCTCCTGGCATGTTCGGTGTAAATCAATTATGTACGAATTTCTGGTTTGTGATATTTGACCATGGATAATTTTTGTATGTGTAGTGCAAATGATTCTTGCCTGATCTAATTATGTAATATTGCTTTCTGTGATTGTTGGAAATATGCCCTAGAGGCAATAATAAATTAGTTATTATTATATTTCCTTGTTCATGATAATCGTTTATTATCCATGCTAGAATTGTATTGATAGGAAACTCAGATACATGTGTGGATACATAGACAACACCATGTCCCTAGTAAGCCTCTAGTTGACTAGCTCGTTGATCAATAGATGGTTACGGTTTCCTGACCATGGACATTGGATGTCATTGATAACGGGATCACATCATTAGAAGAATGATGTGATGGACAAGACCCAATCCTAAGCATAGCACAAGATCGTGTAGTTCTCATGCTAAAGCTTTTCTAATGTCAAGTATCATTTCCTTGGACCATGAGATTGTGCAACTCCCGGATATCGTAGGAATACTTTGGGTGTGCCAAACGTCACAACGTAACTGGGTGGCTATAAAGGTGCACTACGGGTATCTCCGAAAGTGTCTGTTGGGTTGGCACGAATCGAGACTGGGATTTGTCACTCCATGTAAACGGAGAGGTATCTCTGGGCCCACTCGGTAGGACATCATCATAATGTGCACAATGTGACCAAGGAGTTGATCACGGGATGATGTGTTACGGAACGACTAAAGAGACTTGCCGGTAACGAGATTGAACAAGGTATCGGGATACCGACGATCGAATCTCGGGCAAGTATCGCACCACTAGACAAAGGGAATTGTATACGAGATTGATCGAATCCTCGACATCGTGGTTCATCCGATGAGACCATCGTGGAACATGTGGGAACCAACATGGGTATCCAGATCCTGCTGTTGGTTATCAACCGGAGAACGTCTCGGTCATGTCTGCATGGTTCCTGAACCCGTAGGGTCTACACACTTAAGGTTCGATGACGCTAGGGTTATAAGGAATAGATATACGTGGTTACCGAATGTTGTTCGGAGTCCCGGATGATATCCCGGACGTCATGAGGAGTTCCGGAATGGTCCGGAGGTAAATATTTATATATGGTAAGTCCTGTTTTGGTCACCGGAAAGGTTTCGGGTTTTATCGGTAACGTACCGGGACCACCGGGAGGGTCCCGGGGGTCCACCAAGTGGGGCCACAAGCCCCGGAGGGCTGCATGGGCCAAGTGTGGGAGGGGACCAGCCCCAGGTGGGCTGGTGCGCTCCCCCACAAGGGCCCAAGGCGCCTAAGGGGAGGAGGGCGGGCAAACCCTAAGGGCAGATGGGCCTTAAGGCCCATGCCTGGTGCGCCTCCCTCTCCCCCTCCCCTGGCCGCCCCACCAGATGGGATCTGGGCTGGCCGCCGCCCCTAGGGTGGAACCCTAGGTGGGGGCGCAGCCCCCTCCCTCTCCCCTATATATAGTTGAGGTCTTTGGGGCTGCCAACACATGAGTTTCTGACCTCTCCCTGGCGCAGCCCTACCTCTCTTTCTCCTCATACCTCGCGGTGCTTGGCGAAGCCCTACTGGATCACCATGCTCCTCCACCACCACCACACCGTTGTGCTGCTGCTGGATGGAGTCTTCCTCAACCTCTCCCTCTCTCCTTGCTGGATCTAGGCATGGGAGACGTCACCGGGCTGTACGTGTGTTGAACACGGAGGTGCCGTCCGTTCGGCACTAGGATCTCCGGTGATTTGGATCACGACGTGTACGAGTCCTTCACGCCCGTTCTCTTGAACGCTTCCGCTTAGCGATCTACAAGGGTATGTAGATGCACTCTCCTTCCCCTTGTTGCTGGTTTCTCCATAGATAGATCGTGGTGACACGTAAGAAAATTTTGAATTTCTGCTACGTTACCCAACAGTGGCATCATGAGCTAGGTCTATTGCATAGATTCTATGCACGAGTAGAACACAAAGTAGTTGTGGGCGTTGATTTTGTTCAATATGCTTACCGTTACTAGTCCAATCTTGTTTCGACGGTATTGTGGGATGAAGCGGCCCGGACCGACCTTACACGTACTCTTACGTGAGACAGGTTCCACCGACTGACATGCACTAGTTGCATAAGGTGGCTAGCGGGTGCCAGTCTCTCCCACTTTAGTCGGAACGGATTCAATGAAAAGGGTCCTTATGAAGGGTAAATAGCAATTGGCATATCACATTGTGGTTTTGCGTAGGTAAGAAACGTTCTTGCTAGAAACCCATAGCAGCCACGTAAAACATGCAAACAACAATTAGAGGACGTCTAACTTGTTTTTGCAGGGTATGCTATGTGATGTGATATGGCCAAGAAGAATTTGATGAATGATATGTGATGTATGAGATTGATCATGTTCTTGTAATAGGAATCATGACTTGCATGTCGATGAGTATGACAACCGGAAGGAACCATAGGAGTTGTCTTAATTTATTTATGACCTGCGTGTCAACATAAATGTCATGTAATTACTTTACTTTATTGCTAACCGTTAGCTGTAGTAGTAGAAGTAATAGTTGGCGAGACAACTTCATGAAGACACGATGATAGAGATCATGATGATGGAGATCATGGTGTCATGCCGGTGACGATGATGATCATGGAGCCCCGAAGATGGAGATCAAGAGGAGCAAAGTGATGATGGCCATATCATGTCACTATTTGATTACATGTGATGTTTATCATGTTTATGCATCTTATTTGCTGAGAACAACGGTAGTAAATAAGATGATCCCTCATTAAAATTTCAAGAAAGTGTTCCCCCTAACTGTGCACCGTTGCGAAAGTTCATCGTTTCGAAGCACCACGTGATGATCAGGTGTGATAGATTCTTACGTTCGAATAAAACGGGTGTTGACGAGCCTAGCATGTACAAACATGGCCTCGGAACACATGAAAAACACTTAGGTTGACTTGATGAGCCTAGCCTGTACAGACATGGCCTCGGAACACAAGAGACCGAAAGGTCGAGCATGAGTCGTATGGTAGATACGATCAACATGAAGATGTTCACCGATGTTGACTAGTCCATCTCACGTGATGATCGGACACGGCCTAGTTGACTCGGATCATGTAATCACTTAGATGACTAGAGGGATGTCTATCTGAGTGGGAGTCCATAAGATGAACTTAATTATCCTGAACATAGTCAAAAGGTCTTCGCAAATTATGTCATGGCTCGCGCCTTAGTTCTACTGTTTAGATATGTTCCTAGAGAAAATTTAGTTGAAAGTTGATAGTAGCAATTATGCGGACTAGGTCCGTAAACTGAGGATTGTCCTCATTGCTTCATAGAAGGCTTATGTCCTTAATGCACCGCTCAGTGTGCTGAACCTCGAACATCGTCTGTGGATGTTGTGAACATCTGACATACACATTTTGATAACTACGTGATAGTTCAGTTAAACGGTTTAGAGTTGAGGCACCGAAGACGTTTTGAAACGTCGCGAAACATATGAGATGTTTCGAGGGCTGAAATTGGGATTTCAGGCTCGTGCCCACGTCAAGAGGTATAAGACCTCCGACGATTTTCTTAGCCTGCAAACTAAGGGAGAAAAGCTCAATTGTTGAGCCTGTGCTCAGATTGTCTGAGTACAACAATCATTTGAATCGAGTGGGAGTTGATCTTCCAGATGAGATAGTGATGTTTCTCCGAAGTCATTACCACCAAGCTGCTAGAGCTTCGTGATGAACTATAATATATTGGGGACATATATGATGATCCTTGAGATATTCGCGATGTTTGACACCACAAAAGTTGAAATCAAGAAGGAGCATCAATTGTTGATGGTTGGTGAAACCACTAGTTTCAAGAAGGGCAAGGGCAAGAAGGGATACTTCATGAAACGGAAAATCAGCTGCTGCTCTAGTGAAGAAACCCAAGGTTGAACCCAAACCTGAGACTAAGTGCTTCTGTAATAAGGGGAACAGCCACTGGAGCAGAATTACCCTAGATACTTGGTAGATAAGAAGGCTGGCAAGGTCGATAGAAGTATATTGGATATACATTGTGTTGATGTGTACTTTACTAGTACTCCTAGTAGCACCATGGTATTAGATACCGGTTTGGTTGCTAAGTGTTAGTAAACTCGAAATAAAAGGCTACGGAGTAAACGGAGACTAGCTAAAGGTGAGCTGGCGATATGTGTTGGAAGTTTTTCCCAAGCTTGATGTGATCAAGCATCGCACGCTCCCTCTACCATCGAGATTGGTGTTTGCATTGAGCATAGACATGATTGGATTATGTCTATCGCAATACGGTTATTCATTTAAGGAGAATAATGGTTACTCTGTTTATTTGAATAATACCTTCAATGGTCTTGCACCCAAAAATGAATGGTTTATTGAATCTCGATCGTAGTGATACACATGTTCTTGCCAAAAGATATAAGATAGTAATGATAGTACCACCTACTTGTGGCACTGCCACGTAAGTCATATCGGTATAAAACGCATGAAGAAGCTCCATGTTGATGGATCTTTGGGCTCACTCGTTTTTTGAAAAGTTTGAGACATGCGAACCATGTCTATTGGTGTATATGCATGAAGAAACTCCATGCAAATGGACCGTTTGGACTCACTTGATTTTGAATCACTTGAGACATGAAAATCATACCACATGGGCAAGATGACTGAAAGCCTTGTTTTCAGTAAAATGGAACTAGAAAGCAACTTGTTGGAAGTAATACATTTTGATGTGTGCAGTCCAATGAGTGCTAAGGCGTGTAGTGGATATCATTATGTTCTTACTTCATGGATGATTTGAGTAGACGTTGAGTATATTTACTTGATGAATCAAGAGTCTGAATTATTGAAAGGTTCAAGTAATTTCAGGGTGAAGGTGAGAGATCGTCGTGACAAGAGGATAAAATGTCTATGATATGATCATAGAGATGAATATCTGAATTACGAGTTTGGCACAGAATTAAGACATTGTGGAAATTGTTTCACAACTAATACAGCCTGGAACACCATAGTGTGATGGTGTGTCCGAACATCATAATTGCACCCTATTGGATATGATGCATACCATGATGTCTCTTATCGAATTACCACAATAGTTTATGGGTTAGGCATTAGAGAAAACCACATTCACTTTAAATAGGGCATCACGTAATTCCGATGAGATGGCACCGTATGAACTATGGTTTAGAGAAACCTAAGCTGTCATTTCTTAAAAGTTTGGGGCTGCAACGCTTATGTGAAAAAGTTTCAAGCTGATAAGCTCGAACCCAAAGCGGATAAATGCATCTTCATAGGACACCCAAAAACAGTTGGGTATAACTCCTGTCTCCGATCCAAAAGCAATAAGGGATTGTTTCTAGAATCGGGTCCTTTCTCGAGGAAAAGTTTCTCTCGAAAGAATTGAGTGGGAGGATGGTGGAGACTTGATGAGGTTATTGAACCGTCTCTTCAACTAGTGTGCGGCAGGGCACAGGGAGTTGTTCCTATGGCACCTACACCAATTGAAGTAGAAGCTTATGATAGTGATCATGAAACTTCAGATCAAGTCACTACCAAACCTCGTGGGATGACAAGGATGCGTACTACTTCAGAATGGTACGTAATCCTGTCTTGGAAGTCATGCTGCTAGACAACAATGAACCTACGAGCTATGGAGAAGCGATGGTGGGCCTGAATTCCGACAAATGGTTAGAAGCCATGAAATCCGAGATAGGATCCATGTATCAGAACAAAGCATGGACTTTGGTGGACTTGCCCAATGATCGGCAAGCCATTGAGATAAATAGATCTTTAAGAAGAAGACGGACGTAGACGGTAATGTCATCGTCTATGAAGCTCGACTTGTGGCGAAGAGTTTTCCACAAGTTCAAGGAGTTGACTACGATGAGATCTTCTCATCCATAGAAATGCTTAAGTCCGTCGGAATCATGTTAGCATTAGCTGCATTTATGTAATCTGGCAGATGGATGTCAAAACGAGCTTCCTTACCAGTTTTCGTAAGGAAAGGTTGTATGTGATACAATCAGAAAGGTTTTGTCGATCCTAAGGATGCTAAAAGGTATGCTAACTCCAGCGATCCTTCTAAGGACTGGAGTAAGCATCTCGGAGTTGGAATGTACGCTTTGATGAGATGATCAAAGATTTTGGGTTTATACAAAGTTTATGAGAAACTTGTATTTCCAAAGAAGTGAGTGGGAGCACTATGGAATTTCTGATGAGTATATGTTGTTGACATATTGTGGATCAGAAATGATGTAGAATTTCTGGAAAGCATATAGGGTTATTTGAAAAGTGTTTTTCAATAGAAAACCTGGATTAGGCTACTTGAACATTGAGCATCAAGATCTATGAGGATAGATCAAAAACGCTAAATGGTACTTTCAAATGAGCACATACCTTGACATGATCTTGAAGGTGTTCAAGATGGATCAGTCAAGGAAGGAGTTCTTGCCTAAGTTGTAAGGTATGAAGTTAAGACTTAAAGCTTGACCACGGCAGAAGAAAGAGAAAGGACGAATGTCGTCCCCTATGCTTTTGTCATAGGCTCTATACGGTATGCCATGCTGAGTACCGCACCTGATGTGTGCCTTGCCACATGTCTGGCAAGAGGGTACAAAGGTGATCCAGGAGTGGATCACTAGATAGCGGTCAAAATTATCCTTGGAGTAATAAGGACATATTTCTCGATTATGGAGGTGATAAAGAGTTCGGCGTAAAGGGTTACATCGATGCAAGCTTTAACACCTATCCGAATGACTCTGAGTAGCAAACCGGATACGTATAGTGGAGCAACCATTTGGAATAGCTCCAAGTGGAGCGTGGAAGCAGCATTTATAATATGACCTAAAGATTTGCAAAGTACATACGGATCTGATTGTTGCAGACCCGTTGACTAAAACCTCTCTCACAAGCAAAACATGATCAAACCCCAGAACTCATTGAGTCTTAATCACATGATGATGTGAACTAGTTTAGTGACACTAGTAAACTCTTTGGATATTGGTCACATGGCGATGTGACCTGTGAGTGTTAATCACATGGCAATGTGAACTAGATTATTGACTCTAGTGCAAGTGGGAGACTGTTGGAAATATGCCCTAGAGGCAATAATAAATTAGTTATTATTATATTTTCTTGTTCATGATAATCGTTTATTATCCATGCTAGAATTGTATTGATAGGAAACTCAGATACATGTGTGGATACATAGACAACACCATGTCCCTAGTAAGCCTCTAGTTGACTAGCTCGTTGATCAATAGATGGTTACGGTTTCCTGACCATGGACATTGGATGTCATTGATAACGGGATCACATCATTAGAAGAATGATGTGATGGAAAAGACCCAATCCTAAGCATACCACAAGATCGTGTAGTTCTCATGCTAAAGCTTTTCTAATGTCAAGTATCATTTCCTTAGACCATGAGATTGTGCAACTCCCGGATACCGTAGGAATACTTTGGGTGTGCCAAACGTCACAACGTAACTGGGTGGCTATAAAGGTGCACTACGGGTATCTCCGAAAATGTCTGTTGGGTTGGCATGAATCGAGACTGGGATTTGTCACTCCGTGTAAACGGAGAGGTATCTCTGGGCCCACTCGGTAGGACATCATCATAATGTGCACAATGTGACCAAGGAGTTGATCACGGGATGATGTGTTACAGAACGACTAAAGAGACTTGCCGGTAACGAGATTGAACAAGGTATCGGGATACCGACGATCAAATCTCGGGCAAGTATCGCACCACTAGACAAAGGGAATTGTATACGAGATTGATCAAATCCTCGACATCGTGGTTCATTCGATGAGACCATCGTGGAACATGTGGGAACCAACATGGGTATCCAGATCCCGCTGTTGGTTATTAACCGGAGAACGTCTCGGTCATGTCTGCATGGTTCCCGAACCCGTAGGGTCTACACACTTAAGGTTTGATGACGCTAGGGTTATAAGGGATAGATATACGTGGTTACCGAATGTTGTTCGGAGTCCCGGATGATATCCCGGACATCATGAGGACTTACGGAATGGTCCGGAGGTAAATATTTATATATGGTAAGTCCTGTTTTGGTCACCGGAAAGGTTTCGGGTTTTATCGGTAACGTACCGGGACCACCGAGAGGGTCCCGGGGGTCCACCAAGTGGGGCCACAAGCCCCGGAGGGCTGCATGGGCCAAGTGTGGGAGGGGACCAGCCCCAGGTGGGCTGGTGCGCCCCCCCCACAAGGGCCTAAGGCGCCTAAGGGGGGGGAGGGGGGCAAACCCTAAGGGCAGATGGGCCTTAGGGTCCATGCCTGGTGCGCCTCCCTCTCCCCCTCCCCTGGCCGCCCCACCAGATGGGATCTGGGCTGGCCGCTGCCCCTAGGGTGGAACCCTAGGTGGGGGCGCAGCCCCCTCCCTCTCCCCTATATATAGTTGAGGTCTTTGGGGCTGCCAACACATGAGTTTCTGACCTCTCCCTGGCGCAGCCCTACCTCTCTTTCTCCTCATATCTCGCGGTGCTTAGCAAAGCCCTGCTGGATCACCATGCTCCTCCACCACCACCACGCCGTTGTGCTGCTGCTGGATGGAGTCTTCCTCAACCTCTCCCTCTCTCCTTGCTGGATCAAGGCATGGGAGACGTCACTGGGCTGTAGTGTGTTGAACGCGGAGGTGCCGTCCGTTCGGCACTAGGATCTCCGGTGATTTGGATCACGACGAGTACGGCTCCTTCAACCCCGTTCTCTTGAACGCTTCCGCTTAGCGATCTACAAGGGTATGTAGATGCACTCTCCTTTCCCTCGTTGCTGGTTTCTCCATAGATAGATCTTGGTGACACGTAAGAAAATTTTGAATTTTTGCTACGTTACCCAACAGTGATGATGAAGTGCAACACATTTAGAAGAGTTTTATTTATGCCGATGAGTTAAATTGTTACATGTCAAAATCTTTAATTTGTCTCTTCAAAAATCTGAAACAAGAGCTCCATTTTGAGTTTCCAGTCTGTTGCAGGTTTCCGAAAGGTACACAAGTTGATGGAGATTTGAAAGGCCTTCAAGCCGTTGAAGATTTGGAAGACCTATAATTAAGTTGGCGGAGTAATAATGTCATATGCCTTATTTGTTGAACCTGGAGACTTGCTCTGCTCAGTTTGGTTGTGTGGCACATTTAGAAATATATGTACTTCTCCTTTTGTGGCACTACATTTTGTGGCGCACATCTAGAAACATATATGTACTTCTCCTTTTGTGGCACAACCTCCTTGTATATGATTGTTATATATGTTTATTGAATCAAGTTTAAGGTTTTTGATGAGGCCTATATGTTACTTTGATTGATGAAGTGAATGTATAAATTGTGTGTTACGTCATGATTGCTTGAACATAATGAATGGATATTACATTAGGGATGCATAGAACAGTTTGCTAGTGAAATCAATGTACTGGCATAAAAACTGCCGGGTGAAGATACTTGTGCCGGCAGTAGAACTGCCGGTAATTGTAGTTGCATGTGCCTTGACCAATCCGCCGGGAGAAAATGGACTGCCGGCAAATAGATGGGCAAGGGCAAAAAAACTGCCGGGAGAAGTCTATCTGCCGGGACAAGTAATCCCCGGCACCCGTTCTCATGGCGGTTCTATCTGCCGGGAGAAACACTGTCCCGGCAGTTTATTTGCCCTCTAAAGTGCCTTTTCCTAGCAGTTTTTCTGCCCTTGTATTAGTGTTGTGGTGTAGTGCTTCATCGCTACCCCTCTCGTCACGTTCTTCCATGGTTATCTCAAGATTCGCGGACCATTATTCATCAACGAATAATGGTTATGCCGACCTTATGATCTGAGGTTTACTGTGGAAGGGCTGGCCTATTTGCAGATTGCAAAGTCCAACAAATTTGTGAGTGCGCAAGTGATGGAACACATGGCCTCCTGCTAGCCAATTGGCTGATGAGGTTTGATGGCTAAAAATCACCAGCGATAGACGTCAGACATTTTTTGGGACTTTAAAACATATTTTTTTAAGAAAAAAGTGAATACTTTTTGAAACGCGAGCCTTTTCCAAAATTGTGAATCTTTTTTTCAAAAACTCAAACATGTTTTGAAAATGCAAAAACAAAAAATCTCAAATATTTTTTGAAAACACGAACATTCTAGAACCTTGTACATTATTTGAAAAATGGGTACATTTTTTGAAATTTTGAGCAAAATTTGAAGTAAGGAATGTTTTAAAAAATGGGAACATTTTTTGAAATTTTGACTAAAATCTGTAAATATGATTATTTTGTGGGAACTCCAAACAAAATTCGAAAGTATGAATTTTCTTATCTGTGGACAAAATTTGAAAAGGGAACATGTCTTGGAATCCCGAACACAATTTGGAAACATGAACATTTTCTAAAATGTGGACACTCCTTAAAAATTTGAACAATTAAAAAAGGATATTTTATTAAACACTAGAAGAATTTTTAAACATCTCAAAAAAGTTGAAGACTTGGAACATCTTTTGAAAAAATGAACATTTTGTGAAATTGCAAATTTTATAGAACACATTAAAAATATTTTTTAAGTGAACATTATTTTGAATATTTGAACATTTTTAAAAATTTAAAAATTATGAAAAAAGGAAAAAGAAAAAGAAAGAACAACTTTAAAAAGAATAGCTTAAGAGAAATGACTGACAAAAAGACTAATCTTAGTCAATCTAATTATCTGAATGCAGCTCTATTTTTCTTTTGACGGAAAAAGATAACTTTATTAAATAGAAACTACAATTATCTCCATTTGAGGCTCCTTAAACCATGCAAGCCATAAAAAACCCTAGCTACCCTTGTAAGTTCATGGACGACCCTATTTGCTTTCCTATTACAATGATTGACATTACAGTGCGACGAAATCACATGCCATAAAATAACAATCGCCAAAAACAACCACACCCGCCGCTGCCACATACCGCCCTCCATTCTTCATGATGCCAATGATCTTAAAATTATTTGAGTTAATAACGCTGGCTCTTCATGATATGCGCGGTGTGGTGAACTACCTGCTAATTCTTGTGTAACATCAATTTTTGTATTGGGTCTGTGTAGGACTCATCTAGATGTGACATAACGATGTCACATCTAAGTTGAAATCATCACCTGCTTATAGCCTTTTGTTTGTTTGTTGTTTTTCTTTTTTGGTATTGTATCGTCTGGGCCCATAGAAACGCTCGCATGGGCAAGGCCCAGCTCACTCTACGACCTGTAGCTAATCGTACGTAGTAACGATTTGTATTTTTTATTCCTTTTGTTTCTTTTATTTTCTATTTTCTCTTTTTTCTTTCAGGTGTAGTTTTTTTTCAGTTCTAATATATGTCAAAAAATTAAAATACACACTGATTGTTTTTGGATATACGGTGAACATTGTTTGTAATACACATTGAACAAATTATAAAATTATGGTGAACATAATTGTAATACACATTGAACAAATATTTAGTATATGGTGACCTTCTTCTAATATATATTGAACTTATTTTCTATGTATTGTGTATGTTTCTTAACGTATGTACGGTGAACCTTTTACAAAATACTCACTGAAGAATTTTAAAATGTACACTGACTTCTAACGATAAATAAAACAATAGAAGAGGAAAAATAAAAAACTGGTCAAAAAAACTTGAAAAATGTTCACGTATTAAAAAATATGTGGATTAAAACAATCATGAATTTGAACATTGTTTGCAAATTCGAAACATGTTAGTTTAAAATGGACCCTAGTTGCATGTCATGGGTGAAGTTGCAACTAAGAAGAATATTAGTCGGGCCCCCAATTGCATATCGAGGGTGGAGTTGAATAATAATAGGTACTTCAGAACATTGTTACAAGAGTAAATCACCTCTACAACTACAAACATTTTTGCAACCAAGGACCCTCGACAAACACACTCTCCTAGTTGCGAGTCGATGTTCGGCATGCAACTGGCAACCCTCGACAAACACACACACCCCTAGTTGCGAGTAGTTGCGAGTCAATGCTCGGCATGCAACTGGGGACCCTCGACAAACACGCACACACGCGCGCACACGCACACACACACACACACACATCCGTAGTTATGAGT
>NC_041382.1:148697615-148704653 GCF_002162155.2 Triticum dicoccoides | reverse complement strand
AGTCGGTGGTTGACATGCAACTGGACCCGTAGAAACACACTCAACTCCCCTCCCCCTTCACGAGTTGTGAGTCAATGGTTGGCTCGCAACTAGGAGCCCTCGACAAACACATATTGAGAACGCCCCCTCCCCCTAGTTGCGAGTCGATGGTTGACTTGCAATTGGGAGCCCTCGACAAACACACACATCCTTAGTCGCGAGTCGATGGGTGACATGCAACTCGGGATCGCGACAAACACACATAGAAACCGCCTCCTAGTTGTGGGTTGATGGTACAACTTCAGTTGCGAGTCGATTGTACACTTGTAACTAGGGCCACCGACAAACACACATACACCACCCCCTCCTTCTCTAGTTCCGAGTCGATGTTCTTCAGATTTCGAAACAAAAACAAACGGAAAAATGGAAGAACATGGGAGGGGAACGGGACAACAGGGGGAGGGGAACATGCGAAAGGAGAGTGACATAGTCGATGGAGGCTACCGTATCGATCTAATATACTCTGGGGCTAGACTCTTCGTATTCTAAAAAAATCCCATATCAAACCAAGGCGACGGCGGCCCAACAAGAAAAATAAAAATAGTCACCCTCCGTTGTAGGCCTCCCAGCCCGACAAGACGATACGACAGGACACGGATCGATCGCGACTAGTGCGATCACTCGACCGTGAAAAACAAAGCACAAACAAATCAAACGGCTAGAAATAAAACTGATGTCACAAAAAATAATCAATTTTAAAAAATCATAAATTACAAACAAATAATTTAATAGATAAAGGAGAAAAAAGAAAGTGAAAAATAACGCGGCCCGGCTCTTTGAATTCTGCCCATACAAAAAGGCCTAGGCGCAGACAAAAAAAGCAAAAATGGCAGACCGCACCAATGTATATAACAAAATATAAAAACCCACATACTCAGATCCCATACAGGAAAAGGAACAAGGCCGATCGGGAAAACAGCAAGGACACTAGTGCGACACGGGCCTTAGCGACAACAAAAACAACAATTCACGTCAAAGAAAACAACAACAATTTGCATAAATCTTAAAGCCCATGATCATGTGATAAACAACTTAGATGTGACATCCTTAAAAAAAATCTAGATGTGATTTAGTCATTCTGTTTTGTATTTATTGTTCTACAATCACGAGGTATCGGTGGACAGCTCAGATTTCACGGTGTGGCGCCGGCATGGGCACCTAGTGTCTTCTCCGCGCCACGCGCGTCCTAACTACTGTAGTTCACAAATACAAATGGAACCTCGTCGCTTCTACTCCTATTACGCGCAGGCAGGAGCCTTGAAGCCGGTGAACCTGACGAACGCGATGGAGTGGGGCTCGACGTGCACCGGCGTGCACCCGTCGATGGCAATCGCCGGCCGCAGCTCGGGGATCTGGCCGCACGGGCCGAGCGCGAGCGGCTCCCCGTTGAGCACCACCACCTGGCTCTGGATGTCGCCGCCCTCGGGGCTCAGGTGGTACTCCTCCCTCCGCCCGCCGCACACCGCCGCCTCCCCGCCGCCGGCTTCCGCCTGCAGCAACCTCCGCGGCGGCGGGTGCAGGTCCATGTCGCCGGCCACCGTCACGTCGAACGCCGTCGAGTTGGACAGGTTGATGAGGAGCACCGTCACGCCAGGCTGCTTCTTGGAGCAGTGCGCGTAGGAGCGGAGGTACGGCGAGCCAGCGGCGGCGGTGGTCTGGAGGACCCCCGGGCCCATGAGCCGGTGCCAGAGCAGCGCGCTGTAGTAGTCCGGGTTGGGGGCGAGCGTGGTGGTGTTGAGGAGGCAGTAGTTTCCGCCGACGAGGGCCTGCCGGCAGTACACCTTGGTGCCGAACACGGCCGACATCCCCAGCTGGTCCAGGTACCAGAAGCTGTTGGCGAACCGGTCCGACACGTCCTTCCCGCCGCTGTTGTACGCGCCGCCGGACTCGCCCACCCACGCCGCGCTCCACGGCCCGGACTCCCGCACCGTCGCCTCCATGTCGCTGAACGTCTGCGCCACCTTGTCCAGGTAGTACGGGTCTTGCATCTTGTTGATCAGCTCCTTGTCCTTCCCTGCAAGTTCACGCAAGCAACACCCACTCGATTACGCACACGTCACCAAACATGCAGCCCGGCCGGCGACGCGTGAGTGACTCACCGGAGCCGAGGTTGTAGATGTGGTGAGTGACGGCGTCGACGACGCCGGGGCCGGAGACGCGCAGCATCTCGGAGAACCAGGGCCCGTCGTAGAAGCCCCCCGGCGCGAGGACCTTGGGGAGGTGGCCGGTGCCGTTGTACACCTTCTCCACCATCCTCCTGAGCCGGAGCACGTCCTTCCCGTACTGCGCCGCCATCACCTTGGCCTCCACGCCGCCGGCGCACAGCTCGTTGCCCAGCTCCCACGACTCCACGCGGTACCCCTTGCTCACGGTGTAGCGCATCAGGTCGCGCGCGTTGCGGCCGTCCCAGCCGCCGACGTGGAGCGTGCTGCCGTTCTCGGCGGACTTGCGCCGGCCCCTCAGCGCGTTCAGCCCGAACGTCACCGTCGTGCTGATGCACGCAGATCAGATGTGAACTTGGATTCTTGTAGCCATGAATTGATGCATGGTTGCATCAGAGATGTGGCAGGCATGCATGATCGCTTACTTGGTTCGCCGGAAGAAGATGTTGAGCTCGTCCCAGCGGTTCATGGCGAGGCAGCCGTCGGTGAAGCCGAAGAGGTGGTCGTCGTTTCGCCGGAAGCTGGGGCAGTCGGCGTAGTGCTTGCCAACTTTGTACGTGATCTGGTCCTGCAGCGATCCTCCGAGCCTAATCCGCAACGAGTTGAAGGCTGCCATGCAAAGATGGAACCATCATGTCGATATGGATCATGCATCATAGTACAACATGTGCATGCATGCATGCACTGATCGATCAATCGAACCAATGATAAATTCATATATCAATCTCAAAACAACCAAGTTAATTTTCTATTTATTTCACCTTTGACAGCATTGTACAGGATAGGGCTGTAGAGATCCTGCAGGCAATTAACCCCGATGCAAAATCAGTAGGATTAAAGGTATGTGCAAGACGGCATGCAATTAACCATGCACATACGAAAATGTCGGGCTAATTTAAGTTACCAGGTTGATGATGGAGGAGTTATGCCAGGGGCACATGCCGTAGTTGCACTTGTCCCTGGGCCACCAGTCGAGCGTCGCGCAGATGAAGTCGTCGTCGGTGTGGGAGATGGCCGTCACCGCCCTCACCGACACGGTCGCCTTCTCGCCCCCGGCGGCGACGGCGTACGGCGCACCGGATAAGACGAGGATGCAAAGGAAAAGGGTCCCGGCAGCTTGAGCGGCCATTGGAGAAGGAATTCGTGCTCGGGAGAAATGGTGCCACGCCGGTGCCTTCGATGCTGACGGTTATATGCGTGGAGCTATATATGAGAACTCGGAGTGAAGTCAGCCCAGGAAGCAATAGAATAGGGCTTTGCGTTGCAGAAGGGAGTATGGATAAGTACTGCGTAGCACACGAACAGGACGGTTTGTTAGTGTGTGTGTGTGTGTGTTTGTTTGTTTTTCGCATGGGAGAGAGTCTAAGTAAGAAAAAGTCGCCTCTTCGACAAAGATACTTCCAGCACAATCTGCGGTAAGCCCAAAACGTTCGCAACCGACGAATAGCGTTAGTAAAATCCATGGCCGGCGCTAGAGGAAAAGATTGGCCTTTGCATAAGAGTAGTCTGATTGCACATAGATCAGCTGACCAATGATTTACAGGGTTGAACTTAAAAAATGATTTACAGGGTGGATTTTCAGGCACGTTTTTTATTTTTATAACAAATTCGGATATATAACATAGGGAATGACCTAAATCGGAAATATCAATTATATGACCCTGTCGGCCTCCCGTGGGCAAAAAGGACTTTTTGGTCTAGTCAAAGCTAAAGTAGGTTTTGTTCGCACACGAACACGTCACCGTATACCTCCAACGCCGAGGGTGATGCACCGCAGCTCGCGTCGAAGGAGATCTGACCGGCAGCGCAATACGCAGGACAACCGGCAGATGCTTTTGTGGACCCGAAACCCCACACGCCCGGGAGTGACCCCGTCAGGGCTTGCGGCGGCTATGGGCTGTCCTAGGTCGACCTGATCTCCCCTAGGGCCTCGAGGTTCGCCGCCCTGCAACAAGAAGAACAGACGAAGAACGAGGAAGAAGAAGAACTAGGGTTAGGGAGAAAAGATAAAAGATAAAAAGTGGTAGATGATTTGATCGATTGTGTGTTGTTCAATGGGCCGTCACCCCTTAGATATATAAGAGGCGGCTGGACTCCCCGTGCAAGGAAAAGGCTTGGATTCACGTCCAAAACCCTAGTCAAATTCGGATTGGTTTTATCCGAACTTTCCAAAACGGTTCGGTTTAAACTGGCTGCACCTTGCGGGTCTTTTTTTGTGGTGGTAAACCATCTCGGATGAAAACAAGCCCAAAAGTAATCTTGACCGTTTCGACGAGATGAACAACTTTCATGTTGAAGGTTTTTTGATCAGAGGTCATCTTGAGGGTTAAATCGGTCGCGCAAAACAGGCTATTCCCTCGCGCTACCCATCAGACATGTGTTTGGTGTGGCGCGTCACATCTCGCCTCGTGACAGGGCTGCACTCCAATTACTCTAACTTTTGCATACGAACTCGGATTTGGATGATTTTTATATCAAAATCGATCGTTTCGACGAGACGAAGACAACCCGTGTAGATCATTTTTCCATTTGAGGTCGTCTTGGGGCCTAATCGGCCAAAATATACTCTGAATATAAGATCTTTGTATTTTGAGCATAGTTTCGGCCTTCGAGATGAAATCAGACGGTGATGACCCAAACTTCAATAATGTTCATATCAATAATACGGAACTCTTCCATGTAGATCACTTCTCCATTTAAGGCCATCTTAAATAAGTTCTTGACCGTGCCAAAATCTGGCGTCAACACATGCCCCCCTGTTTTCGGCAAAAGCTTGTGTGCCGAAAAATAACTTGCACATAGCTTGCTCTAAGGACGATGTCAACACTACATCGGCCATTTTGCGTATGCTTAGGACGATAAGTTTATATCAGCCATTGCTTGTGTGAATATTTTGATGCAAGCTTGGGTGACTTTCTCAACTTCATTAATCCGAATATAAAGTTCCATAGGTATGCATGTCAAGACCATCCATCAACCATATTGTCCACCCTTCTGCTAGCATCTTGCAGATAATCAACAATGAACTTTCTCGAATCCTTACTTTGTTTGCATAAATGTTTCATTAGTGGCCGAGGTAGTGAGCTCCAATTCGGCCTTACCTATGTTGGCAAGAATAAGCATCGGCTATTGATAGATATGCAATACACCAGGACGGACATGGTAGCCGGATGCTTGCTATGCCAACTCTCTTCAATTGACATGTCTAAATATATGAACAATTTTAATGCAACCCAAGGTAAATTTTATATCTAGACATACCCCAAAATAAACTATAAGTGATTCGTCAAAAAATTGATTACCCTTCGATATTTGTTGTACTACTCATAACGAATAACCCAAAGCCTCAATATGTAGAGCACCTATGGCAACCAAAAGCTCCAAACCGAATAAAATTTTATATTCGGCTTTGATTATTGTGAAAAAATATTTTAAGTGGCATGATGCTTGTTTTGGTCTCCAATTGAACTAAGGACGGTGTTAGGATACTACACCAGCCATGCTTTGATATATTCTTAGGGCGATAGATAAATATCGGCCATTAGCATGAGGTCCACGTTGAATTTACCCACCAAATTATGTATAGCCGAAATAAACAAATAAAATAGGAATAAAATATTTCGGCCCCTTTGTATTAGCAACAATGTAACTAACCATATGTATAGTAATTTGGTAATACCCTCTCATGATATAGAAAATTATGTTGCGTCCATGGATCAAAATAAATCCATGAAGGGTAACTGATCATACCTAGGGATGAATTCCATGGTAAAGGCATCAACGGTTGTAACGCCCGGATAATCGTGCTACAGTAATCCAACGCTAATCATGCCATGTCACCACGGTTACTGTTGCTAACCTATCGCTAGTTCAAAAGCGATTCAAATTCAAATTTAAAATAAGGTTAAATAATAAAAGTTTTTAAAAATTAAAACAAAATTGTTCGATGTGTGCAAATAAATGCCTAGGAATTTATGGTGTAGTAAACACATTTTTATAAAAGGCCTAAATAGTTTAAAATGATTTAAAATAGAAAAGTAAATAAATAAAAGAAAAGAAAATACAAAAAACTAAACTAAGAAAAAGTGCTCCTAGCCCAACTGGGCCAACCGGCCCAGCTGGCCACTTCCGACGGCCCGGTCGAACCGACCCAGCCGGCCGCCCCTTATTCCCTCACCCACCGAAACCCTAACCTAACCCACTCCCCACTCGCCCCCTCCCACTCCCGCACGTCTCTCCTCCACCCCCCCATCGATCCCGATCTGGATCGGGAAAAGGGGCGGCTCGAACGCCACCGCCGTCGCAGGGACAACGCCGCCGCCTAGGACCTCCTCGCCGGCCTGCCTCCTCCACGCCGACGTCGTCCCTGTCCACCTCCTTGACCCCCGCTGCCCGTAGCCCTACACTCCTGCGGTGAGGCGCGGCCTTCACTCCCTCCTCCCTGTCTCCCTCGTGCGCCGTTAGCCGTGGCCACGCGCCGCCGTGACCCCGACCACTCCTCCGCCCGCATGACCTCGCCACCACCTCCACCGTTGCAGCCTACCCTGCATCCCGCATCGCCACCGAACCGCTGACCCACTCCGGCCGCGCTCTGGCCGCGCTTGAGCATGCCCCCGCGCTGGCCCGCGCCCTCCTGGCCTCACCTCTGCCTCGCCGCACGAGCACGCGCCGCGCCGCCCGCTGTGCCGCTTCTGCCTTCCCCGCACGCCCCCCCCACAGCACCTGCAGTCGCCGGCGCTGCGCGCGCCTGCTGCTGCTGCTGCGGGCTTGGCTCCTGTGCTGCTCGCCGCTGCCGCGCTCGCTCCGGGCGCATCCCGCCCCGCACCCACAGCCGCGA
>NC_041382.1:148607437-148697311 GCF_002162155.2 Triticum dicoccoides | reverse complement strand
GGCCCCCGCCGCGCCCGCACGCCGCTGACCTCGCGGTCACCGTCCCAGCTCACGTCGGCTGTCGTCGCCCTCGCGGCCAAACTCCGGCGCCCCGCCGCGCCTCGGCGACCGTCGCCCGCTCACACGGGTTCGCCCTGACGGGCACATGCCCGCACCCGCTAGCCCCTATGGGCCACTGACCACTGGGCCAGTGCCCCCTAGGCCAATGACAAATGGGGCCTGCCCGTCAGAACGTTTCTGTTAAAAAAAGGATAAAAAAATAATAAAAATAATGATAAAACTAATTAATTAATTAATTCTGATTAAATTAACTAATTAACATTAATTAATCTAATGATTAATTAACCTAATTAACTACGGTTAATTAACTAACAGAGTATGTCAGTGGGCCCACCCCCCTAATTAATGCTAATTAGGGTAATTAAATTGTTTAATTAAAATGTGTCACTGACCAGTGGGACCCACTGGTCAGGTTGACCAGTCAACCCCCGTTGACTGCTCACGTCAGCATGACATCAAGCTGATGTCATAAATCCAAATTCGAATTAATTTAAATAATTAATTAAATCCCAGAAAATAATAAAATCTTTAGAAAATCATATCTTTTAATCCGTAACTCAGATTAAATTATTTTCAACATGAAAGTTGCTCAGAACGACGAGACGAATCCGGATACACAGCCCGTTCGTTCGCCACGCATCCCTAGCATAGCAAACACGCAACTTTCCCCCTCCGATTCATCTGTCCGAAAACGCGAAACACCGGGAATACTTTCCCGGATGTTTTCCCCCTTCACCGGTACCACCTCGTACCGCGTAAGGGCACACCTAGCATCACGCTTTGTCATGTCTTGCATCGTCATGCATTTGTTTGCATTATATTTATTGTTTCTTCCCCCTCTTCTCTCGCTAGACACCGAGACCGATGCCGCTGCTACCCAGTACGACTACGGTGTTGACGACCCCTCTCTCTTGCCAGAGCAACCTGGCAAGCCCCCTCTTGATCACCAGATATCGCCTACTCTTCTCTATACTGCTTGCATTAGAGTAGTGTAGCATGTTACTGCTTTCCGTTAATCCTATTCTGATGCATAGCCTGTCATTGTTGCTCCAACTGTTGATACCTTACCTGCAATCCTAATGCTTAGTATAGATGCTAGTTTATCATCAGTGGCCCTACATTCTTGTCCGTCTGCCATGCTATACTATCGGGCCGTGATCACTCGGGAGGTGATCACGGGTATATACTATATACTTTATACATGATACATGTGATGACAAAAGACGGGTCGGCTCGAGGAGTACCCGCGGTTGATTCACGAATTGGGGGCTGGAAGGACATACTTTCCCGACAACCCTCTGTGTGGATCTTTGTGGCGAAGCGACAGGGCAGGTTGAGACCACCTAGGAGAGAGGTGGGCCTGGCCCTGGTCGGCGTTCATGGTTATTTCAAGATAACACGTTTAACGAGATCTTGGTATTTGATCTGAGTCTGGCCACTGGCCTATATGCACTAACCATCTATGCGGGGACAGTTATGGGCACTCGATGTCGTGGTATCAGTCGAAGCCTTCGTGACGTCAGCGACTGAGCGACACGCGCCGAATTGGACCGTAAGCCTGCTCTTGTATTAAGGGGGCTAGTTCTGCTTCCGACCGCGTACGCAACATGCAGGTGTGCAATGGGCGATGGGCCCAGACCCCTGCGCATAGGATTTAGACCGGCGTGCTGACCTCTCTGTTGTGCCTAGGTAGGGCTGCGACGTGTTGATCTTCCGAAGCCGGGCATGACCCAGAAAGGTGTGTCCGGACAAAGGGGATCGAGCGTGTTGGGAAATGTGGTGCACCTCTACAGGGAAGTTAATCTATTCAAATAGCCATGATCTTCGGTAACAGGACGACTTGGAGTTGTACCTTGACCTTATGACAACTAGAACCGGATACTTAATAAAACACACCCTTCCAAGTGCCAGATACAACCCGGTGGTCGCTCTCTAACAGGGTGACGAGGAGAGGACCGCCGGGTAGGATTATGCTATGCGATGTTACTCCTGTGAAAACATTTTTGTTTTCAGATGGAACCCACGAGACAGGTCGTGCGCCACACGACGGCCATTGGTGCCTCAGTATTACCTGTTGTGTTGGTTGAGATGGTGACCTATCTGGGTTATCGCTGGACCCTGAGTACACAGTCTATGAGGAGTACCAGGACTTCAACCAGGAGCAGTACCGTGCCATCGTCCACCTCTACTCTCGGGAGTATGACTCCACTACCGTGCTGCACACTGCTCATGGTGTTGGAGTGACTATCGACATGGCGGTCCACGATGCTGCTTATGCTGCTCTGACACGTCTTCGTGGAGAGTATCAAGAGTGCAGAGGTTTATCTACTACACAACCTTCTTCTTGTAGACGTTGTTGGGCCTCCAAGTGCAGAGGTTTGTAGGACAGTAGCAAATTTCCCTCAAGTGGATGACCTAAGGTTTATCAATTCGTAGGAGGCGTAGGATGAAGATGGTCTCTCTCAAGCAACCCTGCAACTAAATAACAAAGAGTCTCTTGTGTCCCCAACACACCCAATACAATGGTAAATTGTATAGGTGCACTAGTTCGGCGAAGAGATGGTGATACAAGTGCAATATGGATAGTAGATAATAGTATTTGTAATCTGAAATAATAAAAACAGCAAGGTAGAAAGTGATAAAAGTGAGCGTAAACGGTATTGCAATGATAGGAAATAAGGCCTAGTGTCACACCCTAGCTAGTTCATGCATTAGAGTGTTGCATCATGTCTATTCTTTCATCAGAAACCTGAAATGGGGATGACAGAACCCCCAGCCCCCTCTGAAACCAACTAGGGTTTACTAAAAACTTTTTCAATGAACCTGAAATGCCCTTCTAAAATGCCCATCATTTTTGTCTTGGTTCAGAACCTCTGCCAGAAGTGATGCACATTTTCCTAGGTCATCTTAGGGTCTTTGAATTAAATCATAAATATTTGAATTTGGGCATTTAAAATTATATAAAATATTTCAAATGCCCAAATATCTCCAAACTAAAATGTTTCATGTTGGAAATAATCCAACTATGGGCCAGGAGCAGTTTGGTGATTTTTGGAGCCATCTAAGTATTTTTAAAAACTCCACAAAGTTGCAGAAAAATAGAAAAAGGGAAATAACAGAAAACTTACCTGGCGCCCAGCACCCGGCCCACCTGCCGGCCCAGCCCAGCGCCGCGCCAGCGAGCTGCTTGCCGGCCAGGCAGGCAGGCAGGTGCCCGACGGCGGCCGCAGCATGCGCCACGCAGCTGGCCGTCGCCCTGCTTCACCTCCTCGCCTCGTTGCTGGCTTGGATGAACTCCACGTCGAGCCGTGAACCCCCAGGACACCTCCATTCTCCCCCAACTCCTCTCCCTCGCTCTCCCACGCCATGGCCGACGCCATCGCCGCCACCCCCTCGCTGTAGCCACGCCCTCCGTCAACCCCACGCCGTGCCGCCGTGTCCAGGAGCTCCGCCACCCTCCTCTCCTTCGAGCAAGCCGAGCCCCGAGCGCTCGCAAGGCCCGAGTCCACCGCATCGACTCCGCCCGAGTCCATCGTCGCCGGAGATCCCCTTCAACGCCGTCGTCGCTCCGGCCCGTCCCCGGCCGCACCAAGTGTTCCGTCGAGTTCCCTGTGAGCTTAACCATCTTCCCCTCCCTTCTTTTCTTGCCCCCGAGCTGTGTAATGACCTCCCGGAGCTCAACCGCACCCACCACCGTGGAGCTCGTCGCCGACGTGCTCCCGGTCACCCTCCGGCCACCACTTGGTGGCCATCGTGCTCACCACGTCACGTAGCACCTAACCAACTACTCCCCGCACCTCACCGACCCCTCTAGCCTCAAGTTCGCCTTCACCCGAACTCCGGTGGCCGCCAAAGTCGCCGCCGGCGCCAACTCCGGCCACCCCGACCCCAACGGACTCCACCAAGAGCTGCGGCTCGTCCTCAGCTCCACTCCGATGGCCTCCGCGACCCATTTGGTGGCCGGAACGGACAAAACCACTTCCGCCGCCGCGTCGGGCTCGCTGGCGGCTAAACGCCGGTGCAGCCGACCTGGCTTTGACCGCGGGTGGGCCCCGGTTGACTCTGTTGAGTCAATGACAGGTGGGGCCCCCTTCTGCTAATTATCCAGATTAGTTTAAACCAAATTAATTTAGTTAATTATCCACTGACATGCGGGACCCACTGGTCAGTTTGACCTAGACCGGTCTGTTGACTTGCTGAGGTCAGCATGACCTCATGCTGACGCAGTAATCCTTTTCTGGAATTAAAATAAATCTAAAATGATTTATAAAATTCCAGAAAATAACCCAAACTTCAAAAAATCATAGAAAATAATCTGTAGCTCCAAATGCAAAGTTTTATATATGAAAAATGATCAGAAAAATCCAATATATCCATCTGTACTAGTTTCATGCATGTTTAAGCAAGCTAACTTGATGTTTAGTGCAGAACAAGATAAAACACTTTAAAGGGCCATGTATGAGTTTGAAATTTGAATCTTTGGTTCAAATTGGTTCAAACCCTTCTGGTCTTAGTTGCATTAGCCCAACACACTCATATTGCCATGTTTCATGCATGCATCATATTGTCGCACATTGTTTGGTGATGGCTGTGTATCGGTGTTCTTTGCGGCAGGTTCTGCCTCCGAGGAGTACCGTGATTACCCTAGCGAAGAACCATATCAGTGCATCGACCCATCAGGCAAGCAACCAACCATTTGATCATATCGATACAATCCCATGTTCTCGCTCTTGCTCTCTTTTACTGCATTAAGACAACGTGTTTCAAACTGTTGTGTGCTGCGGTAGTTGAACCCATTTCCTCTGCATGACCTGTCATTGCCACAGTAACTAGATGAAACCCACTAGCATGTGTAGGAGTTGATTGAGCCATGTATGTGTGTTGTTCCTACCTTGCTATGTCTGCTATGCTTAGAGTCGTGTCAGGTCTGGTTCATCTGGGTGATGGGCTAGAGTGAAATGATCATGTCGGTACTGAGAGTGATGTGGTGAACACGATTTGGTAAAGGTATCGATGAGAGGCCATGTAGGAGTACATGGTGGGTTGTTTCATTGAAGCCGACCTTAAGCACTGAGATCTGTATGTGTGATTTAAGATATAGCTACTACCATGCATTGGGCCCTGAAATATGACCCCGCTCGACTTCCTATTCACCCTAGTCCTCTGTCCAGGAGTTGCAAGTAGTTTCTAGTGTTTGTAGCCTACTGGAGGCCGTGGACAGCGTTGACCGTAGGGGTGGGCTGTGATGCGGTAGGTACGTGGCACGGTGTACCGAATACCCGTTAGGTATCTGGGGAACCCTGTACACATCGTTCGGGGCCGTATGGGAAAGCTCGGCCGGACTCCCTGCGGATGGAACCTGGATAGGCGATAAACCTGGACTAGAGACTTAGGTGTTTAGGTAGGTCGTGGTCTACACCCATGTCGGCTTTCGCTTGAAGTCTGCCGAGCACATGTCGTGTGCAGACGCTAAGTGGTGGAAACATGTATGAAGAAGTACACTCCTGCAGGGTTAACATGATCTATTCGAATAGCCGCGTCCGCGGTAAAGGACTACTTGGTTGCCTATATCAGTTCATAGACAAGTGAAAGTGGATACTCTAAAATACGCAAGATAAGCGTGAGTGCTATGGATGGCGTTCTCGTAGGGAGACGGGAGCGGTTCCATAGTGGTGTATTGGTTGGTGAATATGTGGACTCGTGTGCGCCTCCTCAAAAGAGTTGCTTGCAGTCGTAGTTTAGGATAGCCACCGAGTCGAAGCTGGCTTGCTGCAGTTAAACCCCACCATCCCCTTTGTTGATAATGATGCATATGTAGTTAGTTCTGATGTAAGTCTTGCTGGGTACATTTGTACTCACGTTTGCCTATTTTATGTTTTTGCAGAGAGACTTCGGTCTCGCTAGTAGTTCCGCGTGGACTTCGATGTTTAGCTTGATACCTCAGCTACGATCTTGTGCCCTCGGCAGGATCTGGTAGATAGTCAGGCTTCTCAGCCTCTTTCGTTTATAGTTGTCTGTACTCAGACATGATAGCTTCCGCTTGTGCTTTGATTTGTATGCTCTGAATGTTGGGTCATGAGACCCCTGTTTGTAATATCTCGCTCCTCGGAGCCTATCGAATAAAATACTTGAGTTATAGAGTCATGTTGGGATGCCATGTTGTATTTGCACATATCGAGCATATTGTGTGTATGTTATTGAAATGCTTGGTATGTGTGGGATCTGACTATCTAGTTGTTTATCCTTAGTAGCCTCTCTTACCGGGAAATGTCTCCTAGTGTTTCCACTGAGCCATGGTAGCTTGCTACTGCTCCGGAACACTTAGGCTGGCCGGCATGTGTCCTTCTTCGTTCCTGTGTCTGTCTCTTCGGGGAAATGTCACGCAATGAATACCAGAGTCCTGTTAGCCCGCTACAGCCTGGTTCACCGGAGTCCTGCTAGCCCAGTTGCTACAGCCTGGATTCACTCGCTGATGACCGACACGTTCGATGCTAGGTCATGGATGCCTGTCCCTGTAAGTTAGTGCCACTTTGGGTTCACGACTAGCCATGTCAGCCCGGGTTCTTTGTCATATGGATGCTAGCGGCACTATCATATACGTGAGCCAAAAGCGCAAACGGTCCCGGGCCAGGTAAGGTGGCACCCGTGGGAATACCGTGCGTGAGGCCGCAAAGTGATATGATGTGTTACATGCTAGATCGGTGTGACTTAGGATCGGGGTCCTAACAGCGTTGGCATCAGAGCCGGACTGCCTGTAAGTTCTCCAAGCCAAACTGGTCGATGTTGAGTCTAGAAATTCTTTAGTTATATGTAGGGGAATTGTTTGTGGGTTGGAACGTAAGGCTCTTTTTACTCCTTTATCTTATGACATTCTGATCTGAGTCAGTCTATTCTTCCACCGGGGGTTAAGGAATTAGGATCTTTTCTCTCTATCAGGTTCACGTGTTACTAATCAGTAGTACCTTATAGGTTTGATGGATACAAGCCTAGTTCAGTTCTACTACCACATTATGTTGCTAGGATGGACCCAGAACTTTGATATGATGTTGTTGAGTGTGTATGAAATCCTTTGTCAAATGTCTCAAAAACCTTTTTGAGCATTTACAGCCGTTATGTTGTCGAAATTTTGCTAGAAATTCTAATGCCTTTGCATTATGGTTGTGCTTTCAGATGGCCACTCGCGACCTCAATCAAGTGGTTCGCCTGACTCGATGCCTAGATGTACCCGGCCATACTGCCATGTTGGTCAGGGTAATGACTGAGGCTGGATACCATTGGTATCCTGAGTACACGGTCGAAAAGCAATTTCGAGACTTTAATCAAAGCCAGTATCTTTGCACTGTCAGGATATTTCCATCTTATCCTGGATCCACCGAGCCCCTTCAATGCTCCTATGGACTCGGGGTTACTATTGAGATGGCTGTGCAGGATGCCGCCTACTCTATGATGACCATCATGCGAGTCAGGACTGGCCTATTTCGGGACTCTGATTTCTGGTATATGCCAGCATCACTTCCAGGAGCACAAGGGTATCTCCAGGCTATCTATGCTGACCCCACTCAGGAGGATTCACGGACTCGCACCACTGCTGAGTTGTTCGAGGATAAGGACCGTGAAAATCGGGCCTTGAGGCTAGAGCTTTTCAATACCCGTGCTGACCATTGGGCCACTTTGACTCGGTTTGCACCGGCTGTGCAAGCTGGATATTCGGATATGCGCGATCTCTATCCTGTGAGATCTGCTCTGCCAGACGTGATGGGTTGGCGTGATGTAGGAGGCATCACCCCACCTCGTGGTCCCCGCAGGCCACCGTTTGTTGGTCCAAGACCTCATCCTAGCCCCTATGGTCCACAAGCTCCGCGAGATCGTCTGTTTCCGGATGATCATGTTGAGCTTCCAGGCTATGGAGGTGACTTCTACGAGGACTACTACGGATCGGTCTGAGTTAGTGGTAGTATCACTAGTTCGTACTAGCTGTGTCGTCTATCGTCCTGCGTGACTCGTGGGATATGACCTAGTTTGTACCGCCTTCCGGAGGTGTAGAAAAATAATGTATAGGAGCTTGGGATGCCTCCGATGAGATGTAATCCTCTTTTCACCGTAATAGTACCTTGTTTGGTCTTGTACTAAACCTTGTATGGTGTGTATGACGATGGAATAAAAGAAGCAATTTCTGTATCTACCATGTCATACGGATGATCATCTTGCATTCCGAGTTATTCCTTACATTCTGTATTCTATGTCGGAATCTTATCATTTTGACTAAATCATTGTCTTGTTTACCTAGGATGGTCAACACGCGCAATAACCCTGCTTCCCAAGAGCAGGCCGAAGGCAGTGAAGTCGGGAATGCAAACCTACCTCACCCTCCTTCCCTAGCCGAAGTTATGCTGGAAGCCTAGAGAAACAAGCGGGAGACCAACCGTTTGTTGGAGCGTATTGAACAGAACACAGCACACCATCAGAGAAATAACTTGGTGTCACTCAGTGATTTCATCAAGTTACATCCACCCACGTTCCACCACTCCGTCGAGCCTCTCGACGCTAATGACTGGCTTCGCAGTATTTCTCACAAACTGCGTTCTGCGCTAGTAGCTGAGGCTGACAAGGTCACCTTTGCTGCATATCATCTTGAAGGCCCCGCCAGTCTATGGTGGGAGAATTATGGAGCTATGCGCCCAGCGGACCATGTCACTACTTGGGCTGAATTCAGCGAGGCTTTCCGTGAACATCACATTCCGGAGGGTCTCATGGACCGTAAACGTGAGGAATTTTGCAGTTTCACTCAAGGCCGACTCTATGTGGATGCTTACAGCAGGGAGTTCGGTAACCTTCTCGATATGCAACTGAGGAAGTTTCTACTGATGCCAAGAAGCAAGCAAGGTTCCGTAAGGGACTTAGTCCTGAGCTTCGCCGCGACCTCCGTCTGCATGAGTGCACATCTTTTCAGAAGCTTGTTAACAAGGCCATCAGTGCTGAGACTGGTCAGACTGATTATGACGCAACACGCAAGCATGGCCGTGACATGGGTTCCTCATCCGGTGCTGGTCCTCAGAAGCGCCGCGTGTGGGTGCCTAACACTGCCCTGCCACCCAGGTTCACACCGAGGCCATCCTTCCAGGCGCCTCGCCCCGTTCAACAGTTTGCACCAGCCAAGCCCTATGGTGGTCCAACCAACAATGCTCCTCCACGCACCAGTTCCGTGACTTGTTTCAAGTGTGGGGAATCAGGCCACTATATGCGCGAGTGCCCCCAAACCAACCCCAACCAATCTGCTAAAGCTGTTGGCCGTGGCAAGCCGACAGGGAAAGTGTTCTACGCCAAGCCGGCCACCGCTGCACGTGGCCATGTCAACTGTATCTCTACCGAAGAAGCTCAAGAGGATCCCAACATCGTTCTCGGTACGCTCCTTGTTAATTGCCACCCGGCATCTGTTCTTTTCGATACAGGAGCATCTCATTCATTTATATCCGAGAGCTATGCTCGTCTGCATAACACCACATTCTGTGAGATGCCCACCTCTATGGTAATTCAAACTCCGGGATCCAAATGGCAAACTTCTAGAGTAAGCTATGGAAATGA
The DNA here is from genome assembly GCF_002162155.2 of Triticum dicoccoides. Classification (NCBI taxonomy): domain Eukaryota; kingdom Viridiplantae; phylum Streptophyta; class Magnoliopsida; order Poales; family Poaceae; genus Triticum; species Triticum dicoccoides. The sequence continues at coordinate 148,687,669 of NC_041382.1, read as the reverse complement.
AATTCAAGTCGACAGACTTGTTTTTCTCGCATCTTTGATAGCCCTCAAATCTTCGGATATTAATATCATCTTGGGTATGGACTGGATGTCAGCCCATCATGCCAAAATTGATTGCTTCTCTAGGACTGTTCAACTCACCCATCCTTCGGGGAAGATAGTCAATGTCTTGACCCGAATAGCCAAGTGACAGTTATATTCTCTTAACGCCAGCCCTTTGCCAGACCTTGAGGATGTTCCGGTAGTCCGTGACTTCCCGGATGTCTTCCCAGAGGAATTGCCAGGTGTTCCACCCGACAGGGATGTTGAGTTCGTAATAGACCTCATTCCAGGAACCGTCCCGATTGCTAGAAGACCCTATAAGATGGCACCACTAGAACTAGCTGAGCTTAAGAAACAACTCGATGAGTCCTTGAAAAAGGGTTTCATCTGACCTAGTTCATCTCCGTGGGCTTGCCCCGTCCTCTTCGTCAAGAAGAAGGATGGTACGGACCGGATGGTTGTAGATTATCGACCTGTCAATTTGGTCACAATCAAGAACAAATATCCGCTCCCCAGGATCAACGACCTGTATGATCAGCTCGCTGGATCCTCAGTCTTCTCCAAAATGGATTTGAGGTTGGGCTACCATCAAATCAAAATCAGGAACGGGGACATTCCTAAAACGGCCTTTGTTACTCGTTATGGCCAATACGAGTACACCGTCATGTCCTTCGGTTTGACCAACGCTCCGGCCACCTTTTCTCGGTTAATGAACTCAATCTTCATGGAGTATTTGGATAAATTCGTCGTGGTTTACCTCGATGATATACTCATCTACTCCAAGAACGAGGAAGAACATGCCGAACATCTAAGGCTAGTGTTGAAGAAACTTCGAGAGCATCGTCTTTATGCCAAATTTTCTAAATGTGAATTTTGGTTGTCAGAAGTGACCTATCTGGGTCATGTAATATCTGGTAAAGGTATTGCTGTTAACCCTGAGCGAGTTCAAGCCGTCCTTAATTGGACTCCACCTGAATCGGTCAAGCAAGTTCGGAGTTTTCTGGGCTTAGCGAGCTATTGCCGTCGCTTTGTCGAAAATTTCTCCAAAGTTGCAAAACCTCTAACCGAACTCCTCAAGAAAGATAAAAAGTTCGAGTGGACTCCACAATGTGAGCACAGCTTTCAGGAACTGAAAAGACGCCTGACATCTGCTCCCGTATTGGTACCGCCAGATTTCTCTAAGGACTTTGTTATCTACTGCGACGCCTCGCGACAAGGACTAGGTTGCATTCTCATGCAAGATCGACATGTAATTGCTTACGCTTCACGGAATTGCACCCACATGAGGAGAATTATCCTACTCATGATCTAGAGCTTGCAGCTGTAGTCTATGCACTTAAAACCTGGCGACATTACCTCCTCGGTAATCGTTGCGAAATATTCACTGATCACCAAAGTCTGAAGTACATCTTCACCCAACCGGATTTGAATCTCAGGCAAAGACGTTGGGTCGAGTTGATCACAGATTTCGACTTAGGAATAACTTACACCCCAGGGAAAGCCAACGTCATGGCTGATGCGCTAAGTCGTAAATCTTATTGTAACAACCTGATGTTACAACAAAGTCAACCGCTTCTCCATGAGGAATTTCGGAAGCTTAACCTTCACATTGTTCCTCAAGGATTTCTTTCCACCTTGGTGGCGAAACCTACTCTTACGGATCAAATCATCGCTGCCCAAAAGCGAGATAAGGGAATATCTAAGATCAAGGAGAACATTGCTAGCGGAGGTGCTAGATGTTTCTCCACAAATGATCATGGTGTTGTGTACTTTGAGAACCGTTTAGTGGTTCCCAAGAACCAGCATCTACGGCAGTTGATCCTTAAGGAGGCTCATGAATCTCCTCTCACCATTCATCCCGGTAGTACCAAGATGTATCAGGACCTACGCCAGAGGTTCTGGTGGACTAGGATGAAGAGAGAAATTGCTCAGTATATTGCTAATTGCGACGTCTGCCGTCGTGTAAAAGCAGAGCATCAACGGCCTGCTGGCACCCTTCAACCCCTAGCTATTCCTGAATGGAAATGGGATAAAATTGGTATGGACTTCATTACCGGTTTTCCCAGGACCAAGAGAGGGAATAATGCTATCTTTGTCGTTGTCGATCGTCTTTCCAAAGTGGCCCATTTCTTACCTGTTCGTGAGAGTATAACTGCTAGTCAGTTAGCAGACTTGTACATCTCCCGAATAGTGTCTCTCCATGGTGTTCCTTTGGAAATTAACTCGGATCGAGGAAGTCTTTTCACCTCTCGATTTTGGGAAAGTTTCCAAAATGCTATAGGAACCCGCCTTTCTTTTAGTACCGCTTTCCACCCTCAATCAAGTGGTCAAGTGGAACGCGTCAACCAAATTCTAGAAGATATGCTTCGAGCCTCTGTTATCTCATTCGGAATGGAGTGGGAGAAATGCCTTCCATTTGCCGAATTTGCTTATAACAACAGCTATCAATCCAGCTTGGGCAAAGCCCCTTTTGAAGTTCTCTATGGACGAAGGTGTCGAACACCTCTTAACTGGTCAGAAACCGGGGAAAGACAATTCTTTGGCCCGGATATGATCTAGGAAGCAGAAGAGCAAGTTCGCATCGTTCGTGAAAAGTTGAAAACAGCCCAATCTCGTCAAAAGAGTCACTATGACCGAAAACATAAGGCTATGACTTTCGAGGTTGACGAGAAGGCTTACCTTCGGGTTACTCCTCTGAAGGGAACCCATCGTTTCGGTATCAAAGGCAAATTGGCTCCCCGTTACATTGGACCTTTTCGTATTCTCGCTAAATGAGGAGAAGTTGCCTACCAATTGGAACTACCTCCGCATCTCTCCAGAGTCCACGATGTCTTCCACGTTTCTCAACTCAGGCGTTGCTTCTCGGATCCTATCCGTGGAGTGGACCATGAAACGCTTGATCTCCAAGATAATCTCATGTATCGAGAGTACCCCATTCGTATCCTCGATCAGGCCGAGCGTACCACTCGACGTCACAATATCAAGTTTCTCAAAGTTCAATGGTCACACCATTCTGAGGATGAAGCAACTTGGGAAAGGGAGGATCGTCTTCGACTCGAGTATCCCGCCTTCCTTCCGGAGGAACCCAAATCTCGGGACGAGATTCTTTTGAGTGGGGGTGAGTTGTCACAACCTAGCTAGTTCATGCATTAGAGTGTTGCATCATGTCTATTCTTTCATCAGAAACCTGAAATGGGGATGACAGAACCCCTAGCCCCCTCTGAAACCAACTAGGGTTTACTAAAAACTTTTTCAATGAACCTGAAATGCCCTTCTAAAATGCCCATCATTTTTGTCTTGGTTCAGAACCTCTGCCAGAAGTGATGCACATTTTCCTAGGTCATCTTAGGGTCTTTGAATTAAATCATAAATATTTGAATTTGGGCATTTAAAATTATATAAAATATTTCAAATGCCCAAATATCTCCAAACTAAAATGTTTCATGTTGGAAATAATCCAACTATGGACCAGGAGCAGTTTGGTGATTTTTGGAGCCATCTAAGTATTTTTAAAAACTCCACAAAGTTGCAGAAAAATAGAAAAAGGGAAATAACAGAAAACTTACCTGGCGCCCAGCACCCGGCCCACCTGCCGGCCCAGCCCAGCGCCGCGCCAGCGAGCTGCTTGCCGGCCAGGCAGGCAGGCAGGTGCCCGACGGCGGCCGCAGCGTGCGCCACGCAGCTGGCCGTCGCCCTGCTTCACCTCCTCGCCTCGTTGCTGGCTTGGATGAACTCCACGTCGAGCCGTGAACCCCCAGGACACCTCCATTCTCCCCCAACTCCTCTCCCTCGCTCTCCCACGCCATGGCCGACGCCATCGCCGCCACCCCCTCGCCGTAGCCACGCCCTCCGTCAACCCCACGCCGTGCCGCCGTGTCCAGGAGCTCCGCCACCCTCCTCTCCTTCGAGCAAGCCGAGCCCCGAGCGCTCGCAAGGCCCGAGTCCACCGCATCGACTCCGCCCGAGTCCATCGTCGCCGGAGATCCCCTTCAACGCCGTCGTCGCTCCGGCCCGTCCCCGGCCGCACCAAGTGTTTCGTCGAGTTCCCTGTGAGCTTAACCATCTTCCCCTCCCTTCTTTTCTTGCCCCCGAGCTGTGTAATGACCTCCGGGAGCTCAACTGCACCCACCGCCGCGGAGCTCGTCGCCGACGTGCTCCCGGTCACCCTCCGGCCACCACTTGGTGTCCATCGTGCTCACCACGTCACGTAGCACCTAACCAACTACTCCCCGCACCTCACCGACCCCTCTAGCCTCAAGTTTGCCTTCACCCGAACTCCGGTGGCCGCCAAAGTCGCCGTCGGCGCCAACTCCGGCTACCCCGACCCCAACGGACTCCACCAAGAGCTGCGGCTCATCCTCAGCTCCACTCCGATGGCCTCCGTGACCCATTTGGTGGCCGAAACGGCCAAAACCACTTCCGCCGCCGCGTCGGGCTCGCCGGCGGCTAAACGCTGGTGCAGCCGACCTGGCTTTGACCGCGGGTGGGCCCCGGTTGACTCTGTTGAGTCAATGACAGGTGGGGCCCCCTTCTGCTAATTATCCAGATTAGTTTAAACCAAATTAATTTAGTTAATTATCCACTGACATGCGGGACCCAATGGTCAGTTTGACCTGGACCGGTCTGTTGACTTGCTGAGGTCAGCATGACCTCATGCTGACGCAGTAATCCTTTTCTGGAATTAAAATAAATCTAAAATGATTTATAAAATTCCAGAAAATAACCCAAAATTCAAAAAACATAGAAAATAATCTGTAGCTCCAAATGCAAAGTTTTATATATGAAAAATGATCAGAAAAATCCAATCTATCCATCTGTACTAGTTTCATGCATGTTTAAGCAAGCTAACTTGATGTTTAGTGCAGAACAAGATAAAACACTTTAAAGGGCCATGTATGAGTTTGAAATTTGAATCTTTGGTTCAAATTGGTTCAAACCCTTCTGGTCTTAGTTGCATTAGACCAACACACTCATATTGCCATGTTTCATGCATGCATCATATTGTCGCACATTGTTTGGTGATGGCTGTGTATCGGTGTTCTTTGCGGCAGGTTCTGCCTCCGAGGAGTATCGTGATTACCCTAGCGAAGAACCATATCAATGCATCGACCCATCAGGCAAGCAACCAACCATTTGATCATATCGATACAATCCCATGTTCTCGCTCTTGCTCTCTTTTACTGCATTAAGACAACGCATTTCAAACTGCTGTGTGCTGCGGTAGTTGAACCCATTTCCTCTGCATGACCTGTCATTGCCACAGTAACTAGATGAAACCCACTAGCATGTGTAGGAGTTGATTGAGCCATGTATGTGTGTTGTTCCTACCTTGCTATGCCTGCTATGCTTAGAGTCGTGTCCGGTCTGGTTCATCTGGGTGATGGGCTAGAGTGAAATGATCATGTCGGTACTAAGAGTGATGTGGTGAACACGATTTGGTAAAGGTATCGATGAGAGGCCATGTAGGAGTACATGGTGGGTTGTTTCATTGAAGCCGACCTTAAGCACTGAGATCTGTATGTGTGATTTAAGATACAACTACTACCATGCATTGGGCCCTGAAATATGACCCCGCTCGACTTCCTATTCACCCTAGTCCTCTGTCTAGGAGTTGCAAGTAGTTTCTGGTGTTTGTAGCCTACTGGAGGCCGTGGACAGCGCTGACCGTAGGGGTGGGCTGTGATGCGGTAGGTACATGGCACGGTGTACCGAATACCCGTTAGGTATCTCGGGAACCCTGTACACATCGTTCGGGGCCGTATGGGAAACCTCAGCCGGACTCCCTGCGGATGGAACCTGGATAGGCGATAAACCTGGACTAGAGACTTAGGTGTTTAGGTAGGTCGTGGTCTACACCCACGTCGGCTTTCGCTTGAAGTCTGCCGAGCACATGTCGTGTGCAGACGCTAAGTGGTGGAAACATGTATGAAGAAGTACACCCCTGCAGGGTTAACATGATCTATTTGAATAGCCGCGTCCGCGGTAAAGGACTACTTGGTTGCCTATATCAGTTCATAGACAAGTGAAAGTGGATACTCTAAAATACGCAAGATAAGCGTGAGTGCTATGGATGGCGTTCTCGTAGGGAGACGAGAGTGGTTCCATAGTGGTGTATTGGTTGGTGAATATGTGGACTCGTGTGCGCCTCCTCAAAAGAGTTGCTTGCAGTCGTAGTTTAGGATAGCCACCGAGTCGAAGCTGGCTTGCTGCAGTTAAACCCCACCATCCCCTTTGTTGATAATGATGCATATGTAGTTAGTTTTGATGTAAGTCTTGCTGGGTACATTTGTACTCAAGTTTGCCTATTTTATGTTTTTGCAGAGAGACTTCGGTCTCGCTAGTAGTTCCGCGTGGACTTCGATGTTTAGCTTGATACCTCAGCTACGATCTTGTGCCCTCGGCAGGATCTGGTAGATAGTCAGGCTTCTCAGCCTCTTTCATTTATAGTTGTCTGTACTCAGACATGATAGCTTCTGCTTGTGCTTTGATTTGTATGCTCTGAATGTTGGGTCATGAGACCCCTGTTTGTAATATCTCGCTCCTCGGAGCCTATCGAATAAAATACTTGAGTTATAGAGTCATGTTGTGATGCCATGTTGTATTTGCACATATCGAGCCTATTGTGTGTATGTTATTGAAATGCTTGGTATGTGTGGGATCTGACTATCTAGTTGTTTATCCTTAGTAGCCTCTCTTACCGGGAAATGTCTCCTAGTGTTTCCACTGAGCCATGGTAGCTTGCTACTGCTCCGGAACACTTAGGCTGGCCGGCATGTGTCCTTCTTCGTTCCTGTGTCTATCTCTTCGGGGAAATGTCACGCGATGAATACCAGAGTCCTGTTAGCCCGCTACAGCCCGGTTCACCGGAGTCCTGCTAGCCCAGTTGCTACAGCCTGGATTCACTCGCTGATGACCGACACGTTCGATGCTGGGTCATGGATGCCTGTCCCTGTAAGTTAGTGCCACTTTGGGTTCACGACTAGCCATGTCAGCCCGGGTTCTTTGTCATATGGATGCTAGCGGCACTATCATATACGTGAGCCAAAAGCGCAAACGGTCCCGGGCCAGGTAAGGTGGCACCCGTGGGAATACCGTGCGTGAGGCCGCAAAGTGATATGATGTGTTACATGCTAGATCGGTGTGACTTAGGATCGGGGTCCTGACACCTAGGGTTCATACTTTCGCTAGTGCAAGTTCCCTCAACAATACTAACATAATTGGATCACATAACTATCCCTCAACATGCAACAAAGAGTCACTCCAAAGTCACTAATAGCGGAAAACGAACGAAGAGATTATGGTAGGGTGCGAAACCACCTCAAAGTTATTCTTTCCAATCAATCCGTTGGGCTATTCCTATAAGTGTCACAAACAGCCCTGGAGTTCGTACTAGAATAACACCTTAAGTCACAAATCAACCAAAACCCTAATGTCACCTAGATACTCCAATGTCACCTCAAGTATCCGTGGGTATGATTATACGATATGCATCACACAATCTCAGATTCATCCATTCAACCAACACATAGAACCTCAAAGAGTGCCCCAAAGTTCTACCGGAGAATCACGACGAAAACGTGTGCCAACCCCTATGCATAGGTTCCCAATGTCACGAAACCCGCAAGTTGATCACCTCAACATACATCAAGTGGCACGTGGTATCCCATTGTCACCACAGATATCCACGGCAAGACATACATCAAGTGTTCTTAGGTCTTTAAAGACTCAATCCGATAAGATAACTCCAAAGGGGAAACTCAATTCATTACAAGAGAGAAGAGGGGGAGGAGAAACATAAGATCCAACTATAATAGCAAAGCTCGCGATACATCAAGATCGTATCATCTCAAGAACAAGAGAGAGAGAGAGATCAAACACATAGCTACTGGTACATACCCTCAGCCCCGAGGGAGAACTACTCCCTCCTCGTCATGGAGAGCACCGGGATGATAAAGATGGCCATCAGTGAGGGTTTGCCCCCTTCGGCAGGGTGCCGGAACGGGTCTAGATTGGTTTTCGGTGGCTACGGAGGCTTCTGGCGGCGGAACTCCCGATCTATTCTGCATTCTGGAAGTTTTAGGGTACGTGGATATATATGGGTGCAGGGAGGACGTCGGAGGAGCCACGGGGGCCCCACGAGACAGGGGGGCGCGCCCTAGGGGGGGCGCCCTAGGGGGGGCGCCCCCACCCTCGTGAGCACCTCGTGTCTCCCCTGACGTAGGGTCCAAGTCCATCAGGTGTGTTTCCTTCCAAAAATAACTTCTCCAGTTGATTTCGTTCCGTTTCGACTCCGTCTGATATTCCTTTTCTTCGAAACACTGAAATAGGCATAAAACAGCAAATCTGGGCTGGGCCTCCAATTAATAGGTTAGTCCCAAAAATAATATAAAAGTGGATAATAAATCCCAATATTGCCCAAAACAGTAGATAATATAGCATGGAGCAATCAAAAATTATAGATACGTTGGAGACGTATCAAGCATCCCCAAGCTTAATTCCTGCTCGTCCTCGAGTAGGTAAATGGTAAAAAAAGAATTTTTGATGCGGAGTGCTACTTGGCATAATTTCATTGTGATTCTTCTTAATTGTGGTATGAATATTCAGATTAGAAAGATTCAAGACAAAAGTTTATATTGACATAAAAACAATAATACTTCAAGCATGCTAACTAAGCAATTATGTCTTCTCAAAATAACATGGTCAAAGAAAGTTATCCCTACAAAATCATATAGTCTAGCTATGCTCCATCTTCACCACACAAAATATTTAAATGATGCACAACCCCAATGACAAGCCAAGCAATTGTTTCATACGTTTGATGTTCTCAAACTTTTTCAATCTTCACGCAATACATGAGCGTGAGCCATGGACATAGCACTATAGGTGGAATAGAATGGTGGTTGTGGAGAAGACAAAAGGGGGAGATAGTCTCACATCAACTAGGCGTATCAACGGGCTATGGAGATGCCCATCAATAGATATCAATGTGAGTGAGTAGGGATTGTCATGCAACGGATGCACTAGAGCTATAAATGTATGAAAGCTCAACAAAAGAAACTAGTGGGTGTGCATCCAACTTCCTTGCTCACGAAGACCTAGGGCATTTTGTGGAAGCCCATCATTGGAATATACAAGCCAAGTTCTATAATGAAAGATTCCCACTAGTATATGAAAGTGACAACATATGAGACTCTCTATATCAAGAACATGGTGCTACTTTGAAGCACAATATATGAGACTCGCTATATCATGGTGCTACTTTGAAGCACAAGTGTGGAAAAAGGAATAGCAGCATTGTCCCTTTTATTTATTTTATTTTATATTTTTTTATTTGGCCTTTCCCTTTTTTTATTTGGCCTTTCTTTTTTTATTTGGCCTTTCTTTTTTTGGGGACAATCCTCTATTGAATGATGATCATCATACTTCTATTTATTTACAACTCAAGGATACAACTCGATACTAGAACAAAGATGACTCTATATGAATGCCTCCGGCGGTGTACCGGGATGTGCAATGATGCATGAGTGACAAGTATGAAAGAATTATGAATGGTGGCTTTGCCACAAATACTATGTCAACTACATGATCATGCTAGCAATATGACAATGATGAAGCATGTCATAATAATGGAACGGTGGAAAGTTGCATGGCAATGTATCTCGGAATGGCTATGGAAATGCCATAATAGGTAGGTATGGTGGCTGTTTTGAGGAAGGTATATGGTGGGTTTATGGTACCGGCGAAAGTTGTGCGGTACTAGAGAGGCTAGCAAAGGTGGAAGGGTGAGAGTGCGTATAATCCATGGACTCAACATTAGTCATAAAGAACTCATATACTTATTGCAAAAATCTAGAAGTTATCAAAGCAAAGTATTACGCGCATGCTTCTAGGGGGATAGATTGGTAGAAAAAGACCATCGCTCGTCCCCGACCGCCACTCATAAGGAAGACAATCAATAAATAAATAATGCTCCGACTTCATCACATAACGGTTCACCATACGTGCATGCTATGGGAATCACAAACTTCAACACAAGTATTTCTCAAATTCACAACTACTCAACTAGCATGACTCTAATATCACCATCTCCATATCTCAAAACAATTATCAAGTATCAAACTTCTCATAGTATTCAACACACTCATAAGAGAATTTTAGTATTCTTGAATACCTAACACATTAGGATTTTAAGCAAATTACCATGCTATTTAAGACTCTCAAAATAATCTAAGTGAAGCATGAGAGTTCATCTATTTCTTCAAAATAAAACTACCACCATGCTCTAAAAGGTATAAGTGAAGCACTAGAGCAAGTGACAAACTACTCCGAAAGATATAAGTGAAGATCAATGAGTAGTTGAATAATTATGCAACTATGTGAAGACTCCCTAACATTAAATAATTTCAGATCTTGGTATTCTATTTAAACAACAAGCAAATCAAAATAAAATGACATCTAAGAATAGCAAACATCATGTGAAGAAGCAAAAACTTAGGATCAACCGAAACTAACCGATAATTGTTGAAGAAGAAAGGTGGGATGCCAACCGGGGCATCCCCAAGCTTAGATGCTTGAGACTTCTTGAAATATTATCTTGGGGTGCCCTGGGCATCACCAAGCTTGAGCTTTTGTGTCTCCTTAATTCCTCTCATATCACAGTCTCCCTAAATCTCAAAAGCTTCATCCACACAAAACTCAACAAGGACTCGTGAGATAAGTTAGTATAAACCATTGCCAAAACCTTATCATACTCTACTGTATCAAATCACTAAAATTATTATTCAACATTGCATACTAAAGGCCTCTGCATATTTAATAGTCCTATCCTCAAATAGAATCATTAAAGAAGCAAACATATGCAAACAATGCAAACATAACAGCAATCTGCCTAAACAGGATAGTCTGTAAAGAATGCAGAAACATCCATACTTCCCTAGCTCCAAAAATTATGAAATAAAATTCCCACTGTAGTAAATTTATCATAGCTTAATATGCAAAATGTTTCAAGATTTTATCACATTCTGAATTTTCTAGGGAATTATTGCAACAGCGGTAAACTTTCTGTTTTCAAACAGCAACATGAAGACGTGTAACATAGGCATAGTAAAGGCTATCAATGCCACTTTATTGAAATAAAAGATGCAAAACATTGTTCTAAATAACAGCAAGAAAATCCTAACAAAATAAATTGACGCTCCAAGCAAAACACATATCATGTGACGAATAAAAATATAGCTCCAAGTAAAGTTACCGATGAACGAAGACGAAAGAGGGGATGCCTTCCGGGGCATCCCCAAGCTTAGGCTCTTGGCTATCCTTGAATATTACCTTGGGGTTCCATGGGCATCCCCAAGCTTAGGTTCTTGCCACTCCTTGTTCCATAGTCCATCGAATCCTTATCCAAAACTTGAAAACTTCACAACACAAAACTTAACAGAAAACTCGTAAGCTTCGTTAGTATAAGAAAATAAATCACCACTTCAAAGTACTGTAATGAACTCATTCTTTATTTATATTGGTGTTAAACCTAATGTATTCCAACTTATTTATGGTTTATAAACTATTTTACTAGCCATAGATTCATCAAAATAAGTAAACAACACATGAAAAACAGAATCTATCAAAAACAGAATAGTCTGTAGTAATCTGGATCAAACGTATACTTCTGGAGCTCATACAATTCTAAAATAAATTGCTGGACCTGAGGAATTTATCTATTAATCATCTACAAAAAGAATTAACTAAATATCACTCTCCAAATAAAAATGGCAGCAATTCTCGTGAGCGCTAAAGTTTCTGTTTTTGACAGCATGATCAACAAGACTTTACCCAAGTCTTCCCAACGGTTCTACTTGGCACAAACACTAATTAAACACATAAAACCACATATAAATAGAGGCTAGATGAATTATTTATTACTAAACAGTAACAAAAAGCAAGGAACAAAAATAAAGTTGGGTTGCCTCCCAACAAGCGCTATCGTTTAATACCCCTAGCTAGGCACGATGATTTCAATGATGCTCACATAAAGGATAAGAATTGTAACATAAAGAGAGCGTCATGAAGAATATGACTAGCACATTTAAGTCTAACATATCCTTTCCATCATACTCACGAAAGATATTAAAAAGATGAAGCAGATGAGACAAACTTAATTCCATTTTTTATAGTTTTCTTTTATAAACTAAACTAGTGATAAAATAAGAAACTAAAAGACTCGATTGCAAGATCTAAAGATATACCTTCAAGCGCTAACCTCCCCGGCAACGGTGCCAGAAAAGAGCTTGATGTCTACTACACAACCTTCTTCTTGTAGATGTTGTTGGGCCTCCAAGTGCAGAGGTTTGTAGGACAGTAGCAAATTTCCCTCAAGTGGATGACCTAAGGTTTATCAATCCGTAGGAGGCGTAGGATGAAGATGGTCTCTCTCAAGCAACCCTGCAACCAAGTAACAAAGAGTCTCTTGTGTCCCCAACACACCCAATACAATGGTAAATTGTATAGGTGCACTAGTTCGGCGAAGAGATGGTGATACAAGTGCAATATGGATAGTAGATAATAGTATTTGTAATCTGAAATAATAAAAACAGCAAGGTAGAAAGTGATAAAAGTGAGCGTAAACGGTATTGCAATGATAGGAAATAAGGCCTAGGGTTCATACTTTCGCTAGTGCAAGTTCCCTCAACAATACTAACATAATTGGATCACATAACTATCCCTCAACATGCAACAAAGAGTCACTCCAAAGTCACTAATAGCGGAGAACGAACGAAGAGATTATGGTAGGGTGTGAAACCACCTCAAAGTTATTCTTTCCAATCAATCTGTTGGGCTATTCCTATAAGTGTCACAAACAGCCCTGGAGTTTGTACTAGAATAACACCTTAAGACACAAATCAACCAAAACCCTAATGTCACCTAGATACTCCAATGTCACCTCAAGTATCCGTGGGTATGATTATACGATATGCATCACACAATCTCAGATTCATCTATTCAACCAACACATAGAACCTCAAAGAGTGCCCCAAAGTTCTACCGGAGAATCACGACGAAAACGTGTGCCAACCCCTATGCATAGGTTCCCAATGTCACGAAACCCGCAAGTTGATCACCTCAACATACATCAAGTGGCACGTGGTATCCCATTGTCACCACAGATATCCACGGCAAGACATACATCAAGTGTTCTCAGGTCTTTAAAGACTCAATCCGATAAGATAACTCCAAAGGGGAAACTCAATTCATTACAAGAGAGAAGAGGGGGAGGAGAAACATAAGATCCAACTATAATAGCAAAGCTCGCGATACATCAAGATCGTATCATCTCAAGAACACGAGAGAGAGAGAGAGAGAGAGAGAGAGAGAGAGAGAGAGAGATCAAACACATAGCTACTGGTACATACCCTCAGCCCCGAGGGAGAACTACTCCCTCCTCGTCATGGAGAGCACCGGGATGATGAAGATGGCCACCGGTGAGGGTTTGCCCCCTCCGGCAGGGTGCCGGAACGGGTCTAGATTGATTTTCGGTGGCTACGGAGGCTTCTAGCGGCAGAACTCCCGATCTATTCCGCGTTCTGGAAGTTTTAGGGTACGTGGATATATATGGGTGCAGGGAGGACGTCGGAGGAGCCACGGGGGCCCCACGAGACAGGGGGCGCGCCCTAGGGGGGGCGCCCCCCACCCTCGTGAGCACCTCGAGTCTCCCCTGACTTAGGGTCCAAGTCCATCAGGTGTGTTTCCTCCAAAAATAACTTCTCCAGTTGATTTTGTTTCGTTTCGACTCCGTCTGATATTCCTTTTCTTCGAAACACTGAAATAGGCATAAAACAGCAAATCTGGGCTGGGCCTCCGGTTAATAGGTTAGTCCCAAAAATAATATAAGTGGATAATAAAGCCCAATATTGCCGAAAACAGTAGATAATATAGCATGGAGCAATCAAAAATTATAGATACATTGGAGACGTATCAGCTGGCCAGATGTGGGAGGCTACTCTCCCACACTTGGTCCTCTCCTGCCACCTACGCATCGGGTTCCGCACCAGAGTATCCACGGACCCTAGGCTACTCGCGTGGAGGTCTTCCCTTCACGTCACTACCAACTGTCAGGCTACACCTACCTCCATAGTTCCTCCTGGGACTGATGTAGGCTTGCTTGTTAGTGTTAGATGCATTTGTCGCGAGCCTGCGTGCCGCCTATGATGTTCTTAGTCTGTGTACTGAACTCTGTGTGCCGAACTCTATGCATGATAACTTTTGTAAGATATGCCAACTACTATGCAGTATCTATCGTGTTCCTTTCATTATGCATGTTTCATCATGAATGATTTTTGCCCTTGCAAATTCTCAATTCTGAACTACCCCTGTTATATGTTAGCAGGATGTTTAGACCAGGTGGTCATGGTTGTGGTAACCCTCCCCCACCCCCACCTGAGTACATGGCTAGGATGATGCAACAGTTTGAGCTGAATCGCCAGTTCATGGAGAATATTATGGCTCAGTTTCCTCGCCCCAATATGAACCGGCAGCCAAGCCAAGTGACTCTGCAGGATTTCATGTGCCTCAACCCAACCGTGTACCGTAGCTCAACTCAGCCTCTGGATGCTGATGACTGGCTCCGTGACATCACCTATGAGATGGAGTTGGCTGATGTAGCCCCTGCCAGCTATGTCACCTTTGCTTCCTTCTTCTTGAAGGGACCCGCTGCCCAATGGTGGGACAGCCACAGGCGTACTCTGCCGGTTGGAACAATCATCACCTGGCCAGACTTCCAAGCTGCTTTCCGTGCTCGCTTCATTCCTCAGGGAGTCATGGACCGTAAGAAGCGTGAGTTCCGCAACCTCACCCAAGGCAACAAAACTGTGGAAGCTTATTAGCAGGAGTTTCTGGACTTGTCCCGCTATGCTGAAGAAGATATTGCAACTGATGCACGCAGACAGGAGAAGTTCCGTGATGGCCTTCAAGCTGATATCAAGCTCACACTTCTAGTGCATGACTTTGCCGATTTCTCCACCTTGGTGAACAAGGCCATCAATGTCGAAATTGGTCTGTAGGAACACCAGAGCTCTCACAGGTGAAACCGTGACACGGGCTCATCTTCGGGCCCGTCTCCGCAGAAGCGTAGGATATGGATTCCCAACAGCATGTATCAGCCAACTGCACCTGCTCCAAGGCAGTCCTATGCTGCACCGCGTCTGCCTCCCCCACCAACTAGGCAGCTAAGACTTCCAGCTCCACCACCCCAAGCTCCTGTTCCCACTCCCAATAATGCTCTATGCTACAAGTGTGGTCAGCCAGGTCACCGTGCCAGAGACTGCAATCAGAATCAGAATCAACTGGCCCTTCCTATAGCTGGCCGTGGCAACCATCCTCGCAACAACAATGTCAGGTCTTATGGTCGTGTTCATGCCAACCACGTTGATCTTAATGAAGCTCAAGACCAGCCTGCTACTATGATGGGTACACTCCTCGTAAATTCAGTACCTGCATCTGTTTTATTCGATTCAGGAGCATCACATTCATTCATGTCAGAAGATTTTGCATACAAGCATGACGTTAAATGTGAGGAGATGAACACTTCGATATTGGTAAAAAAAACCTGTGGGACAATGTCAAACCTCACTGGTTGGCATCGATGTCCCCGTGGAAATCGAAGGGCTGGAATTCTATGCCTCTCCCATTATCCTGAAGTCGTCTAACATCGACCTCATTCTGGGAATGGATTGGTTGAAAGCGCATACTGCTTCTATAGTTTGCGCCACTAAGGTCGTCCATCTGCTACACCCTTCTGATGAAATAATAGCTTACCAAGCTCATCTAGTTCAGAACATCGAGGCACGGCTTTATGCCTTGAATGCGTTGAACGCTGCACCACTCGAGGGCATTGAAAACATTCCCGTCGTTCGTGAATTCCAAGACGTCTTCCCAGAAGAACTTCCAGGGATTCCCCCTGCTAGAGCTGTCGAATTCATCATCGACTTGAAACCCGGCACCACCCCTATAGCCAAACGACCCTACAAGATGCCGCCACATGAACTCATGGAGCTTAAGGAGGAAATCGACAAATCTCTTGTCAAAGGTTTCATTCGCCCAAGTTTCTCCCCTTGGGAAGCACCTTCTCTCTTTGTTAAGAAGAAGGATGGGACAAACCGATTAGTCCAAGACTACCGTCCTATAAACCAAGCTACCATTCAGAATAAATATCCTCTTCCTCGGATCAATGATCTTTATGATCAACTGGCTGGCTCATCGGTGTTCTCCAAACTCGAATTGAGGTTGGGTTACCACCAGATCCGTGTTCGTGAAGAGGATATCCCAAAGACCGCCTTCGTGAATCGGTATGGGTCATACGAGTACACTGTCATGTCATTCGGCTTAACGAATGTTCCCGCCACCTTCTCTCGTCTGATGAACTATATATTCATGGATTACCTCGACAAGTTCGTCGTGGTTTATCTAGATGATATCCTTGTATTTTCCAAGAACAAATAAGAACATGCTGAACATCTTCGTCTTGTGCTGGAAAAGCTTCGAGAGCATCAACTGTATGCTAAGTATTCCAAGTGTGAATTCTGGCTCCCTGAAGTAACCTATCTTGGGCGTGTCATCTCCAAGGATGGTATTGCCGTCAACCCTGGACGAGTTTAGGCTATTCTCGATTGGACTCCTCCGAAGAATGTCAAGCTTCCAAAGTTTTCTCAATCTCGCCAGCTATTGCCATCGATTCGTCGAGAACTTCTCCAAGATTGCCAGGCCTCTGACTAATCTGTTGCATAAGGGTGTCAAGTTCGAATGGACAGACAAGTGTCAGGAAAGTTTCCAGGCGCTCAAAGACAAGTTGACTTCTGCCCCAGTCTCAGGAACAATGGAGCGAGCAACCAACTTATTGGAAATCATACATACTGATGTGTGCGGTCCAATGAGTGTTGAGGCTCGCGGTGGCTATCGTTATGTTCTCACCCTCACTGATGACTTGAGTAGATATGGGTATATCTACTTAATGAAACACAAGTCTGAAACCTTTGAAAAGTTCAAGGAATTTCAGAGTGAGGTTGAGAATCAACGTGACAGAAAAATCAAGTTTTTATGATCAGATCGTGGAGGAGAATACTTGAGTCACGAATTTGGCACACTCTTAAGGAAATGTGGAATAGTTTCACAACTCATGCCGCCTGGAACACCTCAGCATAATGGTGTGTCCGAACGTCGTAATCGCACTCTATTAGATATGGTGCGATCTATGATGTCTCTTACCGATTTACCGCTTTCTTTTTGGGGCTATGCTTTAGAGACTGCCGCATTCACTTTAAATAGGGCTCCGTCGAAATCCGTTGAGACAACACCGTATGAATTATGGTTTGGGAAGAAACCTAAGCTATCGTTTCTAAAAGTTTGGGGATGCGATGCTTATGTCAAGAAACTTCAACCTGAAAAGCTCGAACCCAAGTCGGAAAAAAGCGTCTTCATAGGATACCCTAAAGAAACTATTGGGTATACCTTCTATCTCAGATCCGAAGGCAAGATCTTTGTTGCCAAGAATGGATCCTTTCTAGAGAAAGAGTTTCTCTCGAAAGAAGTAAGTGGGAGGAAAGTAGAACTTGATGAAGTATTACCTCTTGAACCGGAAAATGGCGCAACTCAAGAAAATGTTCCTGAGGTGCCTGCACCGACTAGAGAGGAAGTTAATGATGATGATCAAGATACTTCTGATCAAGCTCCTACTGAAATTCGAAGGTCCACAAGTACACGTTCCGCACCAGAGTGGTACGGCAACCCTGTCTTGGAAATCATGTTGTTAGACAACAATGAACCTTCGAACTACGAAGAAGCGATGGCGGGCCCGGATTCCGACAAATGGCTGGAAGCCATGAAATCCGAGATAGGATCCATGTATGAAAACGAAGTATGGACTTTGACTGACTTGCCCGATGATCGGCGAGCCATAGAAAATAAATGGATCTTTAAGAAGAAGACAGACGCGGATGGTAATGTGACCATCCATAAAGCTCGGCTTGTCGCTAAGGGTTATCGACAAGTTCAAGGGGTTGACTACGATGAGACTTTCTCACCGGTAGCGAAGCTGAAGTCCGTCCGAATTATGTTAGCGATTGCCGCATACTATGATTATGAGATATGGCAAATGGACGTCAAAACGGCATTCCTTAATGGTTTCCTTAAGGAAGAATTGTATATGATGCAGCCAGAAGGTTTTGTCGATCCTAAGAATGCTAACAAGGTGTGCAAGCTCCAACGCTCGATTTATGGGCTGGTGCAAGCATCTCGGAGTTGGAACATTCGCTTTGATGAGATGATCAAAGCGTTTGGGTTTACGCAGACTTATGGAGAAGCCTGCGTTTACAAGAAAGTGAGTGGGAGCTCTGTAGCATTTCTCATATTATATGTAGATGACATACTTTTGATGGGAAATGATATAGAACTCTTGGACAGCATCAAGGCCTACTTGAATAAGAGTTTTTCAATGAAGGACCTTGGTGAAGCTGCTTATATATTAGGCATCAAGATCTATAGAGATAGATTGAGACGCCTCATAGGTCTTTCGCAAAGCACATACCTTGATAAGATATTGAAGAAGTTCAATATGGATCAGTCTAAGAAGGGGTTCTTGCCTGTGTTGCAAGGTGTGAAATTGAGCTCAGCTCAATGTCCGACCACGGCAGAAGATATAAAAGAGATGAGTGTCATCCCCTATGCCTCAGCCATAGGTTCTATTATGTATGCCATGCTGTGTACCAGACCTGATGTAAACCTTGCCGTAAGTTTGGTAGGAAGGTACAAAAGTAATCCCGGCAAGGAACACTGGACAGAAGTCAAGAATATCCTGAAGTACCTGAAAAGGACTAAGGAAATGTTTCTCGTTTATGGAGGTGACGAAGAGCTCGTCGTAAAGGGTTACGTCGACGCTAGCTTCGACACAGATCTGGATGACTCTAAGTCACAAACCGGATACGTGTATATTTTGAATGGTGGGGCAGTAAGCTGGTGCAGTTGCAAGCAAAGCGTCGTGGCGGGATCTACATGTGAAGCAGAGTACATGGCAGCCTCGGAGGCAGCGCATGAAGCAATTTGGGTGAAGGAGTTTATCACCGACCTAGGAGTCATACCCAATGCGTCGGGGCCAATCAAACTCTTTTGTGACAACACTGGAGCTATTGCACTTGCCAAGGAGCCCAGGTTTCACAAGAAGACAAGGCACATCAAGCGTCGCTTCAACTCCATTCGTGAAAATGTTCAAGATGGAGACATAGAGATTTGTAAAGTACATACGGACCTGAATGTAGCAGATCCGTTGACTAAACCTCTCCCTAGGGCAAAACATGATCAACACCAGAATTCGATGGGTGTTCGATTCATCACAATGTAACTAGATTATTGACTCTAGTGCAAGTGGGAGACTGTTGGAAATATGCCCTAGAGGCAATAATAAAAGCATTATTATTATATTTCTTTGTTCATGATAATTGTTTTTATTCATGCTATAATTGTGTTATCTGGAAATCGTAATACATGTGTGAATAATAGACACCAACATGTCCCTAGTAAGCCTCTAGTTGACTAGCTCGTTGATCAACAGATAGTCATGGTTTCCTGACTATGGACATTGGATGTCATTGATAACGAGATCACATCATTAGGAGAATGACGTGATGGACAAGACCCAATCCTAAACATAGCACAAGATCGTGTAGTTCATTTGCTAGAGTTTTTCCAATGTCAAGTATCCTTTCCTTACACCATGAGATCGTGTAACTCCCGGATACCATAGGAGTGCTTTGGGTGTACCAAACGTCACAACGTAACTGGGTGATTATAAAGGTAGACTACGGGTATCTCCGAAAGTGTCTGTTAGGTTGACACGGATCAAGACTGGGATTTGTCACTCCGTATGACGGAGAGGTATCACTGGGCCCACTCGGTAATGCATCATCATTATGAGCTCAAAGTGACCAAGTGTCTGGTCACGGGATCATGCATTACGGTACGAGTAAAGTGACTTGCCGGTAACGAGATTGAACGAGGTATTGGGATACCGACGATCGAATCTCGGGCAAGTAACATATCGATTGACAAAGGGAATTGTATACGGGGTTGCTTGAATCCTCGACATCGTGGTTCATCTGATGAGATCATCGTGGAGTATGTGGGAGCCAACATGGGTATCCAGATCCCGCTGTTGGTTATTGACCGGAGAGTCGTCTCGGTCATGTCTACATGTCTCCCGAACCCGTAGGGTCTACACACTTAAGGTTCGGTGACGGTAGGGTTGTAGGGATATGTATATGCAGTAATCCGAATGTTGTTCGGAGTCCCGGATGAGATCCCGGACGTCACGAGGAGTTCCGTAATGGTCCGGAGGTAAAGAATTATATATAGGAAGTGCTGTTTCGGCCATCGGGACAAGTTTCGGGGTCACCGGTATTGTGCCGGGACCACCGGAAGGGTCCCGGGGGTCCACCGGGTGGGTCCACCTGCCCCGGGGGGCCACATGGGCTGTAGGGGGTGCGCCTTGGCCTACATGGGCCAAGGGCACCAGCCCCAAGGGGCCCATGCGCCTGGGGTTTCCAAAGGGGAAGAGTCCCACAAGTGGAAGGCACCCCTAGGTGCCTTGGGGGGGAGGGAAACCTCCCTTGGCCGCCGCCCCCCCTAGGAGATTGGATCTCCTAGGGCCGGCGCCCCCCTGGCACCCCTATATATAGTGGGGGAAGGAGGGCTTTTTCATCCATGCCTTTGGTTGCCTCCTTCTCCCTCTCCAACACCTCCTGCTCCTTCATAGCGCTTGGCGAAGCCCTGACGGAGTACTGCAGCTCCATCACCACCACGCCGTCGTGCTGCTGCTGGAGCCATCTTCCTCAACCTCTCCTTCCCTCTTGCTGGATCAAGAAGAAGGAGACGTTACGCTGACCGTACGTGTGTTGAACGCGGAGGTGCCATCCGTTCGGTGCTAGGATCTCCGGAGATTTGGATCACGTCGTGTTCGACTACCTCATCCCCGTTCTTTGAACGCTTCCGCTCGCGATCTACAAAGGTATGTAGATGCATCCGATCACTCGTTGCTAGATGAACTCATAGATGGATCTTGGTGAGACCGTAGGAAAATTTTTGTTTTCTGCAACGTTCCCCAACACCAACTCCGGCGCCCCGCCGCGCCTCGGCGGCCGTCGCCCGCTCACCCGGGTTCGCCCTGACGGGCGCATGCCCGCACCCGCTAGCCCCTATGGGCTGCTGACCACTAGGCCAGTGCCCGTGGGCCAATGACAAATGGGGCCCGCCCCTGAGAACGTTTCTGTTAAAAAAAAGGATAAATAAAAATAATAAAAATAAAATGAAATATTAATTAATTAATTAATTAACTTAATTAATTCTGATTAAATTAACTAATTAAGATTAATTAATCTAATGATTAATTAACCTAATTAACTACTCTTAATTAACTAACAGAGTATGTCAGTGGGGCCCACCCCCCTAATTAATGCTAATTAGGGTAATTAAATTGTTTAATTAAAATGTGTCACTGACCAGTGGGACCCACTGGTCAGGTTGACCAGTCAACCCCTATTGACTGCTGACATTAGCATGACATCATGTTGATGTCATAAATCCAAATTCGAATTAATTTAAATAATTAATTAAATCCCAGAAATTAATAAAATCTTCAGAAAATCATATCTTTTAATCCGTAACTCGGATTAAATTATTTTCAACATGAAAGTTGCTCAGAACGACGAGACGAATCCGGATTCGCAGCCCGTTCGTCCGCCACGCATCCCTAGCATAGCAAACATGCAACTTTCCCCCTCCGGTTCATCTGTCCGAGAACGCGAAACACCGGGAATACTTTCCCGGATGTTTTCCCCCTTCACCGCTACCACCTCGTACCGCGTAAGGGCACACCTAGCATCACGCTTTGTCATGTCATGCATCGTCATGCATTTGTTTGCAATATATTTATTGTTTCTTCCCCCTCTTCTCTCGCTAGACACCGAGACCGACGCCGCTGCTACCCAGTACGACTACGGTGTTGACGACCCGTCTCTCTTGCCAGAGCAACCAGGCAAGCCCCCTCTTGATCACCAGATATCGGCTACTCTTCTCTATACTTCTTGCATTAGAATAGTGTAGCATGTTACTGCTTTCCGTTAATCCTATTCTGATGCATAGCCTGTCATTGTTGCTCCAACTATTGATACCTTACCTGCAATCCTAATGCTTAGTATAGGATGCTAGTTTATCATCAGTGGCCCTACATTCTTGTCCGTCTGCCATGCTATACTATCGGGCCGTGATCACTCGGGAGGTGATCACGGGTATATACTATATACTTTATACATGATACATGTGATGACAAAAGACGGGTCGACTCGAGGAGTACCCGCGGTTGATTCACGAATTGGGGGCTGGAAGGACATACTTTCCCGACAGCCCTCTGTGTGGATCTTTGTGGCAAAGCGACAGGGCAGGTTGAGACCACCTAGGAGAGAGGTGGGCCTGGCCCTGGTCGGCGTTCGCGGTTATTTCAAGATAACACATTTAACGAGATCTTGGTATTTGATCTAAGTCTGGCCACTGGCCTATACGCACTAACCATCTATGCGGGGACAGTTATGGGCACTCGACGTCGTGGTATCAGCCGAAGCCTTCGTGACGTCAGCGACTGAGCGGCGCGCGCCGGATTGGACCGTAAGCCTGCTCTTGTATTAAGGGGGCTAGTTCTTCTTCCGGCCGCGTACGCAACGTGCATGTGTGCAATGGGCGATGGGCCCAGACCCGTGCGCCATAGGATTTAGACCGGCGTGCTAACCTCTCTGTTGTGCCTAGGTAGGGCTGCGACGTGTTGACCTTCTGAGGCCGGGCATGACCCAGAAAAGTGTGTCCGACAAAGGGGATCGAGCGTGTTGGGAAATGTGGTGCACCCCTGCAGGGAAGTTAATCTATTCGAATAGCCGTGATCTTCGGTAACAGGACGACTTGGAGTTGTATCTTGACCTTATGACAACTAGAACCGGATACTTAATAAAACACACCCTTCCAAGTGCCAGATACAACCCGGTGGTCGCTCTCTAACAGGGCGACGAGGAGAGGACCGCCGGGTAGGATTATGCTATGCGATGTTACTTGGTGAACTTACCATCTACTCTCTTCTCCTACTGCAATATGGAGGTTACCAGAAGCATAGTCTTCGAAAGGACTAGCTATCCCCCTCTTATTCCGGCATTCTGTAGTTCAGTCCACATATGATACCCTTAATCCATTTGATACCAATGCATACATATGTAGTGTAGTTCCTTGCTTGCGAGTACTTTGGATGAGTACTCACGGTTGCTTTGCTCCCTCTTTTCCCCCTTTCTATACCCGATTGATGCGACCAGACGATGGAGCCCAGGAGCCAGACGCCACTGTCGATGACGACTACTACTACTCGGGAGGTGCCTACTACTACGTGCAGCCCGCTGACGACGACCAGGAGTAGTTTAGGAGGATCCCAGGCAGGAGGCCTGCGCCTCTTTCGATCTGCATCCTAGTTTGTGCTAGCCTTCTTAAGGCAAACTTGTTTAGCTTATGTCTGTACTCAGATATTGTTGCTTCCGCTGACTCGTCCATGATCGAGCTCTTGTATTCGAGCCCTCGAGGCCCCTGGCTTGTAATATGATACTTGTATGACTTATTTTTATTTGTAGAGTTGTGTTGTGATATCTTCCCGTGAGTCCCTCATCTTCATCATACACATTTGCCTGTATGATTAGTGTACGGTCAAATCAGGGGCGTCACAACGGCATGGTTGAAGAAAATGGATGATGTGCTAACCGAAGATTTTGATGTTGTGATGCGCACCTTCGGCTTAATTGTTTGTTGCTTTCATTCTTTTCCTTCTTCACTTTTATTGTACTTGTTGCAATAGAAGCATGCACATCATTTTTGTCTTGATTGATCTTCTTGGGAACCCATGCCATGTTCTTCTTTCTCAGCTCTTGTGCACTAAGATTTTGTAATTTCTTCTTTTGCCAATATGATAAGCCGAGTGAGCATGTCGGCTGTGATTTTGTTTCAACCAATGGCAACTCGTTTTGGGCCTTGTGCACCCTCAACCTCTTTTCTTCAGATTTGGCACTTTGTTTTTTATCAATTGATTGCTTCACTTCTTTGCCTTTTGTAGTCAATGTCAACACTTTAATTGGCTCTTTGTTATTTGAGATCAAATCTGAAGTAGCACAGTTACGACCATCTCTTTTCATGCGGTAAACTTGCTTTACTGCCTCTTTCTTCTTCCTTGAGCTCTGGACCGATTCGTTATGATTGAAACGGTCTATAACATGTGATTGTTCAAATGTTGATCTTCTTGGAGCTGCATAATATTGGTGAGATGGTCTAAAATAAGATGGAGAATGTGCCCTTGTATCATACCTGTCCCATGAGGAATATGGATCTATATGAGCATAGGAGGCATCCATAGCATTGGCATTGGCGGCCCAAAATAAGGATATGAATGGGTTGCATTAAGATTCTCACTTTGCCAATACCGATCCTCATATTTGCGCCTTGGGGGTGATCTTGGTTTCTTTGCATGATTTGGCCGATAAGCATTCTTCTCTTCAATCTTCTTTTGATATTTATCCAATAGTTCAGCGAAGGTGATTTTTGATCTCTTACACTTGCGCTTATTTCGGCCTTTGTTTTCTTTTGGTTTGCTTTCATCGATCATTGGATTTTCTTGCTGCCCCCAGTCCTTGGCGTCTCCATTGTAGCTTCGATGGAATTCTCGCCCTTAAGATTATGTTCATTATGCTCTTCAACAACTTCTTTACTTGAAAGTTTGATCCCATCACCTGCAGTTTTTACCTTCTCTTTAAATGGATCGGCTTGAAGCAACCGATGCAAAAAAAATTGCCATCGGGACCAATCGGAATAGACTGGTCATCTCTTGGTATTTCAACAAACTTCAATCGTCCTTTTTCAATGGCCGATTTAACTATTTGACAAAACATGTTGCAATCCTCAAAAATATGCTTGGACGAATCATGCAACTTACAATACATTCGTCCTTGGATTGAAGGCTTAACATGATGATCAAGAATTGTATTGTAATTATTTTTCAGTAACAAATCAAATATTTGATCACACATGCTTGAATTGAAGGTATACTTCTTGTTTTCTAGCCGATCGTGTTGTGAGAACAGCTTTGGAGTTAAGCAAACGAATGGTTCAGATTTTGCATCACCCCATTCGGCTATGCATTGTGTTTTGCACTCTATCTCCGATGTCTTTGGATAAGAAACTATACTGGCATCGGTTTGCTCAGAAGATTTTAACCTTGGCTTTAAATTTCTGAAACGAAAATAGCTAGAACATACATGTCTCAATTGAGACCAAGTTTAAGCCAAGTAAGAAATAAGCGGACCTACCCAATTAGATATGAGCTTTAGATAAAGCAATGGGGAAAGCCTTGGCTGCAATAATTTTTCGCAATCGGTCTTTCTAAATGGTGCAATATGTTGACCGATATGCTTTGTGACAATCTGATTGCTAACAGATAAATTACCCTTCTTCATTGGTCTCTCAATAATTGTTATGAAGATTTTTCTAATATATGCATCAACAACTAAGTCATGACCAAATCTAAAAACAGGTAAATTAATTGCTAGACATACCTCTTCAAATATGTTGGGAGAGCATGATGGTGGTGTTGTTGGAAATATGCCCTAGAGGCAATAATAAATTAGTTATTATTATATTTCCTTGTTCATGATAATCGTTTATTATCCATGCTAGAATTGTATTGATAGGAAACTCAGATACATGTGTGGATACATAGACAACACCATGTCCCTACTAAGCCTCTAGTTGACTAGCTCGTTGCTCAATAGATGGTTACGGTTTCCTGACCATGGACATTGGATTTCGTTGATAACGGGATCACATCATTAGGAGAATGATGTGATGGACAAGACCCAATCCTAAGCCTAGCACAAGATCATGTAGTTCGTATGCTAAAGCTTTTCTAATGTCAAGTATCATTTCCTTAGACCATGAGATTGTGCAACTCCCGGATACCGTAGGAGTGCTTTGGGTGTGCCAAACGTCACAACGTAATAGGGTGGCTATAAAGGTACACTACAGGTATCTCCGAAAGTGTCTGTTGGGTTGGCACGAATCGAGACTGGGATTTGTCACTCCGTGTGACGAAGAGGTATCTCTGGGCCCACTCGGTAGGACATCATCATAATGTGCACAATGTGATCAAGGAGTTGATCACGGGATGATGTGTTACGAAACGAGTAAAGAGACCTGCCGGTAACGAGATTGAACAAGGTATCGGGATACCGACGATCGAATCTCGGGCAAGTATCGTACCGCTAGACAAAGGGAATTGTATACGGGATTGATTAAGTCCTTGACATCGTGGTTCATCCGATGAGATCATCGTGGAACATGTGGGAGCCAACATGGGTATCCAGATCCCGCTGTTGGTTATTGACCGGAGAGTCATCTCGGACATGTCTGCATGTCTCCTGAACCCGTAGGGTCTACACACTTAAGGTTCGGTGACGCTAGGGTTATAGAGATATAAGTATGCGGTAACCCGAAAGTTGTTCGGAGTCCCGGATGAGATCCCGGACGTCACGAGGAGTTCCGGAATGGTCCGGAGGTAAAGAATTATATATAGGAAGTGCTATTTCGGCTATCGGGACAAGTTTCGGGGTCACCGGTATTGTACCGGGACCACCGGAAGGGTCCCGGGGGTCCACCGGGTGGGGCCACCTGCCCCGGGGGGGCACATGGGCTGTAGGGGGTGCGCCTTGGCCTGTATGGGCCAAGGGCACCAGCCCCAAGAGGCCCATGCGCCAAGAGATAAGGGAAAGAAAGAGTCCTAAAGGGGGAAGGCACCTCCGAGGTGCCTTGGGGAGGATGGACTCCTCCCTGGTCGCACCCTTCCTTGGAGGAAGGGCCAAGGCTGCCCCCCCCCCCTCTCCCTTGGCCCTATATATAGTGGGGGGAAGGGAGGGCAGCAACACCTAAGCCCTGGCGCCTCCCTCTCCCTCCCATGACACATCTCCCTCCTCCCGCAGCGCTTGGCGAAGCCCTGTTGGAATCCCGCTACTTCCACCACGCCGTCGTGCTGCTGGATCTCCATCAACCTCTCCTTCCCCCTTGCTGGATCAAGAAGGAGGAGACATCGCTGCTCCGTACGTGTGTTGAACGCGGAGGTGCCGTCCGTTCGGCGCTAGGATCATCGGTGATTTGGATCACGACGAGTACGACTCCATCAACCCCGTTCTCTTGAACGCTTCCGCGCGCGATCTACAAGGGTATGTAGATCCACTCCTCCCTTGTTGCTAGATGACTCCATAGATTCATCTTGGTGATACGTAGAAAATTTTGAATTATTGCTACGTTCTCCAATAGTGGTATCAGAGCTAGGTCTATGCGTAGTTTCTATGCACGAGTAGAACACAAAGTAGTTGTGGGCGTTGATTTTGTTCAATATGCTTACCGTTACTAGTCCAATCTTGTTTCGACGGTATTGTGGGACGAAGCGGCCCGGACCGACCTTACACGTACTCTTACGTGAGACTGGTTCCACCGACTAACATGCACTAGTTGCATAAGGTGGCTAGCGGGTGTCTGTCTCTCCCACTTTAGTCGGATCGGATTCGATGAAAAGGGTCCTTATGAAGGGTAAATAGCAATTGGCATATCACGTTGTGGTTTTTGCGTAGGTAAGAAACGTTCTTGCTAGAAACCCATAGCAGCCACGTAAAACACGCAAACAGCAATTAGAGGACGTCTAACTTGTTTTTGCAGGGTATGCTATGTGATGTGATATGGCCAAGAAGAATGTGATGAATGATACGTGATGTATGAGATTGATCATGTTCTTGTAATAGGAATCACGACTTGCATGTCGATGAGTATGACAACCGGCAGGAGCCATAGGAGTTGTCTTTATTTATTTATGACCTGCGTGTCAACATAAACATCATGTAATTACTTTACTTTATTGCTAACCGGTAGCCATAGAAGTAGAAGTAATAGTTGGCGAGACAACTTTCATGAAGACACGATGATGGAGATCATGATGATGGAGATCATGGTGTCATGCCGGTGACGATGATGATCATGGAGCCCCGAAGATGGAGATCAAAAGGAGCAATATGATATTGGCCATATCATGTCACTATTTGATTGCATATGATGTTTATCATGTTTATACATCTTATTTGCTTAGAACGACGGTAGTAAATAAGATGATCCCTCATTAAAATTTCAAGAAAGTGTTCCCCCTAACTGTGCACCGTTGCGAAAGTTCGTCGTTTCGAAGCACCACGTGATGATCGGGTGTGATAGATTCTTACGTTCGAATACAACGGGTGTTGACGAGCCTAGCATGTACAGACATGGCCTCGGAACACATGAAAAACACTTAGGTTAACTTGACGAGCCTAGCATGTACAGACATGGCCTCGGAACACAAGATACCGAAAGGCCGAGCATGAGTCATATGGTAGATACGATCAACATGAAGATGTTCACCGATAATGACTAGTCCGTCTCACGTGATGATCGGACACGGCCTAGTTGACTCGGATCATGTAATCACTTAGATGACTAGAGGGATGTCTATCTGAGTGGGAGTTCATAAGATGAACTTAATTATCTTGAACATAGTCAAAAGGTCTTCGCAAATTATGTCGTAGCTCGCGCTTTAGTTCTACTGTTTAGATATGTTCCTAGAGAAATTTTAGTTGAAAGTTGATAGTAGCAATTATGCGGACTAGGTCCGTAAACTAAGGATTGTCCTCATTGCTTCATAGAAGGCTTATGTCCTTAATGCACCGCTCAGTGTGCTGGACCTCGAACGTTGTCTGTGGATGTTGCGAACATCTGACATACACATTTTGATAACTACGTGATAGTTCAGTTAAACGGTTTAGAGTTCAGGCACCGAAGACGTGTTAAAACGTCGCAAAACATATGAGATGTTTCGAGGGCTGAAATTGGGATTTTCAGGCTCATACCCACGTCAAGAGGTATAAGACCTCCGACAATTTTCTTAGCCTGCAAAGTAAGGGAGAAAAGCTCAATTGTTGAGCTTGTGCTCAGATTGTCTGAGTACAACAATCGCTTGAATCAAGTGGGAGTTGATCTTCCAAATGAAATAGTGATAGTTCTCCGAAGTCATTACCACCAAGCTGCTAGAGCTTCGTGATGAACTATAATGTATCGGGGACATATATGATGATCCTTGAGATATTCGCGATGTTTGACACCACAAAAGTAGAAATCAAGAAGGAGCATCAATTGTTGATGGTTTGTGAAACCACTAGTTTCAAGGAGGGCAAGGGAAAAAAGGGATGCTTCATGAAACGGCAAATCAGTTGCTGCTCTAGTGAAGAAACCCAAAGTTGAACCCAAAACCCGAGACTAAGTGCTTCTGTAATAAGGGGAACAGCCACTGGAGCAGAATTACCCTAGATACTTGGTAGATGAGAAGCCTAGCAAAGTCGATAGAAGTATATTGATATACATTGTGTTAATGTGTACTTTACTAGTACTCCTAGTAGCACCAGGGTATTAGATACCGATTCGGTTGCTAAGTGTTAGTAACTCGAAATAAAAGCTACGGAATAAACGGAGACCAGATAAAAGTGAGATGACGATATGTGTTGGAAGTATTTCCAAGGTTGATCAAATATCGTACGCTCCCTCTACCATCGAGATTGGTGTTTGCGTTGAGCATAGACATGATTGGATTATGTCTATCGCAATATGGTTATTCATTTAAGGAGAATAATGGTTACTCTGTTTATTTGAATAATACCTTCAATGGTCTTACACCTAAAATGAATGGTTTATTGAATCTCGATCGTAGTGATACACATGTTCATGCCAAAAGATAGTAATGATAGTACCACCTACTTGTGGCACTGCCACGTAAGTCATATCGGTATAAAACGCATGAAGAAGCTCCATGTTGATGGATCTTTGGGCTCACTCGTTTTTGAAAAGTTTGAGACATGCGAACCATGTCTATTGGTGTATATGCATGAAGAAAATCCATGCAAATGGACCGTTTGGACTCACTTGATTTTGAATCACTTGAGACATGCAAATCATACCACATGGGCAAGATGACTGAAAGCCTCGTTTTCAGTAAAATGGAACTAAAAAGCAACTTGTTGGAAGTAATACATTTTGATGTGTGCAGTCCAATGAGTGCTGAGGCATGTAGTGGATATCGTTATGTTCTTACTTCACAGATGATTTGAGTAGATGTTGAGTACATTTACTTGATGAATCACGAGTCTGAATTATTGAAAGGTTCAAGTAATTTCAGGGTGAAGTTCAAAGATCGTCGTGACAAGAGGATAAAATATCTATGATATGATCATAGATGAATATCTGAATTACGAGTTTGGCACAGAATTTAAGACATTGTGGAAATTGTTTCACAACTAATACAGCCTGGAACACCATAGTGTGATGGTGTGTCCGAACATCATAATTGCACCTTATTGGATATGATGCATACCATGATGTCTCTTATCGAATTACCAAGATAGTTTATGGGTTAGGCATTAGAGACAACCACATTCACTTTAAATAGGGCACCACGTAATTCCGATGAGATGACACCATATGAACTATGGTTTAGAGAAACCTAAGCTGTCATTTCTTCAAAGTTTGGGGCTGCGACGCTTATGTGAAAAAGTTTCAGGCTGATAAGCTCGAACCCAAAGCGGATAAATGCATCTTCATAGGACACCCAAAACAGTTGGGTATACCTCCTGTCTCAGATCCGAAAGCAATAAGGGATTGTTTCTAGAATTGGGTCCTTTCTCGAGGAAAAATTCCTCTCGAAAGAATTGAGTGGGAAGATGGTGGAGACTTGATGAGGTTATTGAACCATCTCTTCAATTAGTGTGTGGCAGGGCACAGGAAGTTGTTCCTGCGGCACCTACAACAATTGAAGTGGAAGCTTATGATAGTGATCATGAAACTTCAGATCAAGTCACTACCAAACCTCGTGGGATGACAAGGATGCATACTACTTCAGAGTGGTATGTGATCATGTCTTGGAAGTCATGTTGCTAGACAACAATGAACCTACGAGCCATGGAGAAGCGATGGTGGGCCCGGATTCCGATAAATGGCTCGAGGCCATAAAATCCGAGATAGGATCCATGTATGAAAACAAAGTGTAGACTTTGGAAGAACTACTTGATGGTCGTAAGGCTGTTAGGTACATATGGATTTTAAAAGGAAGACGGACAATGATGGTAAGTATCACCATTAAGAAAGCTCGACTTGTCGTTAAGATGTTTTCCGACAAGTTCAAGGAGTTGACTACGATGAGACTTTCTCACTCGTAGTGATGCTAAGAGTCTGTTGGAATTATATTAGCGATTACTGCATTATTTATGAAATCTTGCAGATAGGATGGCAAAAACATTGTTTCCTCGATGATTTTCTTGAAGAAAGGTTGTATGTGATACAACCGGAAGGTTTTGTCAATCCTGAAAGATGCTAATAAGTATGCAAAGCTCCAGCAATCCTTCTAAGGACTGGAGTGAGCATCTCGGAGTTGGAATGTATGCTTTGATGATGATCAAAGATTTTTGGGTTTATACAAAGTTTATGAGAAACTTGTATTTCCAAAGAAGTGAGTGGGAGCACTATAGAATTTCTGATGAGTATATGTTGTTGACATATTGTTGATCAGAAATGATGTAGAATTTCTGGAAAGCATATAGGGTCATCTGAAAGGTGTTTTTCAATGGAAAGCCTGGATTAAGCTACTTGAACATTAAGCATCAAGATCTATAAGGATAGATCAAAACGCTTAATGGTACTTTCAAATGAGCACATACCTTGACATGATCTTGAAGGGGTTCAAGATGGATCAGTCAAAGAAGGAGTACTTGCCTGAGTTGTAAGGTATGAAGTTAAGACTTAAAGCTCGACCATGGCAGAAGAAAGAGAAAGGACGAATGTCGTCCCCTATGCTTTTGTCATAGGCTCTATACGGTATGCCATGCTAAGTACCGCACCTGATGTGTGCCTTGCCACATATCTGGCAAGAGGGTACAAAGGTAATCTAGGAGTAGATCACCAGATAGCGGTCTAAATTATCCTTAGAGGAATAAGGATATATTTCTCGGTAATGGAGGTGATAAAGAGTTCGACGTAAAGAGTTACGTCGATGCAAGCTTAACACCTATCCGGATAGCTCTGAGTAGAGATACTGGATACGTATAATGGAGCAACAATTTAGAATAGCTCCAAGTAGAACAGTTATTTGAAACGGATCAAAATATAGCGTAGTAGCTGCATCTACAAGATGACATAGAGATTTGCGAAGTACATACGGATCTGAAAGATTCAGACCCGTTGACTATAACATCTCTCACAAGCATAACATGATCAAACCCAGAACTCATCGAGTGTTAATCACATGGTAATGTGAACTAGATTATTGACTCTAGTAAACTCTTTGGGTGTTAGTCACATGGGGATGTGACCTTGAGTGTTAATCACATATCGATGTGAACTGGATTATTGACTCTAGTGCAAGTGGGAGACTGTTGGAAATATGCCCTAGAGGCAATAATAAATTAGTTATTATTATATTTCCTTGTTCATGATAATCGTTTATTATCCATGCTAGAATTGTATTGATAGGAAACTCAGATACATGTGTGGATACATAGACAACACCATGTCCCTAGTAAGCCTCTAGTTGACTAGCTCGTTGATCAATAGATGGTTACGGTTTGCTGACCATGGACATTGGATGTCGTTGATAACGGGATCACATCATTAGGAGAATGATGTGATGGACAAGACCCAATCCTAAGCCTAGCACAAGATCATGTAGTTCGTATGCTAAAGCTTTTCTAATGTCAAGTATCATTTCCTTAGACCATGAGATTGTGCAACTCCCGGATACCGTAGGAGTGCTTTGGGTGTGCCAAACGTCACATCGTAACTGGGTGGCTATAAAGGTACACTACAGGTATCTCCGAAAGTGTCTGTTGGGTTGGCATGAATCGAGACTGGGATTTGTCACTCCGTGTGACGGAGAGGTATCTCTGGGCCCACTCGGTAGGACATCATCATAATGTGCACAATGTGATCAAGGAGTTGATCACGGGATGATGTGTTACGAAACGAGTAAAGAGACCTGCCGGTAACGAGATTGAACAAGGTATCGGGATACCGACGATCGAATCTCGGGCAAGTATCGTACCGCTAGACAAAGGGAATTGTATACGGGATTGATTAAGTCCTTGACATCGTGGTTCATCCGATGAGATCATCGTGGAACATGTGGGAGACAACATGGGTATCCAGATCCCGCTGTTGGTTATTGACCGGAGAGTCATCTCGGTCATGTCTGCATGTCTCCTGAACCCGTAGGGTCTACACACTTAAGGTTCGGTGACGCTAGGGTTATAGAGATATAAGTATGCGGTAACCTGAAAGTTGTTCGGAGTCCCGGATGAGATCCCGGACGTCACGAGGAGTTCCGGAATGGTCCGGAGGTAAAGAATTATATATAGGAAGTGCTATTTCGGCTATCGGGACAAGTTTCGGGGTCACCGGTATTGTACCGGGACCACCGGAAGGGTCCCGGGGGTCCACAGGATGGGGCCACCTGCCCCGGGGGGGCACATGGGCTGTAGGGGGTGCGCCTTGGCCTGTATGGGCCAAGGGCACCAGCCCCAAGAGGCCCATGCGCCAAGAGATAAGGGAAAGAAAGAGTCCTAAAGGGGGAAGGCACCTCCGAGGTGCCTTGGGGAGGATGGACTCCTCCCTGGCCGCACCCTTCCTTGGAGGAAGGGCCAAGGCTGCGCCCCCCCTCTCCCTTGGCCCTATATATAGTGGGGGGAAGGGAGGGCAGCAACACCTAAGCCCTGGCGCCTCCCTCTCCCTCCCATGACACATCTCCCTCCTCCCGCAGCGCTTGGCGAAGCCCTGTTGGAATCCCGCTACTTCCACCACGCCGTCGTGCTGCTGGATCTCCATGAACCTCTCCTTCCCCCTTGCTGGATCAAGAAGGAGGAGACGTCGCTGCTCCGTACGTGTGTTGAACGCGGAGGTGCCGTCCGTTCGGCGCTAGGATCATCGGTGATTTGGATCACGACGAGTACGACTCCATCAACCCCGTTCTCTTGAACGCTTCCACGCACGATCTACAAGGGTATGTAGATCCACTCCTCCCTTGTTTCTAGATGACTCCATAGATTGATCTTGGTGATACATAGAAAATTTTGAATTATTGCTACGTTCCCCAACAGGTGTGACTTGAAGAATATCTTGCTCTGCCTTCGGATAGCTCCCCAACGCCTTGTCATCATCTTTTTCTTGATTTCGTGCATCATTAGTTTGAAGATCCTTATCCACCAAACTTTCTTTGGCTACTTTTTCTTTTTCTTGAAGCTCGTCAATTTCTATGGCAAGAAACTCATAGGAAAGGAAGTAGGTTCCATTAACTTCAGAAAAATCAAGTATGGTTGTCTTGCTATACTTTCCATGCCCTTTCTCAACAATATTTGCCTCTTTGGATTTGATGGATTCGGAATATATACTACTTGATTCGGCTTTTTCAACTGAAGCACTTTTAGTTTCCGAATCATCTTTATTTTCACCAGTTATATCAATTGGCAAGGCTACTTTTCTTTGAGCCAATTCCCTATCAATTCTCTCTTGACGAAGTACTTGCACCCTATCGTGCTAAGCTTTAATTCCCCTCTCAATCTCAGCCCGCTCTAGATTAGTTTGCCCCCCCCCCTATGCTTTTAGAATCTTTCGGCAATGAAGTGGTAGTGTTGCCAAAATTTTGCAATTGTGTAGGGGGTGTATAATATGCTGCGGTACTAGGTGGAGGTGTATGCACTGTTGTATAACCGTATGCTCTTTCACCAATTCTATCAATGCTTGTAGTTTCATCTTCCTGCAAAACTCTAGCCTTTATTGCAGCATAATCAGGAAACAACCCCTTTTCATATTGTTCAAGGCAAAGAGCACTAATTTTCTTGTTTTGTGCCAAGCTCTTTTTTACCGCAGCCACAAGCGCTTCTGGAAGGGATTGCTCCACAATACTTCCAGATTCTTTCGGCAATTATTCGTGAGTGTTGCCGAAATTCTCGAATTGCGTAGAGTATGCATTATATGCTACAGTATTTGATGGCGGCACATGTGTTCCTGTAAAATTTTCACTTATTCGGCTATGACCATGAAGATGCGGGGCCGAATTATGAACATCTACAGTTGCATACGGTGCTGAAAAATTACTAAAATGAGGTGTAGCATATGATGGTTGAGAGTAACTGGCCTAATAGCTAGTAGTAGCATGGCCAATTCTCCCATCCATCGGCAAGGTTGGATTCACATACTGCAAATTAGTTGCCGATGAATAAAAAGGTGAAACACTTTCTTCTATGCTATTGGAAATTTTAACATGAGGTGTTTCAAATTGATTAACCGAACCCATCATGTTGTTCACCGGCATATGGATTTGTGGGGTTGCCGATGCATGAGAGTTAGGATACATATGTTGTATGTTACTAGTATCATAATAAGTTGAAACATGTAAATTACTTTGAATCGGCCTATGCACGTAATTAGATGCCTTATTGAAAAAACTAGGGCTGGCCGATAGAGTATAATCATTAAACGATTTAGTAACATCATATGCATTATTTGCATCTACAGTAGGGAATTGGGTATTCATATTACCTTTGTAGATTGCAAACCCTAGATGACGATCTCTTGGTAGCAAGAACGGGCCAGAGGCCGTTCAAAGCTTCGTCCCCAGCGGAGTCGCCAAAAAGTGTGTTCGCACACGAACACGTCACCGTGTACCTCCAACGCCGAGGGTGATGCACCGCACCTCGCGTCGAAGGAGATCTGACCGGCAGCGCGATACGCAGGACAGCTGGCAGATGCTTTTGTGGACCCGAAACCCCACATGCCTCGGAGTGACCCCGTCAGGGCTTGCGGCGGCTATGGGCTGCCCTAGGTCGACCTGATCGCCCCTAGGGCCTCGAGGTTCGCCACCCTGCAACAAGAAGAACAGACGAAGAACGAGGAAGAAG
The DNA here is from genome assembly GCF_002162155.2 of Triticum dicoccoides. Classification (NCBI taxonomy): domain Eukaryota; kingdom Viridiplantae; phylum Streptophyta; class Magnoliopsida; order Poales; family Poaceae; genus Triticum; species Triticum dicoccoides. The sequence goes on along the minus strand of NC_041382.1, from coordinate 148,651,517 downwards.
AAGAACTAGGGTTAGAGAGAAAAGATAAAAGATAAAAAGTGATAGATGATTTGATCGATTGTGTGTTGTTCAATCGGCCGTCACCCCTTAGATATATAAGAGGCGGCTGGACTTCCCGTGCAAGGAAAAGGCTTGGATTCACGTCCAAAACCCTAGTCAAATTCGGATTGGTTTTATCTGAACTTTCCAAAACTGTTCGGTTTAAACTGGCTGCACCTTGCGGGTCTTTTTTGTGGTGGTAAACCATCTCGGATGAAAACGAGCCCAAAAGCAATCTTAACCATTTCGACGAGACGAACAACTTTCATGTTGAAGGTCTTTTGATCAGAGGTCATCTTGAGGGTTAAATCGGTCGCGCTAAGCAGGCTATTCCCTCGCGCTACCCATCAGACATGTGTCTGGTGGGGCGCGCCACATCTCGCCTCGTGACAGGGCTGCACTCCGATTGCTCTAACTTTTGCATACGAACTCGGATTTGGACGATTTTTATATCAAAATCGATCGTTTCGATGAGACGAAGACAACCCGTGTAGATTATTTTCCATTTGAGGTCGTCTTGGGGCCTAAGCGGCCAAACTGTACTCTGAATATAAGATCTTAGTATTTTGAGTATAGTTTCGGCCTTCGAGATGAAATAGGACGGTGATGACCCAAACTTCAATGATGTTCATATCAATAATACGGAACTCTTCCATGTAGATCACTTCTCCATTTAAGGCCATCTTAAATAAGTTCTTGACCGTGCCAAAATCTGGTGTCAACAGATTTTTCGTCCTACAATGAACCGAAGAGTAACGGTTCTGATGCTATTTGATCGAGGCTGCTCTAGAGTTGTTGTGGAATCAGATTGCCTCGAGCTCGTTGAGGCGTTCAAGGGTGAGTCGGACATCTGGAGCTCCTACACGCCTATTCTGATCGATTGCTTTGATTTAGCACATGGAATTCCTTCGATTTCTTTCCAGCATTGTCCGCTGGAAGCCAACAATCTGGCACATTTTTTAGCTAGATATAGCTATGAGCAAGTAGTAGTTTTGAGTGGGTAGATGAAGCACCAAACTTTTTGTTATCGCATGTACTATCTAATGTAACCTTGCCAAGAGATGAATAAAGTGCCATGAGGCTTTCCCTTTAAAAAAAAAGAGTAACGGTTCTGGGCCGAAGACCACTCTTCTATCTACGGTAGGCCAAAGAATACTGTTCTGTCTAGCATAGGTCGAAGAGTACTCTACCTGGACGCCCATGCATATTCGTGAGTGCATGCATGCAAAGATTTAGTGTGACCTGTTACATGTGTATACTATGTATTCGAATACTAACATGTCCCGGTCAAAACGTATACACACAGCCAAATACCGGTGCAAACATGCCTGTACATACTCGAATACTAACGTGCCAGCTAGATATGGTACGTACAAGCTGAAAGAGTCAATATATAGATAAACAAGCAGCATAAAAATTTATACAACGTACTCCCTTCGGTTCTTTTTACTTCACATATACAATTTGTTTGAAGTCAAACTACATAAAGTTGACCTAATTTATCTAAAAAATAGCAGCATTTACAATACAAAATGTATATAGTATGAAAATTAATTTCATGATACATCTAAAGATATCGATTTTATATTGTGAATGTGGATATTATTTTTTATATAATTGGTCAAACTTTATTAAGCTTGACTTTAGAAAACATTTATATGCAGACTAAAAAAATGGAGGGAGTAGTAGATATGGTCGTACGTGCCGATTTCTAAGTACATGCATGCAAAGGTTGCCTACTGTAGGCATGCCATGACTCGGTGGATATGTATGTGTATTATACTTATTTAAATCCACGATAGGCAGGACAGTGCTCTTCGGCCCGGAAACACTACTCTTCGGTTCACGGTAGGACAAAGAGCTCACTTCAGCTTGGGATAGACCGAAATGACTCTCTTCAGCCTACGGAAGGCCGACTGGGTCATATAAGTGATATTTTTAATTTAGATCATATATTATTCAAATTTGTTATAAAACTAGTAATATTTTTTAAAAGCCTTTTCTTGAGCTCACCTAGTGCATGCATGGTACTCCCTCTGTTCACACGTCTTACAAATGTAAATGCAGTAGTATATTTGAGTCACCCCCTCTATTAAACATCAATGCACCGTAATTTTACGTTCCGTAAATTTGTCTTATTTCATACATAATTATGTAAAATTACAAACATAAAAACATAGTGTAAAATGTACATAAAATACAATTTTTCTGGTCTTATGACCTATATTTTTGCTTTCTTATGCCAAATTTTACGTAATGAATCCATATGGATGTTCCAAATAGAATTAATGTATGAAATGATCGTAAGATTGTCTCGAGTGAATAATAACTTATTATGCACCCTGGGCGATATGTAGATTGACTATTCATCATCCAGGGTGCATAATAATTTATTCTTCACCCGAGATAATCTTGCGACCGTTTCAGAAATAAATTGAATTTGGAATACAAATAGTTACATTCATATTAATTCACTATATAAAGTTTAGTATAAGAAAACAACATTAAGGTCATAAGACCAGAAAAAAATGCATTTTATGTATATTTTATACTATGTTTTACGTTTGTAATACATAAAATATTTTTTATGAAGATTATATATTTTCTTACGTTCTCTTTTTACATATGAAATAAGACAAAATTTACGGAATGGGGGGTGAAGAATAACTATTCCTCATCCAGGGTGACGAATAGTCAATCCCATATACGCATTGATTATACTCCTGGGAGTATGTACCCACGCTCCTCATTTACCACATAGATGAATCTTTTATATACCTCTTTATTATTTTTAATATACTTCATTAATAATTACTAGATTCCCCTAAATGTGTTTCATGAAAAAATTCATATGAATCTACATATTTTTAAAGGTTTATGTATATACTGATTTGTTTGTGCATAAAAAAGGTATATTACAAATAGTACGACGTGAATGATTTTTTCAACAAAACTCGTATTTGGGTATCTTAAAATATTTAATGAAGTATATTGAGAATGATAAATGGATATAATCAATGCATATATGAGGTATATTAAAGATGGGAGTACGTACTCCTATGAGTATAGAAAATTAGTCCTATATATATGTATGTCTGAATTTTAGTAATTTTCGTCTTGTTTGATAAAATTCATCTGGTTTGTTCGATGCGGGCGTAATTGGGTGGCTGGCTCTCGTATCACTATCCACGAACGCGTTTAGGGACAAATAGTGTCCGTTTCATGGGACGTCGTTTGGAAATGTTTGAACACCTAGTGCCAACCTAGAGTGCTACTATGTTCATACCATCACACACTAGTTTAAACATAAAACACACTACTGAAGGTGTTGAAATATGACTGCCAAGCTTCCGCCAACTATGTGCCAACAATAGACTCCTTGTGATTGCAGTATCTGTGCCTTACTCACTTTACTTTCTTGCAAGTTTGCTTCCACACCAGACTCCAAATGATCATATACTAATATACCATGTTACATCCTTTGTTCCAAATCACCTCCACGTCACTGTAAAAGTGTTTTGGGAAGCGTAGAACCCTTTGTCTCGGGCCGCATGTATATATTAGGCAAAAGCCTTGGCACACAAGTTTACAGAGGGATAGATCGATCAGATGGGATCGATCAAGTCGTTACAGAAAGATCGTGAGAGACAGAAGAAGAGATAGAACAGAATACAGAGTTTAAACCAACTCTATCCCTATACAACTTCTACTACACGCATATTCCAACACTCCCCCTCAATCTAAACCTCAAGGAGCTTTGCCAAGGTTAAGATTGTACTTGAAATCGTTCAACCTTCTTTCAGTAAGAGGTTTTGTAAAACCATCTGCGAGTTGATCTCCTGTGGGAATAAACCGAATTTCCAGAAGCTTTCGAGCTACTCTTTCTCTGACAAAATGGAAATCAACTTCAATGTGTTTGGTCCATGCATGAAAAACATGATTTGCTGAGAGATACGTTGCACCAATATTATGACACCATAATCTTGCTGCTTGTGGAGTTTTAACTCCAAGCTCATAAAGTAATGTTTGTATCCACATTACTTCAGCTATAGCCTTAGCCAGAGCCTTATATTCAGCCTCTGTGCTTGACCTGGACACTGTAGCCTGTTTTCTTGCACTCCATGACACAAGGTTAGTTCCCAGAAATACAGCAAAACCACCTGTAGATCTCCTATCATCAGCACACCCTGCCCAGTCAGTATCAGAGTATGCAGTAAAAAGCAGAGAAGAGGACTTGGTAATGTTGAGACCAAGACCTTCTGAGAACTTGAGATACCTTAAAATTCTTTTGACTGCAGTCCAATGTGTGGTTCTAGGTGCATGTAGATATTGACATACCTTGTTCACTGAATAAGATATATCAGGACAGGTAAGAGTTAAATAATGCAAGGCACCTACAACACTCCTATAATTTGTTGCATCCTTTGGTCCAAGAACTTCTCCACCTTCCACTGTAAGCTTCTCAGAGGTAGAAATCGGTGTGTTAACTGGCTTGCAATTTTCCAACCCTACTCTCCTGAGAATATCAGTTGTATATTTTTCTTGTGAGATAAGTATGCCATCTTTAACTTGCTTTACCTCTATACCAAGGAAATAGTGAAGATCACCCAAGTCCTTAAGAGCAAATTCCAGCTTCAGATCTTTAAGCAAGCAAGTAGTGGCATCTGAACTTGAACTAGCAACAATTATATCATCAACATAAACCAGCACAAAGATAGTAACATTGCCTTTGTTAAAGAAGAATAATGAGGTATCTGCCTTGGATGGTATGAACCCAAGACGTTGCAACTGCATACTTAGTCTGGAGTACCAGGCTCTTGGAGCCTGCTTCAAACCATACAAAGCTTTATCCAACTTACAAACATGTTGTGGTGTGCTAGGATTCTCATAACCTGGTGGTTGCCGCATGAACACTTCTTCCTCAAGAACACCATGAAGAAACGCGTTTTGAACATCTAGCTGTCTTAGACTCCATCCTCTGGAAACAGCAATAGACAAGACAAGGCGAATAGTTGTTGACTTAATGACAGGACTAAATGTATCTTCATAATCAATTCCAAACCTCTATTTAAACCCTTTGGCAACTAGTCTAGCCTTATACATGTCTATGCTTCCATCAGACTTTCTTTTGATCTTATACACCCATTTGCAATCAATAACATTGTTTCCATACTTTGGTGGAACTAAATGCCAAGTCTTATTTTTCATAAGTGCATCATATTCACTATCCATAGCTTCCTTCCAATTCTTATTAGCAAGAGCATCATCCAAACTTAGTGGTTCACCAATGGTGGTAAGAAATGCACATTTGATCTTGTCATACCTTATCGTACCATCATTGTACTTTTTTTCCTTGACAATACCTGACTGAGACCATGTTTGTCGAGGAGAGGCCGTAGGCAGCACAGGAGAAATTGTTGCCACAGAAGATCCAGCCGACACGTGATCCGAGGCGGATCCATGCGGCAAGTCGGCTGGCTCAGGCTCCAGATCCGAGGGAGATCCGCACAGCGCATGCACCGAATCAGCGCGCGTTGATTCCTCCGCCGCCGCAGGCCCACGCGATGTGGGGTCCGTCCCGCACGCACGCGCACGGTCGGTCGCTGTGAGAAGCGCCGCGTCCTCCAATGCACTCCCCCGGCACATGGGCTGTCAGCACGTGGGGACCCGTCAGGTGACGACGCGACATGATTGGCACGGGGCGACGCCGTGGGACCGATGGGCTCCACTCGGTCAGTGCGGTCGGCCACAAGCCCAGAAGAGGCCAAGCGCACGGGAGGATCCTCCTGGGATCACGCGCCGCCAGGTGCGGCAGGCTGGGCGGGCGAATCGACCTCGGATCGCCCGCTGTCAGCCGAATCTGCCCCGGTTTCCGTGACCAGCCTATCTTTTCCTTCACACATAAAATGACAGGGTAAATTTGCACAAATGACATCATCAGAATCAGATTTTTCATGGGATTTTTGCATATGATCTCGTTCATTTAATTCCCCCCCACTATCAGATAAAGTTGCGGGATTAGATAGAAGGGCAATCTCGGCACGAAGCAAGGCGCCTGCATTGGGATGCAATTTGGAAAACGGAAAGAGTGTCTCATCAAAAACAACATCATGAGAAATATAGATGCGTCCGGTAGAGATCTCAAGGCACTTATAACCTTTATGAAGATTACTATAGCCAAGAAAAACACACTGTGTGGATCTAAACTCAAGTTTATGACGGTTGTAGGGACGCAAATTTGGGTAATAAGCACACCCAAATATCTTGAGATAGTTGTAATCAGGTTTTTGATGATAGAGACGCTCTAAAGGAGTGGTGTTTCCAATAACTTTGCTAGGGAGCCTATTGATAAGATAGGTGGCAGTAATGAAAGCTTCGTCCCAATACTTGAGAGGCATAGAAGCATGAGCTAACAGAGAAAGACCAACTTCAACAATGTGGCGGTGTTTACGCTCAGCAGAGCCATTCTGTTGATGAGCATGGGGGCAAGATACATGATGGGCCATCCCAATACTACGGAAAAAGGAGTGGAGTTTCTCATACTCCCCTCCCCAGTCACTTTGGACGGCGAGGATTTTTCTATCAAATTGGCGCTCAACAAGTTTCTGAAACTCTTGAAAAATAGAGAAAACCTCAGATTTGTATCGAAGTAAATAAATCCAAGTGAACTTGCTATAATCATCGATAAAACTGACATAATATTTTTTTCGACCAAAAGAATCTCGGGCATGGCCCCATACATCACTGAAAATAAGTTCTAAAGGAGCATGAGACACACTAGTTGACTTGAGATAAGGAAGCTGATGGCTTTTGGCACATTGACAAGCTTCACAGACAGACTCACAAACTGGACTAGGAGACAAAGAAAGTTTGTCTTTATTGACTATTTGTTTGACAATGATCGAAGATGGATGCCCTAATCGTTGATGCCACCGTGCCAAAGAGGGCTTGATGACGGAGTAGACGTGATGACGCTTGCGACCTAGTGCTCCGGATGGAATAGGGTAGAGCCCTCCAACGCATCTACCGTGATGAAGTAGTTCCCTCGTTGCCCGATCCTTGATGAAAAAATAACGGGGGTGAGTTTCAAAGAAGACATTGTTGTCGGTGGCTAGTCTAGACATGGATGCAAGATCTTTGTCAGCTTGAGGGACATGAAGCACATCTCTAAGAACAAGATTGCGTTTAAGTGTAGGGGAATTAATAGAACTTTGACCAATATGACAAATATCCATACCTCCACCACTAGCAGTGTGAATCTGATCGGCGCCATGATAGCGCTCACGTAGAGCAAGTTGCTCGAGTTCGTTCGTCACATGATCCGTAGCGCCGGAGTCGACGTACCAGACGCCATCTCCACCCTGCTCACGCATGGCGGCAGCAACATGGCGATCCGAGGGCACAAAGTCCTCGTCGTAGCGATGCCAGCAATCAATCACCTCGTGACCAGACTTTTTGCAAAGCTGGCATCGGGGGCACGGGCGGGAAGGAGGGCGGCGGCCGTTGTTGTTGTTGAAGCCGCCGCTGTTGCCGCTGTTGTTGTAGCCGCCCCCGCCACCAGAGCGTGCGCCATCGCCAGGAGAGGGGGCGCCGCGTCCGCGCCCACCGCCGCGCTGCCCCTGGTGACCGCGCCCACGGCCGCGACCACGAGAGGCGGAGTTGACGAAGGATTGCCGAAGGTCGCCGCCATGGAGGAGAGTGAGCCGGGCATCAAAACTGAGCAGTTGGCTGTAGAGTTCTTGGACGGTGATGGGTTCCACCCTGGCGGCAAGTGCAGAGACCACCGGGTTGTACTCCATGTCCAAACCGGCAAGGATTTTGGAGACAATCTCCGGATCAGAGAGGGCCGCAGCCGTGCTTGCGACCTCGTCAGTGAGACTTTTTATTTTACCAAGATAATCAGCCATGGATAGGTTACCTTTCTTGAGGTTGGTGAGCTCGATGCGAGTGTTTATCGCTTGGGCTTGGCTTTGTGCAGCAAACATGGCGTGGATGGTGCGCCACACCTCGGCCGGCGTCTGGAGCGTGGCGACCTGGGCAAGGATCTCACGGGAAAGTGAACCCATTAAGTATCCTTGGAGCTGCTGCTGCTGTGCATACCAAAGGGATCTTGCAAAGTTGACGACTTGTTCTTCTTTGCCTTCCGTGGTGATGGTGAGGGTGGCGGGTGGTGGCGGGCTCGTCGCGTCGAGGTGGTGCTCCATCTGGGCACCTCTGATCTGCGGGAGTACTATGGCCTTCCAGAGCAAAAAATTGCCCCGCGTAAGCTTCTCCTGTGGTGGCGATCCGAGAGAGGTGGTGTTGTGGGTGGAGGAGGAGGAAGATGATGCAAAGGTGGAGGATGGGGTGGTGGTGAGCGCACCCATGGTGCTTGCGGTCATGGCTGCGGTGGTGGTGGACATACTCTCGGTCGCGAAGGTAGCTAGATGCAATCCCTCTCGATTGGATGAGGAAGAGGCTCTGTTACCATGTAAAAGTGTTTTGGGAAGCGTAGAACCCTTTGTCTCGGGCCGCATGTATATATTAGGCAAAAGCCTTGGCACACAAGTTTACAGAGGGAGAGATCGATCAGATGGGATCGATCAAGTCGTTACAGAAAGATCGTGAGAGACAGAAGAAGAGATAGAACAGAATACAGAGTTTAAACCAACTCTATCCCTATACAACTTCTACTACACGCATATTCCAACAATCACAAGTTATACTGGTTTGACCCGGGTGAAAGACCAAAGTATTGTGGTACTGAAAGTTAAGAGTTAAGTTGTTAGATTTTGGAGTTTAGGAACCAAGCTTAAACTCGTCAATAGTTGAATGATCATTTTTTAAACATTATATGTGGATCACAATTTATGAGCGGCATGTGTCAACTATGGAAAACCGAGGGTTTTTCGATGTTGAATTTTAAAAGACAAAAGTACTCCCTCCGATCCAAAATAAATTGTACTAAAACCATGACATTTATTTTGGATCAGAGGGAGTAATTGTTGGGTTTCGTAGTAATTTCAAAAAATTTCCTACGCGCACACAGGATCATGTGATGCATAGCAACGAGAGGAGAGTGTTGTCTACGTACCCAACGCAGACCGACTGCGGAAGCAATGACACGACATAGAGGAAGTAGTCGTACGTCTTCACGATCCAACCGATCAAGCACCGAAACTACGGCACCTCCGAGTTCGAGCACACGTTCAGCTCGATGACGATCCCCGGACTCCGATCCAGCAAAGTGTCGGGGAAGAGTTTCGTCAGCACGACGGCGTGGTGACGATCTTGATGAACTACAGCAGCAGGGCTTCACCTAAACTCTGCTACAATATTATCGAGGAATATGGTGGCAGGGGGCACCGCACACGGCTAAGGAATCGATCACGTGGATCAACTTGTGTCAACTTGTGTGTTTAGAGGTGCCCCTGCCTCCGTATATAAAGGAGTAGAGAGGGGGAGGCTGGCCGGCCATAGAGGGAGGCGCAGGAGAGTCCTACTCCCTCTGGGAGTAGGATTCCTCCCCCCAATCCTAGTCCAACTAGGATTCCTAGGAGGGGAAGGGAGAGAGGGGGGCCGGCCACCTTCTCCTAGTCCTAATAGGACTAGGGGAGGGGAAAGAGGCGCAGCCACCTTGGGCTGCCCCTTTCTCCTTTCCACTAAGGCCCATGATGGCCCATATGGCTCCCGGGGGGTTCCGGTAACCTCCCGGTAACCCGGTAAAATCCCGATTTCACCCGGAACAATTCCGATGTCCAAACATAGGCTTCCAATATATCAATCTTTACGTCTCGACCATTTCGAGACTCCTCGTCATGTCCGTGATCACATCCGGGACTCCGAACAACCTTCGGTACATCAAAATGCATAAACTCATAATATAACTGTCATCGTAACCTTAAGCGTGCGGACCCTACGGGTTCGAGAACAATGTAGACATGACCGAGACATGTCTCTGGTCAATAACCAATAGCGGGACCTGGATGCCCATATTGGCTCCTACATATTCTATGAAGATCTTTATCGGTCAGACCGCATAACAACATACGTTGTTCCCTTTGTCATCGGTATGTTACTTGCCCGAGATTCGATCGTCGGTATCCAATACCTAGTTCAATCTCGTTACCGGCAAGTCTCTTTACTCGTTCCGTAATACATCATCTCACAACTAACATATTAGTTGTAATGCTTGCAAGGCTTATGTGATGTGTATTACCGAGAGGGCCCAGAGATACCTCTCTGACAATCGAAGTGACAAATCCTAATCTCGAAATACGCCAACCCAACATCGACCATTGGAGACACCTGTAGTACTCCTTTATAATCACCCATTTACGTTGTGACGTTTGGTAGTACCCAAAGTGTTCCTCCGGTAAACGGGAGTTACATAATCTCATAGTCGTAGGAACATGTATAAGTCATGAAGAAAGCAATAGCAACATACTAAACGATCAGGTGCTAAGCTAATGGAATGGGTCATGTCAATCAGATCATTCTACTAATGATGTGACCTCGTTAATCAAATAACAACTTATTGTTCATGGTTAGGAAACATAACCATCTTTGATTAACGAGCTAGTCAAGTAGAGGCATACTAGTGACTCTCTGTTTGTCTATGTATTCACACATGTATTATGTTTCCGGAAAATACAATTCTAGCATGAATAATAAACATTTATCATGATTATAAGGAAATAAATAATAACTTTATTATTGCCTCTAGGGCATATTTCCTTCAGTCTCCCACTTGCACTAGAGTCAATAATTTAGATTACACTGTAATGAATCTAACACCCATGGAGCTTTGGTGCTGATCATGTTTTGCTCGTGGAAGAGGCTTAGTCAACGGGTCTGCAACATTCAGATCCGTATGTATCTTGCAAATCTCTATGTCTCCCACCTGGACTAGATCCCGGATGGAGTTGAAGCGTCTCTTGATGTGTTTGGTCCTTTTGTGAAATCTGGATTCCTTTGCCAAGGCAATTGCACCAGTATTGTCACAAAAGATTTTCATTGGACCCGATGCACTAGGTATGACACCTAGATCGGATATGAACTCCTTCATCCAGACTCCTTCATTTGCTGCTTCCGAAGCAGCTATGTATTCCGCTTCACATGTAGATCCCGCTACGACGCTTTGTTTAGAACTGCACCAACTGACAGCTCCACCGTTTAATGTAAACACCTATCCGGTTTGCGATTTAGAATCGTCCGGATCAGTGTCAAAGCTTGCATCAACGTAACCTTTTACGATGAGCTCTTTGTCACTTCCATATACGAGAAACATATCCTTAGTCCTTTTCAGGTATTTCAGGATGTTCTTGACCGCTGTCCAGTGATCCATTCCTGGATTACTTTGGTACCTCCCTGCTAAACTTATAGCAAGGCACACATCAGGTCTGGTACACAGCATTGCATACATGATAGAGCCTATGGCTGATGCATAGGGAACATCTTTCATATTCTCTCTATCTTCTGCAGTGGTCGGGCATTGAGTCTTACTCAATTTCACACCTTGTAACACAGGCAAGAACCCTTTCTTCGCTTGATCCATTTTGAACTTCTTCAAAATTTTGTCAAGGTATGTGCTTTGTGAAAGTCCAATTAAGCGTCTTGATCTATCTCTATAGATCTTAATGCCTAATATGTAAGCAGCTTCACCGAGGTCTTTCATTGAAAAACTTTTATTCAAGTATCCCTTTATGCTATCCAGAAATTCTATATCATTTCCAATCAGTAATATGTCATCCACATATAATATCAGAAATGCTACAGAGCTCCCACTCACTTTCTTGTAAATGCAGGCTTCTCCGAAAGTCTGTATAAAACCAAATGCTTTGATCACACTATCAAAACGTTTATTCCAACTCCGAGAGGCTTGCACCAGTCCATAAATGGATCGCTGGAGCTTGCACACTTTGTTAGCTCCCTTTGGATCGACAAAACCTTCTAGTTGCATCATATACAACTCTTCTTCCAGAAATCCATTCAGGAATGCAGTTTTGACATCCATTTGCCAAATTTCATAATCATAAAATGCGGCAATTGCTAACATGATTCGGACGGACTTAAGCATCGCTACGGGTGAGAAGGTCTCATCGTAGTCAATTCCTTGAACTTGCCGAAAACCTTTTGCGACAAGTCGAGCTTTGTAGACAGTAACATTACCATCAGCGTCAGTCTTCTTCTTAAAAATCCATTTATTCTCAATTGCTTGCCGATCATCGGGCAAGTCAACCAAAGTCCATACTTTGTTCTCATACATGGATCCCATCTCAGATTTCATGGCTTCTAGCCACTTTGCGGAATCTGGGCTCACCATCGCTTCTTCATAGTTCGTAGGTTCATCATGATCTAGTAGCATGACCTCTAGAACAGGATTACCGTACCACTCTGGTGCGGATCTTACTCTGGTTGATCTACGAAGTTCAGTAGTATCTTGATCTGAAGTTTCATGATCATTATCATTGGCTTCCTCACTAACTGGTGTAGGTGTCACTGAAACAGTTTACTGTGATGAACTACTTTCCAGTAAGGGAGCAGGTACAGTTACCTCGTCAAGTTCTACTTTCCTCCCACTCACTTCTTTCGAGAGAAACTCCTTCTCTAGAAATGATCCATTCTTAGCAACAAATGTTTTGCCTTCGGATCTGTGATAGAAGGTGTACCCAACAGTTTCCTTTGGGTATCCTATGAATACACATTTCTCCGATTTGGGTTTCGAGTTTATCAGGTTGAAGCTTTTTCACATAAGCATCGCAGCCCCAAACTTTAAGAAACGACAACTTTGGTTTCTTGCCAAACCATAGTTCATAAGGCGTCGTCTCAACGGATTTTGATGGTGCCCTATTTAACGTGAATGCGGCCGTCTCTAAAGCATATCCCCAAAATGATAGCGGTAAATCTGTAAGAGACATCATAGATCGCACCATATCTAGTAAAGTACGATTACGACGTTCGGACACACCATTACGCTGTGGTGTTCCGGGGGGCGTGAGTTGCGAAACTATTCCACAGTTTTTCAAATGTACACCAAACTCGTAACTCAAATATTCTCCTCCACGATCAGATCGTAGAAACTTTATTTTCTTGTTACGATGATTTTCAACTTCACTCTGAAATTCTTTGAACTTTTTCAAATGTTTCAGACTTATGCTTCATTAAGTAGATATATCCATATCTGCTCAAATCATCTGTGAAGGTGAGAAAATAACGATATCCGCCACGAGCCTCAATATTCATCGGACCACATACATCGGTATGTATGATTTCCAACAAATCTGTTGCTCTCTCCATAGTACCGGAGAACGGTGTTTTAGTCATCTTGCCCATGAGGCACGGTTCGCAAGTACCAAGTGATTCATAATCAAGTGGTTCCAAAAGTCCATTAGTATGGAGTTTCTTCATGCGTTTTACACCGATATGACCTAAACGACAGTGCCACAAATAAGTTGCACTTTCATTATCAACTCTGTATCTTTTGGTTTCAACATTATGAATATGTGTATTACTACTATCGAGACTTAGTAAGAATAGACCACTCTTCAAGGGTGCATGACCATAAAAGATATTACTCATATAAATAGAACAACCATTATTCTCTGATTTAAATGAATAACCGTCTCGCATTAAACAAGATCCAGATATAATGTTCATGCTCAACGCTGGCACCAAATAACAATTATTTAGGTCTAATATTAATCCCGAAGGTAGATGTAGAGGTAGCGTGCCGACCGCGATCACATCGACTTTGGAACCGTTTCCCACGCGCATCGTCACCTCGTCCTTTGCCAGTGCCCGCTTATTCTGTAGTCCCTGTTTCGAGTTGCAAATATTAGCAACAGAACCAGTATCAAATACCCAGGTGCTACTGCGAGCATTGGTAAGGTACACATCAATAACATGTATATCACATATACCTTTGTTCACCTTGCCATCCTTCTTATCCGCCAAATACTTGGGGCAGTTCCGCTTCCAGTGACCAGTCTGCTTGCAGTAGAAGCACTCAGTTTCAGGCTTAGGTCTAGACTTGGGTTTCTTCTCTTGAGCAGCAACTTGCTTGCCGTTCTTGAAGTTCCCCTTTTTCTTCCCTTTGCCCTTTTTCTTGAAACTAGTGGTCTTGTTAACCATCAACACTTGATGCTCCTTCTTGATTTCTACCTCCGCAGCTTTTAGCATTGCGAAGAGCTCGGGAATAGTCTTGTTCATCCCTTGCATATTATAGTTCATTACGAAGCTCTTGTAGCTTGGTGGCAGTGATTGGAGAATTCTGTCAATGACACAATCATCCGGAAGATTAACTCCCAATTGAATCAAGTGATTATTATACCCAGACATTTTGAGTATATGCTCACTGACAGAACTGTTCTCTTCCATCTTGCAGCTATAGAACTTATTGGAGACTTCATATCTCTCAATCCGGGCATTTGCTTGAAATATTAACTTCAACTCCTGGAACATCTCATATGCTCCATGACGTTCAAAACGTCGTTGAAGTCCCGATTCTAAGCCGTAAAGCATGGCACACTGAACTATCGAGTAGTCATCAGCTTTGCTCTGCCAGACGTTCATAACATCTGGCGTTGCTCCAGCAGCAGGCCTGGCACCCAGCGGTGCTTCCAGGACGTAATTCTTCTGTGCAGCAATGAGGATAATCCTCAAGTTACGGACCCAGTCCGTGTAATTGCTACCATCATCTTTCAACTTTGCTTTCTCAAGGAACGCATTAAAATTTAACGGAACAACAGCACGAGCCATCTATCTACAATCAACATAAACAAGCAAGATACTATCAGGGACTAAGTTCATGATAAATTTTAAGTTCAATTAATCATATTATTAAAGAACTCCCACTTAGATAGACATCACGTGATCCAAATCAACTAAACCATGTCCGATCATCACGTGAGATGGAGTAGTTTCATCGGTGAACATCATTATGTTGATCATATCTACTATATGATTCACGCTCGACCTTTCGATCTCCGTGTTCCGAGGCCATATCTGCATATGCTAGGCTCGTCAAGTTTAACCTGAGTATTCTGCGTGCGCAACTGTTTTGCACCCGTTGTATTTGAACGTAGAGCCTATCACACCCGATCATCACGTGGTGTCTCAGCACGAAGAACTTTTGCAACGGTGCATACTCAGGGAGAACACTTCTTGATAATTTAGTGAGAGATCATCTTATAATGCTACCGTCAATCAAAGCAAGATAAGATGCATAAAAAGATAAACATCACATGCAATCAATATAAGTGATATGATATGGCCATCATTATCTTGTGCTTGTGATCTCCATCTCCGAAGCACCGTCATGATCACCATCGTCACCGGCGCGACACCTTGATCTCCATCGTAGCATCGTTGTCGTCTCGCCAATCTTATGCTTCCACGACTATCACTACCGTTTAGTAATAAAGTAAAGCATTACATCGCGATTGCATTGCATACAATAAAGCGACAACCATATGGCTCCTGCCAGTTGCCGATAACTTGGTTACAAAACATGATCATCTCATACAATAAAATTCAGTATCATGCCTTGACCATATCACATCACAACATGCCCTGCAAAAACAAGTTAGACGTCCTCTACTTTGTTGTTGCATGTTTTACGTGGCTGCTACGGGCTTAAGTAAGAACCAATCTCACCTACGCATCAAAACCACAACGATAGTTTGTCAAATAGACTCCGTTTTAACCTTCGCAAGGACCGGGCGTAGCCATACTTGGTTCAACTAAAGTTGGAGAGGCAGTCGCCCGCAAGCCATCTCTGTGCAAAGCACGTCGAGGGAACCGGTCTCGCGTAAGCGTACGCGTAAGGTTGGTCCGGGTCGTCTCGTCCAACAATACTGCTGAACCAAAATATGACATGCTGGTAGGCAGTATGACTTGTATCATCCACAACTCACTTGTGTTCTACTCGTGCATATAACATCAACATCATTAACCTAGGCTCGGATGCCACTGTTGGGTTTCGTAGTAATTTCAAAAATTTTCCTACGCGCACACAGGATCATGTGATGCATAGCAACGAGAGGAGAGTGTTGTCTACGTACCCAACGCAGACCGACTGCGGAAGCAATGACACGACGTAGAGGAAGTAGTCGTACGTCTTCACGATCCAACCGATCAAGCACCGAAACTACGGCACCTCCGAGTTCGAGCACACGTTCAGCTCGATGACGATCCCCGGACTCCGATCCAGCAAAGTGTCGGGGAAGAGTTTCGTCAGCACGACGGCGTGGTGACGATCTTGATGAACTACAGCAGCAGGGCTTCGCCTAAACTCCGCTACAGTATTATCGAGGAATATGGTGGCAGGGGGCACCGCACACGGCTAAGGAATCGATCACCTGGATCAACTTGTGTCAACTTGTCTGTTTAGAGGTGCCCCTGCCTCCGTATATAAAGGAGGAGAGGAGGGGAGGCTGGCCGGCCAAAGAGGGAGGCGCAGGAGAGTCCTACTCCCTCTGGGAGTAGGATTCCTCCCCCCAATCCTAGTCCAACTAGGATTCCTCGGAGGGGAAGGGAGAGAGGGGGGCCGGCCACCTTCTCCTAGTCCTAATAGGACTAGGGGAGGGGAAAGAGGCGCAGCCACCTTGGGCTGCCCCTTTCTCCTTTCCACTAAGGCCCATGATGGCCCATATGGCTCCCGGGGGGTTCCGGTAACCTCCCGGTAACCCGGTAAAATCCCGATTTCACCCGGAACAATTCCGATGTCCAAACATAGGCTTCCAATATATCAATCTTTACGTCTCGACCATTTCGAGACTCCTCGTCATGTCCGTGATCACATCCGGGACTCCGAACAACCTTCGGTACATCAAAATGCATAAACTCATAATATAACTGTCATCGTAACCTTAAGCGTGCGGACCCTACGGGTTCGAGAACAATGTAGACATGACCGAGACATGTCTCTGGTCAATAACCAATAGCGGGACCTGGATGCCCATATTGGCTCCTACATATTCTACGAAGATCTTTATCGGTCAGACCGCATAACAACATACGTTGTTCCCTTTGTCATCGGTATGTTACTTGCTCGAGATTCGATCGTCGGTATCCAATACCTAGTTCAATCTCGTTACCGGCAAGTCTCTTTACTCGTTCCGTAATACATCATCTCACAACTAACATATTAGTTGTAATGCTTGCAAGGCTTATGTGATGTGTATTACCGAGAGGGCCCAGAGATACCTCTCCGACAATCGAAGTGACAAATCCTAATCTCGAAATACGCCAACCAAACATCGACCATTGGAGACACCTGTAGTACTCCTTTATAATCACCCATTTACGTTGTGACGTTTGGTAGTACCCAAAGTGTTCCTCTGGTAAACGGGAGTTACATAATCTCATAGTCGTAGGAACATGTATAAGTCATGAAGAAAGCAATAGCAACATACTAAACGATCAGGTGCTAAGCTAATGGAATGGGTCATGTCAATCAGATCATTCTACTAATGATGTGACCTCGTTAATCAAATAACAACTTATTGTTCATGGTTAGGAAACATAACCATCTTTGATTAACGAGCTAGTCAAGTAGAGGCATACTAGTGACTCTCTGTTTGTCTATGTATTCACACATGTATTATGTTTCCGGAAAATACAATTCTAGCATGAATAATAAACATTTATCATGATTATAAGGAAATAAATAATAACTTTATTATTGCCTCTAGGGCATATTTCCTTCAGTAATTAATACTAATCTTTGTACAAATACAGATAGTTTATGTTGCTTTCAAAATCTCTGAGCAATTTGGTTGATCACAAGCTACTGAAAATAGATGATTATATATGTGCACCTCATATGTATTTTGGGAGCAATGTTGCAACTTGCAAGGATACTTTTCCTTCCCAAGAGGAGTTACAAGGGTATGCTTAGCAAGGCAGCAGCAGCAGCAATGTTTTGATTCTGCAACCTTATATACTGTCAAGGGCCTCAGTGCCCAAGACAGCGGGGCCTCGACTACGTAGTTCGTAGTCTCGGTGGATAGGAGCGCTAGGGTTTTTGCCTGGCTGCTCAATGGTGCGGGAGGAGAGGATAGGAGACAGAGGAAGAGGTAGGAGATAATAACTTTATTCCTTATCCCTAAAGGGTGCTAAGTGTCTGATATATAAAGGCCCCATGGGCTAATAACAAACTAGAAACCTATACGAAATAAACTAGTCTAGGAACTAATGTGCCCGGATCAGGACTCCTGTCCAGCCTGCGCCTTGCCTGATGCGGCCGTCGGCTGCTCCTGGCCGCGCGGCCCACGTCTGTAAGACGTGCCCCACATGACATCTCTCCCCCCCTCGACGAGCAGCTCGTCCTCGAGCTGAAAAGCGGGGTAGCGCTCGACGAAACTGTCAAGATCCTCCCATGTAGCTGACGAAGCTGCTTCACCCTTCCAGTGGACGAGTAGCTGGCGAACGCCGCGTGCTAGGCGCGCACGAGTCACGCGCTCTGGTTCTGGAACAGCCGCCCCGTTGTGGATCGAAGGCAATCCCGGCGGTGTAGTTGGAGGAAGGCCGAAGAACTTCTTGAGGAGACCCACGTGGAACACGTCATGGAGGCGCGAGCGTGCCGGAAGCTCAAGCCGGTATGCCACGTCGTTGATCACTTCTGAAATGCGGTACGGCCCATAGAATCGTGGCTGGAGCTTGCCCCTGGTTGGCAAGTTGAGAGAGGACGCGGCGCGCTGTCGAAGGCGAAGCCAAACCCAATCGCCCACCTCATGCCGAATGTCCCGATGACGTCTGTCGTAGTAGGACTTATAGACCGCCTGTGCCTGTTGTAGACGATAGCGGACGTCCTCGATAAGTTCGTCGCGCTCAGCCATGCTCCTGGCCACTGCAGCCACCCGTGTGTCGCCGGGCTCGTAAGAGCGAATAGTCGGAGGGTCACGGCCATACACAAGCTTGAACGGAGTCTCTTGGGTTGCTGTCTGGTAGGCGGTGTTGTATATGTACTCAGCCCAGGGAAGCCACCGGAGCCACTGCTTGGGACGATCCCCGGTAAGACACCGTAAATACATCACAATGATCTTGTTAGCAGCCTCCGTTTGACCATCCGACTGCGGGTGAAATGCTGACGTCATGTGCAGCTTTGTCCCCGTGAGGCGCATGAGCTCTCGCCAAAAAGCGGAGGTGAAGACGGGGTCGCGGTCAGAGACCATGGACTGCGGCACGCCATGGAGACGAACAACCTCAGCGAAGAACACCTGTGCCACTGACTCTGCCGTGTATGGGTGGGCTAACGCCACAAAATGGCAATACTTGCTGAAGCGATCCACCACGGTGAGGATGACAGACTTCCCGCCTACTCGAGGAAGCGCTTCCACGAAGTCGATGCCGATGTCAGTCCACACGCCCGTGGGTACCGGCAGCGGCAGTAGCAGCCCAGCGGGGTGCAAGTGCTCGGACTTGTACCGCTGGCAAGTACCGCAAGTGCGGATGTACTCCTGCACCGTCTTGCGAAGGTTAGGTGCGTGGAAATCGCGGCGGAGACGATGCAATGTGCGCAGGACGCCTTCATGCCCATCATCGTGCACGACACTGAGAATCTCCTGGAGTAGCGGGGATGACGGCGGAATGTAGAGGCGGCCGTTGAAAGTAACGAGGCCGTCGGAGAGCGCCCAAGGCTGTTGCCGCGCACCTGCCGTGATATCCTCCCGCAGTGCGACGAGCGCCGGATCAGTGGATGTCGCTTGCCGGAGGCGATCGATGAAGTCGAAACGAGGCCCTGAGACCGCCATGAGCGGCGTCTCCTTCGTGTCACGGCGGGAAAGTGCATCCGCCACCGTGTTGGTACTACCTGCCTTGTACTCCACCGTAAAGTCGAATCCCAGGAGTTTGCCAACCCAATGATGCTGCGGGATGGTGGCCAAACGCTGGTCAAGCAGAAATTTGAGGCTGTAATGATCCGTTTTTACCACAAACTGACGCCCCCATAGGTACGGCCTCCAATGGCGAATCGCGAGCACCAGGCCGATGAGTTCCCGTTCATACGCTGCCAGGGAACGGTGACGTGGCGCGGCTGGCCGGCTAAAGAAAGCCACCGGGTGGTGGTCCTGAAGAAGGACGGCCCCGAAACCGTACGTCGATGCGTCACACTCGACGATGAACGGCCGTGTAAAATCCGGTAACGCGAGGACGGGAGCCGAGGTGATTGCCGTCTTGAGGGTGGTAAAAGCTGCTGCCGCCTCCGGCGACCAAGAGAAACCATCCTTGCGAAGGAGGGCCGTCAGGGGCGCGGCAACCACGCCAAAGTCCTTGACAAACTTGCGGTAGTACCCCGCAAGGCCGAGAAAGCCCCGAACCGCGCGCGCCGAGCGTGGTTGCGGCCAGTCCGCCACCGCCTGCACCTTTTCCGGATCCATGGCCACGCCTGCAGCGGAGATGGTGTGACCCAGGTATGCGATTGATTCAACGGCGAATGCGCATTTGGAGCGCTTGACGAAGAGCCGGTGCTGGTGCAGGACCGTGAAGACGGTGCGCACATGTCGGAGATGGTCAGCCCATGTCTCGCTGAAAATGAGGATGTCGTCAAAGAAGACGAGAACAAAACGGCGCAGGTATGGCCGCAGCAGATCATTCATGAGGGCCTGGAACGTGGCCGGCGCGTTGCAGAGTCCGAACGGCATCACCAGAAACTCGTAGAGGCCGTCATGAGTACGGAAAGCTGTCTTCGGGATGTCCTCCGCACGCATCCGCACCTGGTGGTAGCCGGAACGTAAATCGAGCTTGGTGAAGAAACGAGCGTGCCGTAGCTCGTCGAGGAGTTCGTCCACCACCGGAATCGGGAACGCATTCTTGACAGTAATGGCGTTCAGGGCGCGATAATCGATGCAGAAGCGCCAGGACCCGTCGGCCTTGCGGACCAGCAGTACCGGGGACGAGAATGCGGAACAACTCGCACGGATAATACCTTGGGCGAGCATGGCGGCGCACTGACGCTCCAGCTCGTCCTTGTGCGCGGCCGGGTATCGATACGGACGGACGGCCACCGGGGCGGAACCAGGTAGCAGGGTGATGCTGTGATCGCGGCTGCGGGGCGGTGGCACGCCGGAGGGGTCGGCGAAGATGCCGTCGAACTCGGTGATGATGGCGTCCAGGAAGTCGCGGCCGCTGCATGATTTTAGGGCTGGCCCGTCCGGTCCTGCAATGCCGTGCCAGCACACCCGATGGCCCCGCCGCCAGAATGTCATGGAGAGGGCTCGGAAATCCCACAGGATCGGTCCGAGCGACGCCAGCCACTGCGTGCCCAGGACGATGTCGTAGCCCGCGAGCGGCAAGGCGAGGAAATCCTCCGCGAACTCCTCGTGGCCGATGCGGAAGGGCACGACGCGGTACGCGCCCTGGCACGGAACGCGCTCGCCGTTGGCCACCGTGACGCGCATCTTCTCTGTGGTGGGGGGCGGTAACGTAGCACGAGCGGCCGCCTCTTCGGCGATGAAGTTGTGGGTGGAGCCTGAATCGATCAGGGCGAGGAGGGAGACACCTCCGAGAGTAATCTGCATCTGCATGGTTTCACTCGTGCGCACGCCGGCGATTGCGTGGAGCGAGATTTGAGGGTCGGCCCGCGATGCATCATCAGTGGCGGAGGCCGCGTCGTCGTCGTCGTCCGGCGCTAAGTCGAGGAGAAAGATGCGCTGGCACACGCGGTTGTGGCCCCTGCCAAACTTCTCGTTACAGTTGAAGCAAAGGCCCAGGCGACGGCGTTCCTCCATCTCTGTCTGGGAGAGACGCTTGATTGGGCGTCCGTCCGGCAGATTGTGGCCCTGCTGAGGTGCGGCTGGTGGGGCCGGAGCGGGGGGCGCGAGGCGTGGTCCTGGTGTCGGCAGGATGCCCTTCTGTGGAAAACGCACCGGTGGCGCGGCGGAAAGCGCGCACTGGTCGCGCAGCTCCAATTTGCGGGCGAGGCTCATGGCGACGGCGAGGGACTGTGGGTTATGGATCTCCACGTCGAGGCTGAGGGGTGGCTGGAGTCCCGCGGTGAAGATCTGCACTTTCTGTGTCTCGGATAAGGTGCCTGCCCGGGGAAGGAGTGCCTCAAACCGCTCCTGGAAGTCGACGACGGACGTCGTGCGTTTGCACGCCATTAGTTCGCCCAGCGGGTTAGCGCGCAGCGGTGGCCCGAAGCGGAGATTGAGCAGCTCGGAGAAGCGGCGCCACGGAGGTGTGCCCTCGTCGCGCTGGACCTGCATATACCATAGTTGGGCAGGACCCTCGAGATTGTAGGACGCCATCCACACCTTCTCCTCCTCGGCGATCCGTTGTTGATGGAAGAAGGACTCGCATCTGTTGATGAAGGCGAGCGGATCAGACTTGCCGTCGAACTTGGGGAAGTCCATCTTCTGGAACCTGGGCGGCCGATCATTGTGGTGCTGCCCATCATGGGCGGCGGCAGCGCTGGATGAAGAGGAGGACTTGTCCTTCTGGAGTGCGGTGACGGACGACTGCAGGGACATCACCGTGGCCGTCAAGGCCTCGATCATCTTAGCAAGATCCGCGGTGGTCGGTTCTGCCATGTCGGAAGTGACCGAGGCGGCAGCGGATTGTGGCGATGTCGGGGAGCTGGGCGCGGACACAGGGGGGAAAGCGGCCGGCGGATGGAGCGTGGACGAGGAGGAGGATCGCCTGGAACCTGATACCAAGTTGTCAAGGGCCTCAGTGCCCAAGACAGCGGGGCCTCGACTACGTAGTTCGTAGTCTCGGTGGATAGGGGCGCTAGGGTTTTTGCCTGGCTGCTCAATGGTGCGGGAGGAGAGGATAGGAGACAGAGGAAGAGGTAGGAGATAATAACTTTATTCCTTATCCCTAAAGGGTGCTAACTATCTGATATATAAAGGCCCCATGGGCTAATAACAAACTAGAAACCTATACGAAATAAACTAGTCTAGGAACTAATGTGCCCGGATCAGGACTCCTGTCCAGCCTGCGCCTTGCCTGATGCGGCCGTCGGCTGCTCCTGGCCGCGCGGCCCACGTCTGTAAGACGTGCCCCACATGACATATACCAAGACTGCAATCATACATTTTCGAGGCAATATTATTTCTCAAGCAAACGGCGTGCACGCTGGTTGGCTCCTTTCACCCTGGAGTTGAGTTCCTCCACATCATCTTGTAGACCGTCAATGGCTTTGTTTTGCCTGCAACACCATTCAGCAGGATGCACAAGCACAGAACAGAAGAAAAGGTCATGATGGAATGTTTTATTGTACATTACAATCTGAAAATATTGTTTCAGTTCTATAACATAACACTAGTGCAGGTAGGGTCTTCACACAAGGTCGAAAACGTGCACCACACATGGTTTCACAAAACATGCCGTTAGGCCTTGTACGATGGTAGGTGCTTAGGGAGGTGCTTAGAAAGATAAACCGGATTTTTCTGAAGCACCAGTGCTTATTTTTACATGAGAGATGCTTAGTTAAGCGTCTACCCTGTACAAATAGGCACTGGTGCTTAAGGAAAGCCTGATTTATTTCTCTAAGCACCTCCTCTAAGCACCTACCATTGTACAAGGCCTTAGGGTCTTTAAGGACAATCCCCCGCAAAAAAAAGGGTCTTTAAGGACAAAGAAAGAAAGAAAATATTTCACCTTAATCTTGTGTTCCTAATTACTCCCTCCGTCCCAAAATTCTTGTCCTAGATTTGTCTAGATACGGGTGTATCTAATACTAAAACATGACTTGATACATCCGTATTTAGACAAATCTAAGACAAGAATTTTGGGACGGAGGGAGTACCTTTTAGTGACCAAGAAAAAAACAACTGTAAAGGAATCCTTACTCTATGTTTTAAGCGCAAAAATCTTACTTGGCCATACATGCATAATGTTACTTGTGAACACAAGCATAAACACAATAATATTTCCATTTAGCTTAAAATCATGACACTGTTTAATTTCGTAAAATAAGACAAATATACATGTGATGTTTCATTAATTTATTGTCAGACTTCTTGGAGTTTGTTAAGATGAACAAACACCAATCAATCAAGAGCACTCATTATTTACTGTTCTGTATAAAGCACAACTTGGTGAGCAATCTCCATTTCTTTTCCTGTAAGTGCTTAAAAGGCAGTGAGACGTGTTGAATGCAAAACATTGTTCCAAACCCACTGATAAACAAACCGGGAAAGGACTGTACAATTCCATGGCCATTTCATCGAAGGAATATAGTGCTTGACAACAGGGTGAGGATACTTTTAAACTTGGGTAGGATGTTTTTCAGGAAGAATCCTCACCCTGTTGGCCAATGAAATAAGACATGGTGAACTGAAGTCGACGAAGCACGTACCTATCGATTTCTGAGCCCATATCTAGAGCCATGCCCTTGAGCTGTCCCAGGACATCGCTAAGATCAGAAAGGGCATTGTCTTGCTTATCTTTCTCCACCTGCCAAATAAAATGGTTTGTGATTAGTCATTAGGTCCAATTTATGCTGCATGGATCCCAGCACCAATACAAACCTGAACCTTCTCCATGGCGTTGGTAGGATCCGAATACGTCTGAGAACTCGACTTCTCTCTGGGGCTTGAAGACAATCCTAATTTTTCTCTCTGCTCTAGGTGGTTAGCCCTTCTTTTGAAGGAATCATCTATTTCAATAAGTAACAATGTCAGCATAAAGAGAACACTCAAAGTCGACCTTGTTTGAGCCAAATGAAAGTGCTAACCTCTAGAGATAACTGCCGGTCCCCTTATTTGCCTAGTTTTCTTGGGCTTCCAGGTTTTTGAGAAGAACCCTCCAAGGCTTCCTAGAAGTGTCTCACTCTGAGAAGGAAAAAAAAAACAACAGCTCAAACACAAGTAATAAGTACTACAAAAGAAACTACCGGCTTCGAGCTTACCCTGCTAAGGTCCTGATCAATGTTCGCAGCGGTTTCATGGGTCCTATTCATCTGTTGACCCTGCTTGTGCAGGGCGATCATAGTGTTGGTAGCATCCTCCTTGATGTTTTCAGCGAGCCGAAGGCAGACGCTCACTTTCTGAGTGACCTCCTCGGCCTTGTGTGCAACGTAGCCCTCCAGTTCTTGCACGGATTGGTTGTCGAATCCGCCTGAATCGCGGAACCCATTCTTGTATCGGCCATTGGCACCAGGATCAACTGAGTTGGAAGATGATGCTCTTGTAGGCCTCGAGGTAAATTCAGAGTCTGAGTCTGAATCGAATGGATTTGGTTTAGAAGACAAAGGTTTTGCGACGCTTGACACGGGCATCTTTCCTGTTTGTAGCCACAACTTGATTAGTTAGAATGTAAAGAAGACTGGGGAAAGGAATTCAAGACTGTATTTACTGGAGATAAAAGTAGTGAACTCCACGTCTAAAAATTCATAAGTGAGGAGGGCAGTAGAAAGCTGAATGCCTCAAACTAAGAAACATCGCTGAATGAAACCTATGAGATACTAGCAAAAAGTGCTGTCAATTCAAATCGATGAAACCATGTGAATATTCTCATTTTTAGGAAATTCAGAAGCTTCAATTTAATCTCAGTAAAGATAGTGGATGTGGTTTGATGTGCTATATACCTGAAAAGATACTAGCAAAAAGTGCTGTCAATTCAAATCGATGAAACCATGTCAATATTCTCATTTTTAGGAAATTCAGAAGCTTCAATTTAATCTCAGTAAAGATAGTGGATGTGGTCCAAAACCTATCTATGACATTCGAAGAAAAGGGTAAATGCTTAATCAAAACGTTACACGGCGATCGCACAACATCCCTGCGAAAATTCTAAAGAATGACCATGTCTTCAGACACCAAAACCCAAGATCAGTCGTTACTCGTCGACGCCCACAAGAACGACACGAATCACAGTCTGGGATCTCATGTCGCCTCGTTCCGCCTGAAAAAACCGGGGTCGAGAAACCACCGGCGCGAGTTGCCGTCGCCGGAAGAAGACCGGCAAGAGGAACGAACTGAGGTAGGCGAAAGCCGCATCCTGGGGCGGAGGATCTCCGATGAGTCGAGAGAGGTGGGAGGAAGGAATGGATCGAACCTGAGAGGAGAGGAGAGAGGAGGCGCGCGACGAGGGTGCGGAGAGGTTGCCGGCCGCCTGCTTCTTCCTGGGCTGGGCGGCAGAACTGGAGTTGGAGGCAAAGGAGGATGTCCTTTTCTTCCAGGACAGTCGCAGATGACATCGTTCTTGCCTCGCAAATCGCATTTTTATAATCTTGGATTGCCTGGCATCATGTTCTGGCTATGACTTGACTTCGTCCTGTAATAACTGAAACTAAATTGTTTTTTTTGTGGGATAACTGAAACCAAATTATTACTATTGGAATGTCTACAAGTTTTCCTCGCAAAAAAAAAGGAATGTCTACAAGTTTAGGGCAAACTTGCTTGTTAAGCTTCTTTTTATACAACAAATTTATGGCATACTTGCTTGTTAAGCTATTTTTAGATCATTATTACTTGCTTGTTAAGGTAACATGATACAGTGATGTCCAAAAAAAAATCCTGCGTTGTACGATCACTCCTACAAATCGTTCATGCCCATATGAGCATCAAACGTCGTTGATAAGGCCAAAATAATAATTCTAGGAATATTAAGGCCAAAATAATAATTCTAGAAATATGCATGCACCCGTGCAAGTCTAAGACTTGAATGGGCTTATTTCAACATAGAAGGAACCTAACCGTGGAATTAATAGTACCAATCTTCAAGAACAAGGGGGGTGTTCAGAGTTGTACTAATTACCGTGGAATTAAGCTGATGCGACATACAATGAAGCTATGGGAGAGAGTCATTGAGCACCGCTTAAGAAGAATGACAAGCGTGACCAAAAATCAGTTTGGTTTCATGCCT
Organism: Triticum dicoccoides; assembly: GCF_002162155.2. Classification (NCBI taxonomy): domain Eukaryota; kingdom Viridiplantae; phylum Streptophyta; class Magnoliopsida; order Poales; family Poaceae; genus Triticum; species Triticum dicoccoides. The sequence continues at coordinate 148,624,685 of NC_041382.1, read as the reverse complement.
GGGAGGTCGACCATGGAAGCCATTTTCTTGGTACGACAACTTATGGAGAGATATATGGAGCAAAAGAAGGATTTGCATATGGTGTTCATTGACTTGGAGAAGGCCTATGATAAGATACCGCGGAATGTCATGTGGTGGGCCTTGGAGAAACACAAAGTCCCAGCAAAGTACATTACCCTCATCAAGGACATGTACGATAATGTTTTGACAAGTGTTCAAACAAGTGATGTCGACACCGATGACTTCCCGATTAAGATAGGACTGCATCAGGGGTCAGCTTTGAACCCTTATCTTTTTGCATTGGTGATGGATGAGGTCACAAGGGATATACAAGGAGATATCCCATGGTGTATGCTTTTTGCGGATGATGTGGTGCTAGTTGACGATAGCCGGACGGGGTAAATAGGAAGTTAGAGTTATGGGGACAAACCTTGGAATCGAAAGGGTTTAGGCTTAGTAGAACTAAAACCGAGTACATGATGTGCGGTTTCAGTACTACTAGGTGTGAGGAGGAGGAGGTTAGCCTTGATGGCCAGGTGGTACCTCGGAAGGATACCTTTCGGTATTTGGGGTCAATGTTGCAGGAGGATGGGGGTATTGATGAAGATGTGAACCATCGAATCAAAGCCGGATGGATGAAGTGGCGCCAAGCTTCTGGCATTCTCTGTGACAAGAAAGTGCCACAAAAGCTAAAAGGCAAGTTCTACAGGATGGCGGTTCGACCCGCAATGTTGTATGGCGCGGAGTGTTGGCCGACTAAAAGGCGACATGTTCAACAGTTAGGTGTGGCGGAGATGCGTATGTTGAGATGGATGTGTGGCCACACGAGGAAGGATCGAGTCCGAAATGATGATATACGAGATAGAGTTGGGGTAGCACCAATTGAGGAGAAGCTTGTCCAACATCGTCTGAGATGGTTTGGGCATATTCAGCGCAGGCCTCCAGAAGCTCCAGTGCATAGCGGACGGCTAAAGCGTGCGGAGAATGTCAAGAGAGGGCGGGGTAGACCGAATTTGACATGGGAGGAGTCCGTTAAGAGAGACCTGAAGGATTAGAGTATCATCAAAGAGCTAGCTATGGACAGGGGTGCGTGAAAGCTTGTTATCCATGTGGCAGAGCCATGAGTTGGTTGCGAGATCTTATGGGTTTCACCTCTAGCCTACCCCAACTTGTTTGGGACTAAAGGCTTTATTGTTGTTGTTGTTGTTGTAGAAGGAACCTAACCATCTACCCGAAAAGAAAAGAAAAACATCTAAGCTACGCTATTTCACCTCAAAAAAAAAAACTATGATGTTCACCATTTCTTTTCTAATCCTGGAATATGTTTCTGATCCTATTGCAGAGAAATAACTCAATCTGTGTATGCTAATACATGTAACATCCTTGTGAGTCCTGAGGCTGAATCTGACACGATAAATATGAAGTTTTTACAAGTTACATTCGCGCTGCCGTTGGAGCTTAACTCCAAGTGGTAATCTGTAAATAAAACAGCTCACTAAGGTTACAAATGCATCTACAAACAACAGTGGCACAAAGAATTATATACAGCAACTGCACACATGAGTGCATCTGCATCTAGCATCCTACATTATTTACTGTGGCACCATCTGAAGCTTCATCAGGATGCCACTCTACTAGCGCTTGGTTCTCCGGTGCTTCGACATTGTTGCTGGCATCGGAAGATCTGAGGTCAAGCGACCCTTCAATCGAGCAATTAGACATCTCTACCAGCATTGGACAGAACCCGCAAGAGCAAGATTTGCAAACCCTCCCGAGGTTCATTGCAGAGTTCAATCTCTACAATGGAGGCATATGCATACAGTGTATCAGTACCATGAAACAACTAGTATCAAGCAGAAGACTGCTGCAAAGGTTAGTTCATTTTTCGTGGGATGCTATAACCTACATGCACATACCCCTAAAGCATCCTTCAGTTTCTTAATCTCCGTAGCTTGTGTGTCAGCTAGCTCATGCGATTCCTGCAGTCGTCTTAGTGCTCCGCCCAATTTTCTTTGCTCTTTAGAGACCTGGTTTTGAATATCAGAAAACAAAATTAAATCAGGGTGTAGAGGGGTTGTCAATATGACAAGACTAAGAGATTGTGTCTATTTCATTTGTAATCATGCGATGAGATTCAAAATTCAAATAATGGTCTTATGGAGCAACAGCTTGAGCTATATGTGAAACTATATTTTTACTGGTGCAGTTACAATTCGGAACCAAAAAAAAGAGCATATTTCACTACCTGAGCCTCCAGCTGCTGAATTTGTTGAATAGCCGCTTGCTCAATGCAAGATCGACGCTTGTATTCTTCCTCAAGCATGCCAGTTATCTGGTACCTCAATTCAGCCATTTCTTGAGTGAGATCTTCTGCATCCTCCTTTGCTTTCAGTTTTTGTTCTCGAAGTTCTACCTAACAAGGAGAGCAACACTTAAATCTCACCAGAAATGGGCAAGTTATACTGAAATCAGAATCAACAAAACAGACAGATCCTTGAAGTTACCCAACTAGCAGTGTAAGTAACTAAATTCCATAGCGATATGTTCAAAATAATTTGTTCCTGAACTTGCTTGGAAGTATAAAACTACAGATGGAACGTATTCGAACGAACTTATACCAAAATGCTGAAGTACGATAGTACACAAACTCTGACCTTGAGCTGCTCAATTATAAGTTCAGGTTCTTCATTTTGCTTCCCCATCTTTTCAAGAATTTCATGACCTCTTTCATAGTCTGCATGACCATCATGCTCCACTGTTTTATCAAGTTGCTCCACGCCTGTAGAAGAGGATTGTTTAGGAGCTCTTCCAGGCAAGTACTCTTTTTTCAGTTGTTTATTCTCAACCTCAAGATGACCAATAGTCTTCCATGCCTCTTGCAGCTGGAGCTCATGTTCTTCCAGTTGCTTCTCTATTCTAACTTTGTACTCAGCAGTATGCTGGCTAAAGCTCTCAGCATCAAACAGTCTTTGCTCAAGCGTAGTCAAATCAAGTTTTAAACTCTCAATTTCACATTGCATATCTAAAGTTACGCTTTCAAGCTTCTCTATTTGTAAGGTTGCCTTTTGCAGCTCCTCTTCTTTACATTGGACTTCTTCCATCAGAAGCCAGCACTGAGAATCAGACCGCATCAGATCATTGTCCATAACTCTCACTCTCTCAGGAAATTTCTCAAGTTCAGTTAGCTTCAGTTCAAGGCCGTGAATATGCTCTCCCATGATGTTTGCTTCAACATTCCTGATATTTAACTGATCCTGCAAATAGTCTGCACTTGCGATCAGCAAAGACAGCATAAGTAATAAGGTTTGCAATAGCCAGAGGAACAAGAAATGGAATAATTCCTAGAGCATACCAATTTCCTGATAGCAGTTGCTCAGCTCAGTTTCCAATTTCTCAATGTATTGCCTGTCCTTCTGACAGGCCCTAGAAGCTGCATCTTTGTCAAGCTGTAATTTCTGCATTAACAAAACTACCAACTCAGTGAAGTGGTATCTCTATTCAAAAATAGAATATTTTCATTAAAAAAATTGCATTGCTATTTGACTTGGATAGGACAGAGCAAAGTGATGATAAAAAAAACTTTACTCTGAACATGTTTCAAGTTTGAACAATACATTTTTATCATTATGCGACCACGTGAAATGCTTAAAATACATTCTCATCATATCTCAAGAAAACATAATCATCATGGAAAATTGCGACTGACTCTAAGTAAGACATAATATGTTCCAAAACTTCGACCAAACCAGCAATTTTATCTCTTAACACATCAATCAATACCATGCAGCCATGCAGGATACTCCCTCCGTTCCTAAATATAAGTCTTTTTAGACATTCAAATGGACTACAACATACGGATGTATGTAGACATATTTTAAAGTGTAGATTCACTCATTTTGCTCCGTATGTAGTCACTTGTTGGAATCTCTAGAAAGACTTATATTTGGGAACGGAGGGAGTATTACCCAAGAGGAACCATCTAAGTACCACATACCATTACGTGAACGATCAATGCAAGAGTAGTCCAGTATCAATATCATCATGCAAATTATTATTCTATCATATCAATACCAACAAACAATGCATTTTTTTTAAATGTAATCTACAGTAGAAACAAATCATTACAGGGATGTTCAAACCATCAGTACCTCCTGATTCTTCTTCCCCCTTCCAGGAAGAACTTTTGCACCATTAGCTGGACAATGGCCATTGGAGCTACTAGCCATCTGCTGATCTGCAGAATAAGAAAAGGCTAAGTGCGGTGATTGGCGCCATAAATCATCTAAAATGGCATGTTGTACCCTGTGAATCACCGATGGGGAACAAATTTGTCATTACAACACCATATCAAAACTAGTATCTGGCAATCAAAATATCAAATGTCATAAACAATAATCATTAGCACTACAAGTAAAAGCAGCAATAACGGGATCATAATTTTACCTAGAGTGTATAAACTATGTCCTAAAAAATTCAATTGTTCATACAAATGCATTCAGGAAACTGTCATTTGTCACACTGGAAAATGCTGCTCGTGAATCGACCAGAGCAAGTTGAACAAGCTGCCCCCAATTGCAAATTGGGCCATTTGTTAATTTTAAGCAAACAGGGATGCACACAACAATTGAATTGCAAATCGAGAAAATTCACCTTTCAGGTTCAATTGTGAGAAGAAAAGATAATGGTATGTTTGATAGTCTCAAGCGCAATGAACCCAATACAGCATCTCATTTTACAGAGGAAGAAACATCGGGGGCAGCAGATGCAAGAAAGACATATCCCAAACTTGTTACCACCTACTTGCTCGGCTGCATCCACCGCTAAACAATGTCGCTGGATTTAACTAATCGCTGGATGAAAAACAATGTCGTACCTCAAGACGAAATGGGGGGTAAACACTGCCGACGGGGTGGGGGCAGCGGGAACGCGATGCCCCGACGAGGAATAACGGGGGCGGCGAAGGCGGCAACGCGCCTGAGAGGCCGTGGTGCACCGTGTGGATGGGTGGATGGGTGGATGGGGGGAAGGGGGGTTGAGGCGTCGGCGGTGACGCCGCCAAGGTACGGCACGGCGGCAGCTGTAGGCCTCGGTTACGCGTTTGGAGGGGAGGCGCTCGGAGCGTCGTCCGGGTAGGAGCGTGGTGGCGACGGCCGCGGCAGCCGGAGTAGAGTCGGCGGGGCGGCCGGCGGGGGTGGGTAGCTCTGGTGGAGGTCCAGCGATGGGAAGAGTCGCGGTCAGGTCTGGTGAGGTGCGACTCCATCGATCTTGGCTTGACCTGACCATATGGGTCGTGCCACGCGAGCCAGCCCGCGGGCATGGAATTTCGGCCCTGCACGACACGCAATCAAAAGGGCCGGGCTAGCCTTTGGCCCGCTATGGAACAAGGCCGACCCAAAAGTCAGGCCTTACGGTCGGACACGACACGACCTTTTTAATTGCGGGCCGGCATGACACGGTCCGAACCCAGTGAGGCGGCCCGCCTGGCACTTTTACATTTTTTCTATATCTTTGTTAAAATATAATTATTATTCTTTTTTTCTTTTTTAGATTTTCCTGTATTTTTCTTAATTTTTTTATGTTTTCTCTACTTTTGTCCTAATTTTTTGGATTGTTCTAGATTTTGTACAAAAGACCTAGTGACGGTGTCATACATCAAGGGTGGCTCATCAGCAAGGAGCCCGGCAGCAGAGGCCTGCCGGTAGGCCCATGAGGTCCACCTTATACCCAACAACAAGAGAGAGCCTGAAGGAAAGGATATACCTCAAGACGAAAAACAATCGCTTCAGTTGGATTTAACCAATCGCTGGATGAAAAACAATGTCGTGCCTCAAGACGAAATGGGTAAACACTGCCGACGGGGTGGGGGCAGCGGGAACGCGATGCCCCGACGAGGAATAATGGGGGCGGCGAAGGCGGCAACGCGCCTGAGAGGCCGTGGTGCACCGTGTGGATGGGAGGATGGGAGGAAGGAGGGTTGAGGCGTCGGCGGTGATGCCGCCAAGGTATGGCACGACGACAGCTGTAGGCCTCGGTTGTAAGAGGAGGAGCTAATACGACGCGTTTGGAGGGGAGGCGCTCGGAGCGGCGTCCGGGTAGGAGCTGATGGAGACGGCCGCGACAGCCGGAGCAGAGTCGGCCGGGCAGCCGGCGTGGGTAGGTAGCTCTGGTGGAGGTCCATCGATGGGAAGAGTCGCGGTCAGGTCACCTGGCTCACCCTTGAAACCTTATCGGTGTTAGACCCCCCTGGTAGGTAGCTCTGATTAAAGAATAGGAGTCTATCATCTGCAAATAAAAAAATTGAGATACCTGGGCTCACCCTTGGAACCTTATCGGTGTTAGACCCCCCTTAGCCACCTCCTTACACAACAAAGTACACACAACATCAACCATTAGGAGAAAGAGGTACGAGCTTAGTGGGTCACCTTGACGCAAACCTCCCCCCTTAGCCACCTCCTTGCGCAACAAAGTACACACAACATCAACCATTAGGAGAAAGAGTACGAGCTTAGTGGTTCACCTTGACGCAAACCTCTCAAAGGATGGAAAGAATTCAAAAGTTCACCATTACATCTCATAAAGAAGCTCACCGATGTGACATGCTTCATGACCAAATTGGTCCATTTCATCTCACAAAGAATTTTGTGGAAGCACTTAAATGCGATGACGACATTATTTGTGATGAGCCATCTAGGAAAGAAGGTGCTTTGGGTTTCCGAAATAAGATCATCTAGGAAAGGTTTGAGTCAGTTAACTAGGATCTAAGAAATCACCTTATAAATCACGTTGCAAAGGTTGATCTATCGGTAGTCCTTAATGCTCTATGGGCTCTTTCCTTTTGGAATCAACACAATAACTGTCTCGTTTACCCCATCAGGGATGATCCGTCTTCAAAAAATATTACCACATTTGTGATCTCCTCTTTCGGTACGCCCCAGTTCCTTTGGAAGAAGCGTGCGGGAAAGACGTCTGAGGCGGGTGCTTTCTGTTGGAAATATGCCCTAAAGACAATAATAAATTGGTTATTATCATATTTCCTTGTTCATGATAAATGTTTATTATTCATGCTAGTAGTGTATTGACCGAAACTTAGATACATGTGTGAATACATAAACCACACCATGTGTCCCTAGTAGGCATCTACTAGACTAGCTCGTTGATCAAAGATGGTTAAGGTTTCCTAACCATAGACATGAGTTGTCATTTGATAATGGGATCACATCATTAGGAGAATGACGTGATGGACAGACCCAACCATAAGCTGAGCAACAGATCGTATTGCTTAGTTATTTGCTACAACTTTCTTCATGTCAAGTATATGTTCCTTAGACCATGAGATCGTGCAATTCCTTGACATCGGAGGAATACTTAGCTTGTATCAAAACATTACTTCGTAATTGGACGATCATAAAGGTGCTCTACAGGTATCTCTGAAGGTGTTTGTTGGGTTGGCGCGGATCGAGACATGTTCAGAGAAGGTTAAAGTCTATCAAGAAAAATGAGAAAATTCCGGAGTTATTACATTGGATTATATCCAAACATCTAAAAATCTGGCAGATCCTTTTACTAATGGTCTATCACGTAATGTGATAGATAATGCATCGAAGGAGATGGGTATGAGACCCACAATATGAGTTGTTCACAGTGGTAACCTAGTCTATGTGATTGGAGATCCCATGAATTAGATGTGGAAGAAAGTTGTTGGCCAACTAAGAGGAGAGTATACTTACTATTAACAATACCACTCCATGAAGATGCAATTGTTCGGAAACGTTGCATGGAAAACAAAAAAAAATATACGCACACGCAAGATCTGTCCATGGAGATGCATAGCTAAGAGAGGGGGGGAGAGCATCTACATACCCTTGTAGATCGCTTAGCGGAAGCGTTTATCGACGCGGTTGATGTAGTTGTACAACTTCACAATCCGTCCAGATCAAGTACCGAACGTACGACACCTCCATGTTCAGCACATGTTTAGCTCGATGACGTCCTCGCCTTCTCAATACAGCAAGAGAGGCAAAGTAGTAGATGAGTTCTGGCAGCACGACGGTGTGATGACGGTGGTGATGAACTACAACGGACATGGATGGAGGAGGAACTAGAACTAGAGGGAGAGGGAGCGTCGCACACGGATTGGGGATCATGGTGTGTGTTGCCCATCTCCCTCTACTCATATATATAGGTGGGGGAGGAGGAGGCAGCCCTAGGGGCACCCCCAAGGGGGCCGACGGCTGCCCTGGGCTCCTGCCCTAGGTGAGCCCCCCTTCCTTCCTATGGCGCAGGGGAGAAGGCAGGAGGGGAGGCGCCCCCCCCTCCTTTCTTTTTTCTCACGTGGAAGAGAAGGTAAGAGGGGGCTAGCCGCCTCCCCTTCCTTCCCTAGGGCCGGTGCCTATGAGGTGGGGCACGTCAGCCCCTTGTGGGCTGGTGTGCTCCCCTCTTTTGGCCCGTTAAGCCCAATAACTCCCCGTAGCCACCCGGAACCCCTTCTAGTGATCTGATAAATGCTCAGTGCATTCCAAAACCTTTCCGGAGACCAAATAGTATCGTCCTATATATCAATCTTTACCTATGGACCATTCCGGAGCTCCTCTTCATGTCCGTGATCTCATTCGGGACCCCGAACAACATTCAATCACCAATTCACATAACTCATATAATACTATATCGTCAACGAACGTTCACATAACTCATATAATACTATATCGTCAACGAACGTTAAGCGTGCAGATCCTACAGGTTCGAGAATGATGTTGACATGACCGAGATGCTTCTTCGGTTAATAACCAATAGCGGGACCTGGATGCCCATATTGGTTCCTACATATTCTACGAAGATCTTTATCGGTTGAACCTTTATGACAACATATGTAGTTCCATTTGTTTGTCGGTATGTTACTTGCCCGAGATTCAATCATCGGTATCTCCATACCTAGTTCAATCTCATTACCGGCAAGTCTATTTACTCATTTCGTAATACATCATCTCGTAACTACCTCCTTAGTCACTTTGCTTGCAAGCTTCTTGTGATGTTGTACTACGGAGAGGGCCCAGCCATACCTCTCCGTCACATGGAGTGACAAATCCCAATCTCAATCCATGCCAACTCAACAGACACCTTCAGAGATACATGTAGAGCATCTTTATGATCACTAATTTACGTTGTGACCTTTGATAGCACATAAGGTATTCCTCCGGTATACGGGAGTTGCATTATCTCATGGTCGAAGGAATATGTATTTGACATTAAGAAAGTAGTAGCAATAAACTGGATGATCATATGCTAAGCTAACAGATGGGTCTTGTCCATCACATCATTCTCCTATTGATTTGATCTCGTTATCAAGTGACAACACATATCTATGGTTAGGAAACCTTAACCATCTTTTGATCAATGAGCTAGTCTAGTAGAGTCATACTAGGGACACAATATTTGTTTATGTATCCACACATGTATTTAAGTTTCCGGTCAATACAATTCTAGCATGAATAATAAACCTTTATCATGAATAAGGAAATATAATAATAACCACTTTATTATTGCCTCTAGGGCATATTTCCAACAATAATACTCTCCTAATCTGCATGGCAGGTTGATGTATATCTTAATGTGTTCTAAGTGGCTTATTTAAGCAGAGGTGTTGTCCTGCAGAGCATCTTTTGAAGAACACGCCTATATGAGTCTGATTGTTAGACGTCGCAATCTATGAGAGTAGGGTGCTCTCTAGTAAACTCATGAAAGGCCTCGGAGTATGATGCATAAGCTCCACCCGCGGGGAAGTCTCACGGTAGCCTATATCGGTCAAGGCTTTGTGTGAAGCTAGATTCACAGAAAATTTGCAGTTCAAGGCCTAGTCCATTGTTCAAGTTGCTTACTAGTGTAGCATAGAGTTCTAGGTGGGAGTTCAACTTAACAGTCTCCGCTGCAGTTGTCGGTGTCAAAACCGACGGGTCTCGGGTAGGGGGTCCCGAACTGTGCGTCTAGGATTGATGGTAACAGGAGACGGGGGACACAATGTTCGCCCAGGTTCGGGCCCTCTCTATGGAGGTAATACCCTACTTCTTGCTTGATTGATCTTGATGAATATGAGTATTACAAGAGTTGATCTACCACGAGATCGTAATGGCTAAACCCTAAAAGTCTAGCCTGGCTATGATTATGAGATCTATCTATGGACCTAGCCCTCGGGTTTATATAGACACAGGAGGGACCTAGGGTTTACACAAGGTCGGTTACAGAGAAAGGAATATTCATATTTGGTCGTCAAGCTTGCCTTCCACGCCAAGGAGAGTCCTATCCGGACACGGGTAAAGTCTTCGGTATCCGTATCTGCACAGCCCATCAGTCTGGCCCATATCAATAGGCCAGACGCCCGAGGACCCCTTAGTCCAGGACTCCCTCAGTAGCCCCTGAACCAGTCTTCAATGATGATGTGTCCGGCATGCAAATTGTCTTCGGCATTGCAAGACGGGTTCCCTTTTCCAAATACCCCAAGATAGTCTTCGGATGACACAAAACGTGTCCAGATCTGCAACACAAGTACCCCACACAGCCTAGTAGAGCATAATATTTCACGAGTCCAACCTGCTGACAACTTTTTGTGATGTGGCATCATGTTTGCCCGGTCGTTATTTCGAACTGTTTCCTGTTCCATGTTTCGAGGCATGGTTTTTATTGGCATGTTCTGTTGAAGCAGAGATCGTGTCCCCTTATTGCGGGATCCTCATTAATAAGAGCGTGGGTAACCCAACCATTCCACTGGAAAGATTCCTTGGGAATAGGCAGGTTTTTAGGCTTTGGAGGAGGCATTCAATACTCGCTGCCTTTATAAAGGAACCAAGGGCCGTCCTTTTACGCAAAACCTCTCCTCAACCTTTCCAACCTTGAGTTCTAGCACCCAAGGTTCGACTTCATTGCTTCAGGCTTCCCCATCATGTCCGGACCCAACCCTCAAGGCCAATGGGTGGCTTCCTCCATTATAGAGGAGGACATTGCAAAGCTTTGGGCGGCCAGATACCTAACCGCGGAGATCCACCACAGGCTTCCTGCTCAAGGATAGGTTATCTCGGCCCCCAGATCCGGCGAGAGGGTCGTATTCATCTCTCACTTCCTCCGAGGGCTAGGGTTCGCTCTCCACCCCTTTGTCCGGGGGCTAATGTTTTATTACGGACTAGATTTTCACGATCTAGCTACGGATTCTTTCCTTCACTTCTCGGCGTTTATTGTCACGTGCGAGGCCTTCCTTCGAAGCCCCCCACACTTCGGCTTATGGCTCAAGACCTTTGGTGTAAAGCCAAAGGCAGTCGACGGGGAACAGGTGGACTGCAGCGGCACTGTAGTGAACCAGCTTACCAACACTCCCTGGCCAAAAGGCTCCTTCACCTAAACTTCCAATCAATGGCAACGAGAGTGGTTTTACGTTACGGAATCCCGTAGCACCAAGTGGGCAGCTACACCTGCATTCCGTTCCAGCCCTTCGTTATAGCTTGCATCATGGGTCAATAAGGGGCTGGACTGGGGATCAGTTGATGAAGTGCGAACCCTACAGAGCCGCATCCGAACCCTCCTCGAGAGGGACATCGACCTTGTCAGCGTGATTCAAGTAATGCTAATCCGCTGAATCCTGCCATGCCAGCGTAGGCCTCTCCGCACGTGTGAGTTTAATCCGGAAGGGCCTCGAACCCTCCAACACTTCTTCAGCACTACGCGCAAAGGGATGTGGAAGATGTTTTTTGGGAAACGAAAACATTGGTCGGACACCACTGAAGACGTCGGCCTTGACTACAACCGTCTGAATACCCTGGTAAGCTCCTGTCTTCCGAGCACTTTGTAGTTACATATATCGTAATATGTTACCGAGAAAACTATCTTCTTTCTGGGCTGGATAAAAGAAAGTGGAACTAATTAGGTGTTCGACCCCCCTTCCCGAAGCCTCGGCGGATCCCGTATTAACAAGGATGCTGGCCCCGGCACCATACCAGATGTCTGTGAAGGAGGACAAGATGGAGAGCGGGAGGACCAAAGAGGGCCTCCATCCCGAAGATATTTTAGACGCCGTGTCCGGGGAGGTGAAAATTCCATCGCCCGAAGGCAAAAATAAAGGAGAAGCCAACACTCATTTCCCCTGTGGTAAGAAAAGGGCCGTCCCTGAAGATTGGGAAGGAAAGGCTCCCAAGCGAGGCAAGATGCCCCTGTCGGGCGACTCGGGCTTGAAGGACAACGTTATCGCGCAGTCCTCCAGTGAGGCCAAACCTGAATCATAAGCAAACAAGGGTGTTTTACACATACTTCATTCCTCTCCTATGACCAGGGTAACATCTAAAATGTATGCTTTTTTGCAGCTTGGCGCACAATCTTTCTCAACAATCATCTTCCTCGAGATATCTTCTCCCAGAGATGATGGAAAGTGAGACGCCTCCACTAGTCTCCTTGCCCAATAAGGCGGATGACTTCGAGTGTCATCCCGGAGGGTCTCTCCCAATCCGCAAGTGATGCGAGGGGTGACGAAAACACGAACTAAAAATGATACTTTGGAAGCCCAGGGTCCAGGGGCCAACAATAAAGGCCCCGGACTGTCCGGCTTTCAGCCGCAGACAACTCCGGGGGCGAATGAACGAATCCCTTTGAAGGAGGGCCGTGCTGCTGCGGCTGCTTCCGGAGACCCGGAGACACCGGATATATTGACGAACATGCTATGACAGGCGTCCATCTCCGAAGACCATCGTACCTTGATGGGTGCGGTGGTTAAAAAGGTCCTGCCCGCAAAAAGTGGATTGAATGAGGCCTTTACGAGCCTGCTAAGAGGTTTCGAGGTTTGTGTTGTAATGCTTTAAATTGTGTTTTATTCACAAAATACTCCTATGTATAGATAGTATCCCTTGAGACTCTGATAGGCTTCCCGAGGGAGGCAATCAGAGGATCAAAAATAGGTATCCAGGGAATAATCTGACTATTTGGAACACATGCTATTACCTCCCCTACAACTGCCCGATCCACAGAGGTTGCGGATCTGCAGAGGAAGATTGACGAGGTGGGTGATGACATCACACTGATCAACATGCGTCTTGACGAGGCACAAGGTATGTTTTTGGGTCAACCAGTATTTTTATGCATGATAATCTTAGCATGAAGGTGGAATTGTATACTGAGACATGCATAACTACAGATGGTGCTGCTGCGGTGGAGGCCCTTCGGGCTGAGCTTGTCCTTGCCAAGGAACAAACCCGGATGAGTAATTAGGCTGCCCATAAGGCGGCTTAAGAGTTAAAAGCCGAACAGGCTGTTCGGCGCTAGTATGAGGAAAGAACTACTACCATGGCGCGCAAGCTGGAGGAGGCCACCGTCCAGTGTGAATTCCTTGAGAAGGATAACAAGGCCAAAGAGGACGATCTCGACAAGGCCTTACAAGAGGCCAAAGAAGCATGGTCTGAGTCTAGAGCGGCTCGGGAAGAGATCCGGCAAGCTGGGGAGATAGCTGCTAGTAAGCCTTTCTTGTTACAGACGAAGTTCGAAGATCTGAAGTATTCCCCGCTTAACCAAATGTGGAGTTCTCCGGACACCTTTTTGGACCTGTTGATGTCTACTACACAATGTAGCGACCAGACCTCAAACGGTCCAATCTCTGTGCTCAGGTGTCATCCCTGGATCAGTAATGCTGACACCACATAGTACTTGAAGGATTTATTGTTGGAAATATGCCCTAGAGGCAATAATAAAATGGTTATTATTATATTTCTTTGTTCATGATAATTGTCTATTATTCATGCTATAATTGTGTTATCCAGAAATCGTAATACATGTGTGAATACATAGACCACAACATGTCCCTAGTGAGCCTCTAGTTGACTAGCTCGTTGATCAAAAGATAGTCATGGTTTCCTGACTATGGACATTGGATGTCATTGATAACGGGATCACATCATTAGGAGAATGATGTGATGGACAGGACCCAATCCTAAGCATAGCTCAAAGATCGTGTAGTTCGTTTGCTATAGCTTTTCCGAATGTCAAGTATAATTTCCTTAGACCATGAGATTGTGCAACTCCCGGATACCGTAGGAGTGCTTTGGGTGTGCCAAACGTCACAACGTAACTAGGTGACTATAAAGGTACACTACAGGTATCTCCAAAAGTGTTTGTTGGGTTGGCACGAATCGAGACTGGGATTTGTCACTCCGTATGACTGAGAGGTATCTCTGGGCCCACCCGGTAATGCATCATCATAATGAGCTCAATGTGACCAAGTGGTTGATCACGGGATCATGCATTACGAGTAAAGTGACTTGCTGGTAACGAGATTGAACGAGGTATTGAGATACCGACGATCGAGTCTCGGGCAAGTAACGTACCGATTGACAAAGGGAATTATATACGGGATCGATTGAATCCTCGACATCATGGTTCATCCAATGAGATCATCGAGGAGCATGTGGGAGCCAACATGGGTATCCATATCCCGTTGTTGGTTATTGACCGGAGAGTCGTCTCGGCCATGTCTGCGTGTCTCCCGAACCCGTAGGGTCTACACACTTAAGGTTCGGTGACGCTAGGGTTGTTGAGATATTAGCATATGGTAACCTGAAAGTTGTTCGGAGTCCCGGATGAGATCCCGGACATCACGAGGAGTTTCGGAATGGTCCAGAGGTGAAGATTTATATATAGGAAGTCAAGTTTCGGCCATCGGGAAGGTTTTGAGGGTAATCGGTATTGTACCGGGACCACCGGAAGGGTCCCGGGGGTCCACCGGGTGGGGCCACCTATCCTGGAGGGCCCCATGGGCTGAAGTGGGAGGGGAACCAGCCCCTAGTGGGCTGGTGCACCCCCCATGGGCCTCCCCTGCGCCTAGGGTTGGAAACCCTAGGGGTGGGGGCGCCCCACTTGGCTTGGGGGGCACTACACCCCCTTGGCCGCCGCCCCCCTTGGAGATTCAATCTCCTAGGGCCGGCGCCCCCCTAGGGGTCCTATAAATAGTGGGGGGGAGGGAGGGCAGCCGTACCCTAGCCCCTGGCGCCTCCCTCTCCCTCCCGTGACACTCCTCCCTCTCCCTAAGCTTGGCGAAGCCCTACCGAGATCACCGTTGCTTCCACCACCACGCCGTCGTGCTGCTGGATCTTCATCAACCTCTCCTTCCCCCTTGCTGGATCAAGTTGGAGGAGACGTCTTCCCAACCGTACCTGTGTTGAACATGGAGGTGCCATCCGTTCGGCGCTAGGTCATCGGTGATTTGGATCACGACGAGTACGACTCCATCAACCCCGTTCTCTTGAACGCTTCCGCGCGCGATCTACAAGGGTATGTAGATGCACTCCCCTCTCCCTCGTTGCTAGATGACTCCATAGATTGATCTTGGTGATGCGTAGAAAATTTTAAAATTCTGCTACGTTCCCCAACATTTATAACAGAGTAGCAATCACACACTTATTACATCGAGTGTCTCAAAAGAGAACTTATTACAATAAATATGGCTTAAGGCCATCTAATAACGATAACAGCGGAAGGCTTGGAAGATAAGCGAGTCCATCAACTCCAATGGCATCACTAAGTATAGAACCATGACCTAAAAGCACCTTACTCGTCGTCTGAAAAGTCTGCAACATGAACGTTGCAGCCCGAAATGGGTCAGCACATGGAATATGCTGGCAATGTAACACATAGAGAGTAATGAAAGAAAAAGGCTATACTATATGCATATTTGGCTGGTGGAAAGCTCTATGGTTACAGTTTTGCGTAAAGCCAATTTTCCCTACTACAAAGGAATAAATTTTATTTAGCTATCATGGTAGTTGTTAAACATTGAGTGTAGACACGCTCTGAATCCCAATTAAGCATCATCATTAAAACCCAACAAAATTAATTAAAGTCACATGATGAGATTCACATGATAATCCAAGTACTAGATACTCAAGATGTCCATAACCGGGGACACAGCTAACCATGATTAGTTTATACACTCTGCAGAGGTTTGCGCACTTTTCCCCACAAGACTCGATCTCCTCCATTGGGATTCTCGCACTACATGGTGTTTGAGAAACGAATGACCGAGACATAGTCTTTCAGAAGCGCTAGCACCTTACGATCAGGTAGACCATTACACCTACTTTCCCCTACATCTGCTAGTCTACCACTGTAAGAGTTCGCACGACTTAATCAACTATGCTAGAGCCCATAGTAGCTTGTGGCTGCACACGAAAGTTTCTAGTATGAACAATCTCATGATCCCTTTGAGCTTGGGTGGCGGTCCAAAAGAAAAACAGGCAATCGCTGGAATACCCAGGTGCCTCAATCCACCCAGATGTGTATTTAAGTTGCCACCTTAGATAAACCATTAATTTAACAAACTCACATCTGTCATGGATTTCACTCACCCAATCCACGTCTACTAGCATAGCATGGCATAATAAGCAAACATAGAAGTAACTCCCAAAGGTTTGATAATAAACAGGTAATAGGTACTACCTCATCTACTTCCCAAACCCACAATTTAATTAGATCCTAATCATGCAATGTGTGAGGATTGATCTAATGCAATAAAACTGGGTAGTAGAAAGTATGATCAAAGTGTTACTTGCCTTGCTGATGATCCGCAAAACCTAGCGATTCGAAGTAGCAAGCGGCGCACTCCGGGTACTCTATCGCAAACAAACAAGCATACAATAAGTACTCAACTAATGCACAGGTAAAACTCAAATAAGAGACCTAACCAGAAGATTCAACTTAAGAACTCCGGCTGGCAAAAAGAATCAAATCGAACGAAGCAACAAAAGACAACGGCAAAAGAAACAGGCTCTATTTACTATTCTGGATCTAGGTCAAATTTTACAGAGGCAAAACTTGTTTGAGTTGGTTAAACGGAAAGAGGGTTTCGAGACGAAACTCCAGGCGCTTGAATCGCCTGATTTCGATAAACGAGCGAAAAGTTAAACTAAAACGAAAATCGGATCAGGAATCGCGATTAGAAAAATCGCGGATTTAATCCGAGAAAAAGAAAAACGATGAACAGACTAATGAACGAACGTTCGTCATCTGAAACTAAACGAAAAACATGTTCGTTAAAACGAACGGTCGAGCGAACGCTCGCTAAATAAATAAACCGGAGAAAAACCGATTTATTAAAAAACCCGAAAACTAGGGTTTTCTAAAAAAAACGAATCGTTTTTTTTTCAGAAAACCGGGCGGCGGCGGCGGCTACCTCGGCTCGGGCTCCGACAAGGTCCGGCGGGTGGCGTGGGGCTGCGGGGCGGCGGCTCCTGGC
>NC_041382.1:148577202-148606796 GCF_002162155.2 Triticum dicoccoides | reverse complement strand
GGCGTGCGGCGTGCGGCGGCGGCTGGCGGCGTGGGGTGCAGCAGTGGTGGTGTGGGGCTCCAGGGGGGCTCTGGTGGGGTTATAAGGGGGGGGTGGCCATGGCTTGGGGAGGGGGTCAGCGGCGGCGTCCCCGGCTCGGACTCCCGAGTCCTGCGGCGGCACGGCGTAGGAGGCGGCGCTCCTGGCGGGCCGGCCTGGCTCGGCTGGGCCTTTGGCCCAGTCGGGCGCGGGTCTCTCTTTTTTTAAATAAATTTCAAAAAACTAAGAAAATTTTTAGAAAAATAAATAAAAATCTAAAAATTCCAAAACAAAATTTCACCGTCTAAATAAAATATTTAGAACAGGATGAACATTTTCTTGGCCCTAAATGCTATTTTTGAAAACGTGCAATTTTTCCTAAATTCAAATAAAATAGCAAATAAACCCAAATAAAATCTTATTTGATTTTTTTATTAAATCATCAATATTTCTTTATTCTGGGAAAGTCATTTTATTCCCTCTCTCATGTTTTGATAATAGAAATAATTGAAGATAAAATAAATAAAATCAAATGATCCTGTTTTTTTTTTCAAAATTTGAGAAAACTCAAATATGGAAATAACGAAATCCCCAACTCTCTCTGAGGGTCCTTGAGTTGCATAGAATTTTTAGGATCAAGCAAAAATGTAATAAAATATGGTATGCAATGATGATCTATTGTATAACATTCCAAATTGAAAATTTGCGATGTTACACACAACCTTCTTCTTGTAGACGTTGTTGGGCCTCCAAGTGCAGAGGTTTGTAGGAGAGTAGCAAATTCCCCTCAAGTGGATGACCTAAGGTTTATCAATCCGTGGGAGGCGTAGGATGAAGATGGTCTCTCTCAAGCAACCCTACAACCAAATAACAAAGAGTCTCTTGTGTCCCCAACACACCCAATACAATGGTAAATTGTATAGGTCCACTAGTTCGGCGAAGAGATGGTGATACAAGTGCAATATGGATGGTAGATATAGGTTTTTGTAATCTCAAAATATAAAAACAGCAAGGTAGCAAGCGATAAAAGTGAGCATAAACGGTATTGCAATGTGTTGAAAAAAGGCCTAGGGTTCATACTTTCACTAGTGCAAGTTCTCTCAACAATAATAACATAGTTGGATCATATAACTATCCCTCAACATGCAACAAAGAGTCACTCCAAAGTCACTAATAGCGGAGAACAAACGAAGAGATTATTGTAGGGTACGAAATCACCTCAAAGTTATTCTTTCTGATCGATCTATTCAAGAATTCATACTAGAATAACACCTTAAGACACAAATCAACCAAAACCCTAATCTCACCTAGATACTCCAATGTCACCTCAAGTATCTGTGGGTATGATTATACGATATGCATCACACAATCTCAGATTCATCTATTCAACCTACACAAAGAACTTCAAAGAGTGCCCCAAAGTTTCTACCGGAGATTCAAGACGAAAACGTGTGCCAACCCCTATGCATAAGTTCACGAGGTCACGGAACTCGCATGTTGATCACCAAAAAATACATCAAGTGGATCACGTGATATCCCATTGTCACAGATAAGCACATGCAAGACATACATCAAGTGTTCTCAAATCCTTAAAGACTCAATCCGATAAGATAACTTCAAAGGGAAAACTCAATTCATTACAAGAGAGTAGAGGGGGAGAAACATCATAAGATCCAACTATAATAGGAAAGCTCATGATACATCAAGATCGTTCCAAATCAAGAACACGAGAGAGAGATCAAACACATAGCTACTGGTACATACCCTCAGCCCCGAGGGAGAACTACTCCCTCCTCGTCATGGAGAGCGCCGGGATGATGAAGATGGCCGCCGGAGAGGGATTCCCCCTCCGGCAGGGTGCCGGAATGGGTATAGATTGGTTTTCGGTGGCTATGGAGGCTTCTGGCGGTGGAACTCCCGATCTAGGTTATTTTCTAGAGGTTTCAGTATATATAAGAGGTTTTGGCGTCGAGAACAAGTCAGGGGGGTCTTCGGGCTGTCCACGAGGTAGGGAGGCGTGCCCAGGGGGTGGGCGCGTCCCCCACCCTCGTGGGCAGCCCGGGACTCTTCCGACCCAACTCTTTTACTCCATGTCCTTCTTTTGGTCCAACAATAAGTTTTGTGAAGTTTCAGGTCAATTGGACTCCGTTTGGTTTTCCTTTTCTGCGAAACTCAAAAACAAGGAAAAACATAAACTGGCACCAGGATCTAGGTTAATAGGTTAGTCCCCAAAATCATATAAAATAGCATATAAATGCATATAAAACATCCAAGGTTGATAATATAATAGCATGGAACAATCAAAAATTATAAATACGTTGGAGACGTATCAAGCATCCGCAAGCTTAATTCCTGCTCTTCCTTGAGTAGGTAAATGATAAAAACAGAATTTTTGATGTGGAATGCTACCTAACATAATTATCAATGTAATTTTCTTTATTGTGGCAAGAATATTCAGATCCATAAGATTCAAGACAAAAATTTAATATTGACAAAATAATAATACTTCGAGCATACGAACCAAGCAATTATGTCTTATCAAAATAACATAGCCAAAGAAAGCTTATCCCTACAAAATCATATAGTTTGGCCATGCTTCATTTTCATCACACAAAATGCTCTCATCATGTACAACCCAGATGACAAGACGAGCAATTGGTTCATAGTTTTTAACGCGCTTCAGCCTTTTCAACCCTTACGCAATACATGAGCGCAAGCCATAGACATAGCACTATGGGTGGAATAGAGTATGATGATAGGGGTTATGTGAGAAGATAAAAAAGAAGAAAGTCTCACATTGACGCGGCTAATCAACGGGCTATGGAGATGCCCATCAATTGATGTCAATGCGAGGAGTAGGGATTGCCATGCAACGGATGCACTAGAGCTATAAATATATGAAAGCTCGACAAAAGAAACTAAGTGGGTATGCATCCAACTTGCTTGCTCACGAAGACCTTGGGCATTTTGAGGAAGCCCATCATTGGAATATACAAGCCAAGTTCTATAATGGAAAATTCCCACTAGTATATGAAAGCAACAACATAAGAGACTCTCTATCATGAAGATCATGGTGCTACTTTGAAGCACAAGTGTGGAAAAGGGATAGTAACATTGTCCCTTCTCTCTTTTTCTCTCATTTTTTATTTGGGCCTTCTCTTTTTCTCTTTTTTTTCTTGGCCTCTTTTTTTCTTTCTCTTTTTTTATTCATCCGGAGTCTCATCCCGACTTGTGGGGGAATCATAGTCTCCATCATCCTTTCCTCACATGGGACAATGCTCTAATGATGATCATCACACTTTTATTTACTTACAACTCGATACTTAGAACAAAATATGACTCTATGTGAATGCCTCCGGCGGTGTACCGGGATATGCGATGAATCAAGAGTGACATGTATGAAAAATTAAGCATGGTGGCTTTGCCGCAAATACGATGTCAACTACATGATCATGCAAGGCAATATGACAATGATGATGCGTGTCAGAATAAACAGAACGGTGGAAAGTTGCATGGCAATATATCTCGGAATGGCTATGGAAATGCCATAATAGGTAGGTATGGTGGCTATTTTGAGGAAGATATAAGGAGGTTTATGTGTGATAGAGTGTATCGTATCACGGGGTTTGGATGCACCGGCGAAGTTTGCACTGATAACCCACAAGTATAGGGGATCAATTGTAGCCTCTTTCGATAAGTAAGAGTGTCGAACCCAACGAGGAGCTAAAGGTAGAACAAATATTCCCTCAAGTTCTATTGACCACCGATACAACTCTACATACACTTAACGTCCACTTTACCTATAACAAGTATGAAACTAGAAGTACTTTGTAGGTGTTGTTGGATAGATTTGCAAGATAATAAAGAGAGCATAAATAAAACCTAGGGGTTGTTTAGATAAAGACACAACTAAATTAGTTTTAGTAGAGAGCTTGTTGTCACACAAGAAAGTTATTTGTCCCTAGGCAATCGATAACTAGACCGGTAATCATTATTGCAATTTTATTTGAGGGAGAGGCATAAGCTAACGTACTTTCTCTTCTTGGATCATATGCACTTATGATTGGAACTTTAGCAAGCATCCGTAACTACTAAAGATCATTAAGCTAAAACCCAACCATAGCATTATAAGGCATCAAGTCCTTGTTATTCCCATACGCAAACGACCTACTTACTCGGGTCTGTGTTTCTATCACTCACTCACTACAAAAAAAATACACTTCCGTGATGATACGTGTTTGTCACAGTAGGTCGCGATTTTTGTCATGCATGTACATCCATTTAAAATTTATGACAGAATCAAGATAGTCATACCTGTGCTGTCGTAGAAGTGTTCCATGACATTACCAAAATTATCATCACAGAAGTGTCCACTTCCATGACGATAAATCGCGCGTCACAGAAGTGCTTTCGTCAAGGGTGACCGACACGTGGCATCCACCATAACGGAATGCCGTTAAGTTATCGGGTCAGGTTTTGGATCCGATAACCCGTTAACAGCCCCGACCAATGGGGATTTTCCACGTGTAAAATCATCATTGGCTGGAGGAAACACGTGTCGGCTCATTATTGGGACAGATGTCATCCACTCATTGGACAGAAGGCGCCTATGATACGTCGACACGTGGCACGGCCCAACAGAGGCCCATTCCTGTGAAAAGGCCGACCCGTTTGACTTGGTCAAAAGGTGGCTGGCCGGCCCATGTAAAGCCTGTTAACGTCATATTCGCATATAGCCCATGTACAACCCGCTAACCCAAGGCCTGTTACGCCCTATCCGAATTAGGCCCAGTAGCGTCATCTGGGCCACCCAATATGATTCCAGCCCGTTTTCACTTCTGGCCCATGTATGGCCCATGACGTCTTTCGGCCCATATGAGGCCCTATGTAACTCTTGGCCTATTAACGGCCCGTGGTGAAACTTGCCCGTAATGAACAGTGTATCACTTTACACCCATTAACGACCCATGGTGAAACAGGCCCGTAATGAACAATGTATCACTTTATACCCATTAATGGCCCGTTATTCCATTGGGCTGTTTCCAGCCCATGTTAACTTTTGGCCTTCTCAGAGCCCATTTATTCTTGGGCTCATTTCCAACATTCGTTTACTTACGGCCCGTTATTGTCATTTTCTGCTTGTGGGCCAAATTCAGCCCGTGGTTACAGTCGGCCCATTTGTGGTCCGTTAATACGTTGGGCCGTTTTCATAGCGTCATCAAATACGGTCTATTAACGATGGCCCGTTATGGTCGGCCCATGAACGGACAATTCCAACTCTAGCCCGTTTATGGCCATAATGCGGTCTGTTTGGCCCATGTTTGGCCAATTGATCATATGGCCCATATAAGGCCCATTGATGATACGACCCGCAGAAGGCCCATTGTTTCTACGGCCAGTAGAAGGCCCATTGTTTCTACTGCCCGTAGAAGGCCCACTATTTCTACGGCTAGTAGGAGGCCCAGTGTCACTACAGTAAATATTAGCCCATGGTTATTGTGGCCTAGTTTTAAAAAATAGGTTATTGCAGCCACTAGCTAACCGCGGAAAAAGAACTGCAATGACTACAAGCAAACAAATAAACAAGACAACAAGGAAATAAATAAGTAAGCAACTAACGCTAGGTTATCACGGCTATTACACATATTACATCCACTAGGCATCAAAGTTCGCCACCAGTGCAAATATAGGGAACAAAGCAGCATACATATACACTGGTTGCCAAAGTTGGCAACCAGCACAAATAAACGCCGCAGCAAAACAAATCCAGAACTGAAACCACTTCAGAAGATCTCAAGAAACAATATCATGGGTACCCATAATGCTGGCAAGATGCTTAGCAAGCTTATTAACTTTCTCTTGTTTGGCGCTTAAATCCTCCAGCGCTTGTTGTTGCACCAGAAAATATGCATCTGAATTCTGCAGGGACTTCCTCAGTCCTTCAGCTTCCTGTCGCAGCACATCTGATCGATGTCTTTCAACTTAAAGTTGAGACTCAAGAAAATGAACTGATTCAGGCAGCGAGTTTGAAGAGCTTGTGCTAGCAGTAGTGGCCAGTAACTTGAACACTACATCAATACAGGACTTTTGGGTTCCCTCACTGTCGTCAAGATAGTTTTTATCAGCTTTCTTGGAGACCAACAGGGATGTCTCACTATCTTAAACCTTATCTGCATTACTTCCTTTACCATTGGATAACGCGGTACTGTTCTCCAATATTTCGTACGCATTCTAAAAGAGAAACAAGTAGACACATCACATGTTTACCATGTTGTATATGAAACTCATTTTGGTAAATGAGTTCAGTAGTAAAGTGGACAGGATAACGGCATGAAACAAACATATATCTATGTACCATGGTCACTTTATGGTCTATATCATTCTAGTTTTTGTTGCCAAATCAAGATAGAGACACAATTCAAATAATATTTGTTCAAGACAAAGCAGAATAGACAGAATATAAGTGTGGGTAACTATAGAGCAATAACAACACTTGTAATGTGCATGACATGAGAACATAACTGTTTATTCAATTGAAACTGAAATCAACATAGAGCAGGTTACAACAGCAAATAATTAAAGAAATAGGTTTAAAACATACCTGTTGCGCCATTGGAGTTTCAATTCCATCCTTCAAATTTGAAAATAGTTGGTATGAGTAAATATAGTAATGCAAGAGCAAAGGAGTATGAACCATAGCTACAGAACCTGACATGAGAACAAATCTTCTTCTCCTTTAAGCGTTGAGTTGGGATTCGGAGTGGTGGTCCTCGTGCTTTGGGCACTGCAGTTCCCTTACTAACTGCTCGTGTTTGGGTGCTCTGTGGTGGAGACGGTGATGTGTCAACTGGAACTGGGTTACTATCTGCCGAGGTTGGGGTTAGAAGGGGTGTAGCTGGTTCTCTGTCCAACTGGGTAGGGGTACAATCTGCGAGAGTCTTGGTTATGTGTGGTGGATCTGGTCCTTGGGCAAGTACAACTGTGGTTCTATCTGCATCAACTGGTAGCACTATCTTTTCTGAAGACCGTGTTGTTACTCCCTTAGATACTGCCATCACGCTCTCCAATTCAAATGACTGATAAACAAGAAAAGTAATTGAAAGTATAGACATTGTATGATAGACAGGTGCAATGGATAGTGGGGAATAAAAGAGGGCATGAAATAATTCATATTTATGTTGTCTAACCAAACAGGATAGCATGACACAATATCACATATATGATGGCTAACTAAACAGGATAGCATGACACAATTTCACATTATGATGGCTAACTAAAAAAGATGGAAAGACATAGTTCAAAATATGAGACTATGTAAACAGGATGACATGACATAACTATATAATGTGTTTATTAAATAGGTTGGCATGCCATAATTCACATACATTCATGGATAGAATGCCATAATTCGAAATATGATGATTGTAACACTAAACAGGATGAGATGATATTACTATATGATGTCTTTATTAAATGGGTTGCCATGCCATAATTCAGATAGATGATGTGTATGTACTATGTAAACATGATGGCATGATATAATTCAAATATATGATTTATATAGTAAGCAAGTAAGAAGATGGCAATCCATATATGATGTAAAAACTAAGCAATGCAAGACAACATGCATGGCATGGGTAATATAACCTTGCCAAGTTTGAGCATAGACCTCAGGGGGGAAATAGGACTGGTCATCAGTCTTTGAATCCTCCTCTGAGGAGCTCTCTGTAACCAGCAAGATGTCTGCTTCAGTAGATAGCAATGTTTGCTCTGAATACCTTGTTTTCACTCCAGATACTTCCATCACCACTTCAAATGGCTGATGCATAGGAAGAGTAGTTGAATATACAAACGTTGTCGACAAATGGAACACGTAATACAAAAAAATGATAGCATGATATAATTCACATACATGATGATTGGCTAAACAACATGGCATTGCATAATTCACATATATAATGCCTTTGCAACAAGATAGCATTGTATAATTCACATATATAATGTCTTGCAACAACATGGCAATGCATAATTCACATATATGGTAATTAGACACTGAACAGGTGGCATTCACATAAAGCATGTCTAAACTAATCAAATAACATAGCAATGCGAGACACCATACGCATGATATGAGCAACATAACCCTGCCAAGTTAGAGCATACATCTCGGGGGGGGGGGGATATGACTGGTCATCTGTCTCTGAATCCTCCTCTGAGGAGCTATCCATAACCAGCGAGATATGCGCTTCGTCAGATAGCATAGTCTGCTCTGAAGACCTTGTTTTCGCTCCAGAATTTGCGATCACCATGTCAAATGGCTGATGCACACGAAGAGCAGTTGAATGTACTAACATTGTTGACAAATGTAATATGTAATGAAAAAAAGGATGGCCTGATATTATTTACATATAAGATGACTGGCTAAGCAGGATGGCATTGCAAAATTCACATATATGATGCCTGGCTAAACAAGATGGCGTTGCATAATTCACATAAACGATGAATAAACTAAACAGATGGCATTCGCACAAAGGATGTCTAAACTAAGCAGATGACATATTTGATGTATAAATTAAGCAATGCAAGACACCATATGCATGATATAACCAACATCAACATGCCAAGTTAGAGCGAAGACCTTAGGGGGTAAATAGGAGTTGTCTTCTCCTTCTGAATCCCCCTCAGAACAGATATCTTCCTCTTGATTACAATCTGAAATGCGTGGAGGGGGGGCTGCCTTTGCGCCTACCATGGAGCGACGTCTGCATGAAATTTTATTGCCACGCAAGGCTCGTCTCTTTTGCTCTACATGTTCAGTTCCATTGTTTACAATAACTGTCATGCATAGGAATAAAACATAGTGAGATTATGTAAGGAGTGCATGCAGAAATCTAGAGTGATGGTAGCAACCTGTGGATAGACCCAAAACCAATAATAGCAGGCAGATAATGGCTTCAGTTAAAAATACAGATAATGGCTTCTTTACTGTTTGTTTCCCACCCAACATGAAACTCATAGTAGACACCGGAGATTAACCAGATAGTAGATAGATACTATTGATAGTGGCCCCGATATGTACCCCACAACCATTTAAAAACTCAAGTTTGACCATTAGTTTGGAGCTGACTCGGAGTCTAATCAGTGAACAAGACGATAAAGTAGCATGTAATATTAAGCAATGCATAACGTAAGCAGACACGAAAGAGTGCGACCTCTCTTGCGGACCCGTGTAGTCCTCGAGGTCATCTGCTTGGTTGATGATGGTAATGCAGTTTTCATGGCTGCCAGCGGCGGGGAAGAAGATCTGAGGTGGCGAAAGATAGTCTGGAGGCTAGATCCCTGCTGTGCTGGACCCTTCTGTCGTTGGAGCAGCTGAGCTGGGGTGGACGACGGCGCAGCAGGAGCGGGACAAACCACGCAAGGTTTTATTTGACAACTATCTGTAAGAGAAGTAATTTTGTAAGGACTCGTTTGAATTGGAGGATTCCAACAATGCAGGGATAGGAAATAGACAGGAATAGGATAGGAATGCACGTGCAAAACAGAGAATTTAAAAACACAGGATGTCTGTCAATCTGGGTGTTTGATTCACAACAATTGGAAGATCACAGGATGGAAAGAATCATGGTGAGATTAAGTCAAACCATAAGAAAATGTACGGTTATAATGCTATTATGCTACTATCTCTTAGTCTTGTGCTTCATGAATAGGAATTTGAAAAGGAGGACAAGTGAAAATTAAAATTCCTACGCTTTTTATTTCAAGGAGACACTAAAGGAACAAATCTGTGTGCTCAGTGGACAATATATATAACATGTAGAGTAAAAAAGAGATGCAACAAGTGTACAACCTCTTTGGTGAAGCCATGTCGATCTCAGCGTGATTGGGTTGGCCGGTGAGGATGCTCCGGCTGACTTTGCTGTTGGAGGAGGGGAAGAAGATCTTAGGCGTTTGGAGATGGAGCCCGAGGTACTGCTCCGCTGTGATGGAGGGTTTCGTCGTTGGAGCAGCTCCGGTGAGTTGTACGACGCCGAGGCTGAAGCAGGACAAGAGAGACAACGAACAACGTTAACCTGAGTGGAATTCTGATAGCATCTCCAATACATGACGTAAAATACATAACCACAAAGTGCTAGATGTAAAATACATCAGCCGCTCATCTCTGAACTTAACGGTTGAAACTGAACTTAACTATTGAAACTGAACTTAACTGTCAAAACTGAACTTAACTGTCGAAACTGAATTTTGCTGTCGAAACTGAACGCACTAGCAAGGTGAGGCTACACGCCGGTCGACTAACTTTTTCATCTCTGGTCAGTCGATTTTGCAGCCGTTGGATACGAAATCAAGGGCCTGAGGTTCATCTTCAACCTCCACCCCTGCTATGTCTTGAGCTTGCGTTGGTTTTCCCCGAAGAGGAAGGGATGATGCAACAGAGTAGCGTAAGTATTTCCCTCAGTTTTTGAGAACCAAGGTATCAATCCAGTAGGAGGCCACGCTCAAGTCCCTCGTACCTGCACGAAATGATAGCTACTCGCAACCAACGCGATTAAGGGTTGTCAATCCCTTCACGGTCACTTACGAGAGTGAGATCTGATAGATATAATATTTTTGGTATTTTTGGTATAAAGATGCAAAGTAAAAAGTAAAGGCAAAGTAAAAAAGCAAAGCAAGATTAAAGTGATGGAGATTGATATGATGAGAATAGACCCGGGGGCCATAGGTTTCACTAGTGGCTTCTCTCAAGAGCATAAGTATTCTATGGTGGGTGAACAAATTACTGTTGAGCAATTGACAGAATTGAGCATAGTTATTAGAATATCTAGGCATGATCATGTATATAGGCATCACGTCCGTGATAAGTAGACCGAAACGATTCTGCATCTACTACTATTACTCCACTCATCGACCGCTATCCAGCATGCATCTAGAGTATTAAGTAAAAAACAGAGTAACGCCTTAAGCAAGATGACATGATGTAGAGAGATAAATTCATGCAATATGAAATAAACCCCATCTTGTTATCCTCGATGGCAACGATGCAATACGTGCCTTGCTGCCCCTTCTGTCACTGGGAAAGGACACCGCAAGATCTAACCCAAAGCTAAGCACTTCTCCCATGGCATGAACTACCAATCTAGTTGGCCAAACCAAACGGATAATTCGAAGATACTTGCAAAGATAACCAATCATACATAAAAGAATTCAGAGAAGATTCAAATATTATTCATAGATAGACTTGATCATAAACCCACAATTCATCGGTCTCAACAAACACACCGCAAAAAGGAGATTACATCGAATAGATTTCCACAAGAGAGGGGGAGAACTTTGTATTGAGATTCAAATAGAGAGAAGAAGCCATCTAGCTACTAACTATGGACCCGAAGGTCTGAGGTAAACTACTCACACTTCATTGGAGAGGCTATGATGATGTAGAAGCCCTCTGTGATGACGGTCCTCTTCCGGCGGAGCTCTGGAACGGGATCTCATGGATACAGAAAGTTGCGGTAGTGGAATTAGGTTTTTGGCTCCTGTTCTGATTGTTTGGGGGTACGTGTGTATAAATAGGAGGAAGGAGTACGCCGGAGGAGCACCGAGGGGCCCACGAGGCAGGGGGCGCACCCTAGGGGGGCACCCCCCACCCTCGTGACCGCCTCTTTTGTTCCTTGGAGCAGGGTCCAAGTCTCCGGGATCACGTTCGGTGAGAAAATCACGTTCCCGAAGATTTTATTCCGTTTGGACTCCGTTTGATATTCCGTTTCTTCGAAACACTGAAATAGGCACAAAAAAATAGCAATTCTGGGCCGGGCCTCCAGTTAATAGGTTAGTCCCAAAAATAATATGAAAGTGGAAAATAAAGCCCAATATAGTCCAAAACAATAGATAATATAGCATTGAGCAATCAAAAATTATAGATACGTTGGAGACGTATCAGGCATCCCCAAGCTTAATTCCTGCTCGTCCTCGAGTAGGTAAATGATAAAAAGAGAATTTTTGATGCGGAGTGCTACTTGGCATAATTTCAATGCAAATCTTCTTAATTGTGCTATGAATATTCAGATTCGAAAGATTCAAGACAAAAGTTTATATTGACATAAAAATAATAATACTTCAAGCATACTAACAAAGCAATTATGTCTTCTCAAAATAACATGGCCAAAGAAAGTTATCCCTACAAAATCATATAGTCTGTCTATGCTCTATCGTCATCACACAAAGTATTTAAATCATGCACAACCCCGATGACAAGCCAAGCAATTGTTTCATACTCTAACTTTTCCAAAACTTTTTCAATCTTCACGCAATACATGGGCGTGAGCCATGGATATAGCACTATAGGTGGAATAGAATGGTGGTTGTGGAGAAGACAAAAAGAAGGGGAAGATAGTCTCACATCAACTAGGCGTATCAACGGGCTATGGAGATGCCCATCAATAGATATCAATGTGAGTGAGTAGGGATTGCCATGCAACGGATGCACTAGAGCTATAAGTATATGAAAGCTCAAAAAGAAACTAAGTGGGTGTGCATCCAACTTGCTTGCTCATGAAGACCTAGGGCAATTTGAGGAAGCCCATCATTGGAATATAGAAGCCAAGTTCTATAATGTAAAATTCCCACTAGTATATGAAAGTGATAACATGAGAGACTCTCTAATATGAAAATCATGTCGCTACTTTGAAGCACAAGTGTAGTAAGAGGATAGTAACATTGTCCCTTCTCTCTTTTTCTCTCATTTTTTATTTTTTATTTATTTTTATTTTTTTATTTGGGCCTTTTCTCTTTTTTTATATGGCCTCTTTTTATTTGGGCTTCTTTGGCCTCTTTTATTTATTTTTCGCCCGGAGTCTCATCCCCACTTATGGGGGAATCATAGTCTCCATCATTCTTTCCTCACTTGGGACAATGCTCAAATAATGATGATCATCACACTTTTATTTTTCTTATAACTCAACAATTACAACTCGATACTTAGAACAAAATATGACTCTATGTGAATGCATCCGGCGGTGTACCGGGATATGCAATATGACAATGATGAATGTGTCATGATGAACTAGATGGTGGAAAGTTGCATGGCAATATATCTCGGAATGGCTATGGAAATGCCATAATAGGTAGGTATGTGGCTGTTTTGAGGAAGGTATATGGTAGGTGTATGATACCGGCGAAAGGTGCGCGGTATTAGAGAGGCTAGCAAAGGTGGAAGGGTGAGAGTGCGTATAATCCATGGACTCAACATTAGTCATAAAGAACTCATATACTTATTGCAAAAATCTAGAAGTTATCAAAGCAAAGTATTACGCGCATGCTCCTAGGGGGATAGATTGGTAGGAAAAGACCATCGCTCGTCCCCGATCGCCACTCATAAGGAATACAATCAATAAATAAATCATGCTCCGACTTCATCACATAACGGTTCACCATACGTGCATGCTACGGGAATCACAAACTTCAACACAAGTATTCTTTAAATTCACAACTACTCAACTAGCACGACTTTAATATTATCACCTCCATATCTCAAAACAATTATCAAGCTTCAATCTTTTCTTAGTATTCAACACACTCAAAAGAAAGTTTCACAAATCTTGAATACCAAGCATATTATTATTAAGCAAATTACCATGCTATTAAGAGACTCTCAAAATAATTTAAGTGAAGCATGAGAGATCAATAGTTTCTTTAAAAAAAACACCACCGTGCTCTAAAAGATCTAAGTGAAGCACATAGAGCAAAATTATAACGCTCAAAATATATAAGTGAAGCACATAGAGAAAAATTACTTAGCTCAAAATATATAAGTGAAGCACATAGAGCAAAACTACTTAGCTCAAAAGATATAAGTGAAGCACATAGAGTATTCTATCAAATTTTAATTCATGTATGGCTCTCTTAAAAGGTGTGTACAGCAAGGATGATTGTGGCACACTAAGACACAAAGACACAAATAATACAAGACGCTCCAAGCAAAACACATATCATGTTGGTGAATAAAAATATAGCTCTAAGTAAATTACCGATGGAAGTGGACAAAAGAGGGGATGCCTTCCAGGGCATCCCCAAGCTTTGACTTTTTAGTGTCCTTGGATTATCTTGGGGGTGCCATGGGCATCCCCAAGCTTAGGCTCTTGCCACTCCTTGTTCCATGATCCATCAAAAGAATTCACCCAAAACTTGAAAACTTCACAACACAAAACTCAAAATAGAAAACTCGTGAGCTCCGTTAGCGAAAGAAAACAGAAGACCACTTCAAGGTACTGTAATGAACTAATTATTTATTTATATTGGTGTTAAACCTACTGTATTCCAACTTATGTATGGATTATAAACTATTTTACTAACCATAGATTCATCAAAATAAGCAAACAACACACGAAAAACAGAATCTGTCAAAAACAGAACAGTCTGTAGTAATCTGTAGCTAGCGCAAGATATGGAACCCCAAAAATCTAAAATAAATTGCTGAACGTGAGGAATTTATCTATTAATCATCTGAAAAAAGAATTAACTAAATAGCACTCTTCAAATAAAAATGACAGCAGTTCTCGTGAGCGCTAAAGTTTCTGTTTTTTTACAGCAAGTTCAACAAGACTTTCCCCAAGTCTTCCCAACGGTTCTACTTGGCACAAACACTAATTAAACACAAAAAACACAACCAAAACAGAGGCTAAATAATTCATTTATTACTAAGCAGGAGCAAAAAGCAAGAAATAAAAATAAAATTGGGTTGCCTCCCAACAAGCGCTATCGTTTAACGCCCCTAGCTAGGCATAAAAGCGAGGATAGATCTAGGTATTGCCATCTTTGGTAGGCAATCCATAAGTGGCTCTCATGATAGTTTCATATGGTAATTTTATTTTCTTTATTTGAAAGTGTTCCATGCCCTTTTCTAATGGAAATTGAAATCTAATATTCCCTTCCTTCATATCAATAATCGCACCAACCGTTCTAAGGAAAGGTCTACCAAGAATTATAGGGCAAGAAGGATTGCAATCTATATCAAGAACAATGAAATCTACGGGCACACCTATTTGCAACAATAAGAACATCATTAATCCTTCACATAGGTTTCTTAATAGTAGAATCCGCAAGATGCAAGTTTAGAGAGCAATCATCAAAATTACGGAAATCTAGTAAATGACACAAAGTCTTGGGAATAGTAGAGACACTAGCACCCAAATCACACAAAGCATAAAACTCATGATCTTTAATTTTAATTTTAATGGTTGGTTCCCACTCATCATAGAGTTTTCTAGGGATAGAAACTTTTAACTCAAGTTTTTCTTCATAAGATTGCATCAAGGCATCAACAATATGTTCGGTAAAGGCTTTATTTGACTATAAGCATGTGGAGAATTTAGCACGAATTGAAACAAGGAAATACAATCAATTAAAGAGCAACTTTCATAATTAAATTCCTTGAAATCCAATATAGTGGATTTAGCAACATCTAGATTTTTATTTCTTTCAATCCCACTTTCATCAATTTCATCATTAAGATCTAAATACTTCGAATTTTTAGAACGCCTTCTA
The DNA here is from genome assembly GCF_002162155.2 of Triticum dicoccoides. NCBI lineage: Eukaryota > Viridiplantae > Streptophyta > Magnoliopsida > Poales > Poaceae > Triticum > Triticum dicoccoides. Next base: position 148,591,238 of record NC_041382.1, on the reverse strand, counting down.
GGTAAAGGAAGATCATATTCAGTTTCATCAAGATTAATATTGCAAAACAAAGATTTAATAGGGGACACATCAATAACTTTTAGATCTTCATCTTGATTTTCATAGGAATTGGAAGAACACGCTTTAATAAAGGCATCTTTGGAAGCACGCATACTAGCGGTTCTTTCCTTGCACTCATCAATGGAAATTCTCATGGCTTTGAGAGACTCATTGATATAATGCTTAGGAGGAATAGATCTAAGCTTTAAAGAATCAACCTCAAGGGAAATTCTATCAACGTTCCTAGTTAAATCATCAACTTTAAGCAATTTCTCTTCAAGCAAAGCATTAAAATTCTTCTGTGAATTCATAAACTCTTTAACACTATTCGCAAATTCAGAGGGCATCTTATTATAATTTCCATAAGAGTTGTTGTAGGAATTCCCATAATTATTAGAAGGATTACTAGGATATGGCCTAGGATTAAAATTCCCTCTATAAGCGTTGTTACCAAAATTATTCCTACCAACAAAATTCACATCCATAGATTCATTGTTATTCTCAATCAAAGTAGACAAAGGCATATCATTAGGATTAGAAGAAACACTCTTAGTAGCAAATAATTTCATAAGTTCATCAATCTTTCCACTCAAAACATTGATTTCTTCTATCGCATGCACTTTTTATTAGAAGATCTTTCAGTATGCCATTGAGAATAATTAACCATAATATTATCTAGGAGTTTAGTAGCATCTCCTAAAGTGATTTCCATAAAAGTGCCTCCCGCGGCCGAATCTAAAAGATTTCTAGAAGCAAAATTCAATCCGGCATAAAAATTTTGTATGATCATCCACAAATTCAAACCATGAGTAGGGCAATTACATATCATTAATTTCATTCTCTCCCAAGCTTGTGCAACATGTTCATGATCAAGTTGTTTAAAGTTCATAATATCATTTCTAAGAGAGATGATCTTAGCGGGAGGAAAATACTTAGAGATAAAAGCATATTTGCACTTGTTCCATGAATCAATACTATTCTTAGGCAAAGACGAAAACCAAGCTTTAGCACGATCTCTAAGCGAAAAAGGAAATAGCTTCAATTTAATGACATCATTATCGACATCTTTTTTCTTTTGCATATCACATAAATCAACGAAGCTATTCAGATGAGTAGCGGCATCTTCACTAGGAAGGCCGGCGAATTGATCTTTCATAACAAGATTCAACAAAGCACTATTAATTTCACAAGATTCAGCATCGATAAGAGGAGCAATCGGAGTGCTAAGGAAATCATTATTGTTGGTATTGGTGAAGTCACACAATTTAGTATTATCTTGTGCCATCGCGACAAACAAGCAATCTAACACACGAGCAAACAAAAAGGCAAGCGGGCAAAAAGAGGCAAATAGAGAGGGAGGATAGAGAGAGAGGGCGAATAAAGCGGCAAGGGTGAAGTGGGGGAGAGGAAAACGAGAGGCAAATGGCAAATAATGTAATGCGAGAGATAGGGATTGTGATGGGTACTTGGTATGTTGACTTTTTGTGTAGACTCCCCGGCAACGACGCCAGAAATCCTTCTTGCTATGTCTTGAGCTTGCATTGGTTTTCCCCAAAGAGGAAGGGATGATGCAGCAGAGTAGCGTAAGTATTTCCCTTAGTTTTTGAGAACCAAGGTATCAATCCAGTAGGAGGCCACGCTCAAGTCCCTCGTACCTGCACAAAACGATAGCTACCCGCAACCAACGCGATTAGGGGTTGTCAGTCCCTTCACGGTCACTTACGAGAGTGCGATCTGATAGATATAATATTTTTGGTATTTTTGGTATAAAGATGCAAAGTAAAAAGTAAAGGCAAAGTAAAAAGCAAAGCAAGATTAAAGTGATGGAGATTGATATGATGAGAATAGACCCGAGGGCCATAGGTTTCACTAGTGGCTTCTCTCAAGAGCATAAGTATTCTACGGTGGGTGAACAAATTACTGTTGAGCAATTGACAGAATTGAGCATAGTTATGAGAATATCTAGGCATGATCATGTATATAGGCATCACGGTCGTGACAAGTAGACTGAAACGATTCTGCATCTACTACTATTACTCCACTCATCGACCGCTATCCAGCATGCATCTAGAGTATTAAGTAAAAAACAGAGTAATGCCTTAAGCAAGATGACATGATGTAGAGAGATAAATTCATGCAATATGAAATAAACCCCATCTTGTTATCCTCGATGGCAACGATGCAATACGTGCCTTGCTGCCCCTTCTGTCACTAGGAAAGGACACCGCAAGATCGAACCCAAAGCTAAGCACTTCTCCCATGGCAAGAACTACCAATCTAGTTGGCCAAACCAAATGGATAAATCGAAGAGACTTGCAAAGATAACCAATCATACATAAAAGAATTCAGAGAAGATTCAAATATTATTCATAGATAGACTTGATCATAAACCCACAATTCATCGGTCTCAACAAACACACCGCAAAAAGGAGATTACATCGAATAGATCTCCACAAGAGAGGGGGAGAACTTTGTATTGAGATTCAAAGAGAGAGAAGAAGTCATCTAGCTACTAACTATGGACCCGAAGGTCTGAGGTAAACTACTCACACTTCATCGGAGAGGCTATGATGATGTAGAAGCCCTCCGTGATGACGGTCCTCTTCCGGCGGAGCTCCGGAACAGGCCCCAAGATGGGATCTCGTGGATACAGAAAGTTGCGGCGGTGGAATTAGGTTTTTGGCTCCCGTTCTGATCGTTTGGGGGTATGTGTGTATATATTGGAGGAAGGAGTACGCCGGAGGAGCACCGAGGGGCCCACGAGGCAGGGGGCGCGCCCTAGGGGGGCGCCCCCACCCTCGTGACCGCCTCTTTGTTCCTTGGAGCAGGGTCCAAGTCTCCTGGATCACGTTCGGTGAGAAAAGCATGTTCCCGAAGATTTTATTCCGTTTGGACTCCGTTTGATATTCCGTTTCTTCGAAACACCGAAATAGGCAAAAAACAGCAATTTTGGGCTGGGCCTCCGGTTAATAGGTTAGTCCCAAAAATAATATAAAAGTGGAAAATAAAGCCCAATATAGTCCAAAACAGTAGATAATATAGCATGGAGCAATCAAAAATTATAGATACGTTGGAGACGTATCAACCCCCCCTGAGCCGCCAGCCACCACCGGCCAAACAGCAGCCCTCCGCTGCCCGCGGCCGGTGGTGCGCCGCCCCGCCCGCCCCGAAAACACTCCCCACCGCCGGTCCGCCGCCGCCCCGGCCATCCCTCTAGGCCCCCTGTGCCGAGCTTTTTCTCCGGCGATCCCCACGCCAATGCCCCACCACCGCCGGCGACCACCGCCCCCATCCTGAACCCTAAGATATATAGTGGGGTACCTCTCCGGCGAGCCCCCCTCCCCGCTGCGGCTGGTTCTTCCTTCACCCGGCGAGCCCCCCCTGTAAATCGACTGACCCAAAAGTCGATTCAGTCGACTGAAGTGTAGCTAAATCAGAGCAGCATCGTAAGCAAGAGCAAGAGCGAGAGCAGCAGCGCGAGCAAGAGCAGACCAGGTAGGGGATCGAGAGCAAGAGTAGAGCAGCAGCACAAGCGAGAGCTAAAGCAGCAGCGGCTCCTACTGATGTGGACGTCGCCGCTGAGGGAGCGATGCCGTGGAGGAAGTGGCCGGCGACGCCGCCGTGGATGGAGCCACGCCGTGTCGGCTTGGGACCGAGCGCCGGTAGCACCGTGAGATCGAATCAAGAAGAAAATGCGGCGATTAGTGTACAACCTCTTTGGTGGCGCCGATTAGGCCGTAGCTTCATCCGAGGAAACGGTGATGATGATGCTCTTTCGGTGGTGCAGGTGAAGACGGCGGTGTGGGAATGGAGGTGGCGCGAAAGACGAGGGGAACATCGGGGCAGCTCCTTGGAGGTTGAGGACGGGGTGGATGAACCGGCGGGACGATGAGATCAACGACGGATCCTCATCCGGTACGGTGGATGAGGGACGTCGAGATGTTGCTGTGGACGATGTCGTTGGGGAAGAGGCTCCGGCTGGGTGGCGGATGGAGCAGGGTGTGGGGTTTCGTCGCGGGTTTTCGCGGCCTCGGTGTACGAATGGGTGGGTGGATGGGATGGCAGTGGGGAACCATGGCTTAGAGACGCGCTTGTCCGAAATGTGGGGTAAGTTACAAAAGTACCCCCACCGATTTGAGGCGGTTCTTTCGGTTCAGGGGTACCACGGGCATTTCGTGTGTCAGGATTTCATAGGAGGTGGGAGTTTTCGCGCGCGTTGTAATTTTGGAATAGCAAGGCATGGGTTGAGATGGAGGGAGTTGTCGGAGCACAACGAGACAAAGATATATCTTAAATATTTCGGGCTAACAAGGCGCGGGTTGCAATTTCCGGACAAGCCTAACATGTACTGTACCAAATCAATGCGCACTACAAATGTCATTCATAACTTTGAATTCATGTTATGTTTAATTAAAATATTTTGCTACGTGTATAATGCATGCAACCTACTACTCAAATGAACGTTTTAGTGCATTCCAAACGTATATACTACCGCTTCAATATGAGCTAAAGTTGAATTCGTTTCTCTATTTGAATAAGATCTTCAAGTAATGATTGTTGTGAAGTCAAAGCATTTGAATTCGTTTCTCTGTTTTAATAAGATCTACAATCATCATTATTGTCAAGTTAAACCATCGTTTGTGTATTATCTTCACAACACACCACATGATTAGTCTCGAGTTACATATGAACTATGTGTACTATATGAACTCGAACTAGATTTTTTGAATCCACTTTATTTTGATTTCAAGTCACATTACATTTCTAGCTCTAGCTAGATCTTCATAATCTAAACCATGTCTCATATGTATAATGTGTTTATCACATTATGTATGGTGCCCCGCCCCCTACGCCTACAAGTATTTAGATGTGAGTTGCAAACATCACACATTACCACAAATTCAAATAAAATGTGAGAATGTTTGGTATATAGTATTGTTTAGATTGTTCGATATTTAGTTGTAAGCTACAAACGCCACACATTATCACAAATTCAAATAAAATGTGAGATTGTTTGATGTATAGTATGGTTTAGATTATTCGACATTTAGCTGTGAGTTGCAAACGCCATGCATTATCACATTATGGCATAACATGTGCACATCACGTGTATCACCGCTATATTCATGCATGCAATGTTTAAAACACTATGATCTCCTATTCAAATATATGAATCCACTTTCATATCAAATTATGATCTTTGTTAGTCTCTTACACCCACACAATCCTCTAACCTTTGTAGCTACCACTAACTTTCTCTTGTGCATGCACACGCCCTCCTCGCCCTCCCCCTCCCTCGGCATTCTATACACCGGGCACATTCATTTTTTTTCTTTAGGTCGTTCTCCCAGAGTCTCCACAACTCCTTTCCGACACACACCGATCAATAAACCTCTCCAGCGATGCCTTCCTACAATACACACACACACCTTCAATCTCCTCCTTTATGTGTCCTTGCCTCGTGTCTCTCATACGATCAGACACACGTGTAAACTCTCGCCCCTCTTTTCATCGATCTCACAACCGCACACTCCTCCCCGTATCTAGCTAGTAGTTGGGCCTCTCGCACCACCTCCTAGCTCCATTCTCTCTATCTATCCGCCTTGCTGGGCCTTATTTGCCTCTAACAAATGGACGTACACCGACCGATCTCTCGCTATACATATAGCTAGCTAGGTCCTTATAACTCGTTTTTATCCACATGTCAATCGATCTACCTCATTAGTTGTGTCTCTCCCTTCCTCCGACAAACAACAATTGATCTACCGATCTAGTTAGGTTTGCTTACCAAACATATGGTTCCCCTTCATCATCCATGGATGCGTCCTGACAGATCTATCACGCACAGGAACACACAAAAACACATCCCCACTCTTATTGATAACATTGCAGTTCCACCCTCAGTTTGTCTAGTAGGCCTCTCCCACCAACTTCGAGAAGCAACTCCATCACCCATCCAGCACTCTGCCCCTCTCCCTCCCTCTCCCTCTGAGGGAGTCCGGGATTAGGGGGTCTCCGGATAGCCGGATTCTATCCTTCGGCCGGACTATTGGACTATGAAGATACTAAATTGAAGACTTCGTCTCGTGTCCGGATGGGACTCTGCTTGGCGTGGAAGGCAAGCTAGGCAATACGGATATGGATATTTCCTCCTTTGTAACCGACCTTGTGTAACCCTAACCCTCTCCGGTGTCTATATAAACCGGAGGGTTTAGTCCGTAGGACAACAACAATCATACCATAGGCTAGCTTCTAGGGTTTAGCCTCTCCGATCTCGTGGTAGATCAACTCTTGAAAACCCATATCATCAAGAATAAATCGAGCAGGACGTAGGGTTTTACCTCCATCAAGAGGGCCCGAACCTGGGTAAAACATCGTGTCCCCTGCCTCCTATTACCATCCACCTAGACGCATAGTTTGGGACCCCCTACCCGAGATCCGCCGGTTTTGACACCGACATTGGTGCTTTCATTGAGAGTTCCTCTGTGTTGTCATCATCAGGCTTGATGGCTCCTTCGATCATAGTTAGTGATGCAGTCCAGGGTGAGACTTTTCTCCCCGGACAGATTTTTGTATTCGGCGGCTTTGCAGTGCGGGCCAATTCGCTTGGCCATCTGGAGCAGATTGAAAGCTACGCCCCTGGCCATCAGGTCAGGTTTGGAAGCTTAAACTACACGGCCGATATCCGCGGAGACTTGATCTTCGACGGATTCGAGCCCCTGCCAAGTGCGCCGCACTATTATGATGGGCATGATTTAGCTCTGTCGCCGAATAGTGCCCTGGAGGCCGCACCCGCATCCGCTCCGACCTTTAATTCGGAGCCAACTACGCCGACCGAGGGCTGGTGGCTAGACCCCGCCGCGGAGGCTGCAGCCTCAACGGCGATCGAGCCGAACACCAACCCTATCCTTCGTGAGGCCCGTGACTCCACATTGCCGTACTCTCCTCCGAACTCTGAACCATCCGCGCCCCTGCTAATCGAATCTGATTGGGCGCTGATCATGGAGTTCACTGCCGCGGATATCTTTTAGCACTCACCCTTCGGCGACATACTGGATTCACTAAGGTCTCTCTCTTTGTCAGGAGAGTCCTGGCTGAATTATGACCGGCAGGATTGGGATGCGGACAACGAAGAAATTCGACGCCCACCCACCACCCACTTCATAGCCACTGTTGATGATTTGACCGACATGGTCGACTTCGAGTCCGAAGACATTGACGGTATGGACGACGACGCAGGAGACAAACAGGAATCACTGCCCATAGGGCACTGGACAGCCACCTCATCATACGATATATACATGGTGGACACACCCAAAGAAGGCAATGGCGATGAGACAGTGGAGGATGACCCCTCCAAGAAGCAACCCAAGCGCCAACGTCAGCGGCGCCGCTCTAAGTCCCGCCAAAGCAAAAGTGGTGATACCGGCACAGGAGATAATAACACTCCGGATAGTGCCGAAGATGGCAACAATCCCCTCCAGCATGATCTAGGACAGGAGGATGGAAAGGCCAGCCCTCCAGAGAGAGCGGCAGATGAAGAGGAGGAGGATGACAATTACATGCCTCCCTCCGAAGACGAGGCAAGCCTCGACGATGATGAATTCGTCGTGCTAGAGGATCCCGTCGAACAAGAGCGCTTCAAGCGCCGGCTTATAGCCACGGCAAATAGCCTTAAGAAGAAGCAGCAGCATCTTCAAGCTGATCAAGATCTGCTAGCTGGCAGATGGACTGAAGTCCTGGCGCCCGAGGAATATAAACTCGAATGCCCCTCCAAGAGTTACCCAAAATTCAGGTTGCTACCCCGACTGGAGGAAGAAGCGTATGACGCGGCTGACCGGCCACCTCGTGTCCGCGACAGAGAGGCATTCCAGCCAAAAGCTCAGCCTGCACCTCGACCCCATTCAAATAAAAAGGCATAGGGAAATACGCCACACCTGCGAGATGTATTGGAGGACAAAGCAAAACATGCAAGATCGATCTACGGATCACGAGAGTGCGCCACTACGCGCGATGATAATTGTCACGCCGGATACAGTAAAAGTAAATCCGGCCGTGCCGAGCACAGCGGGCAAGACTCATTGGAGCTGCATCGCGATATAGCCCAGTACAGAGTCGCCGCACACCCCTTATGCTTCACAGACGAAGTAATGGATCATCAAATCCCAGAAGGTTTCAAACCCGTAAATATAGAATCATACAACGGTACAACAGATCCTGCGGTATGGATCAAGGATTTCCTCCTGCATATCCACATGGCACGCGGTGATGATCTACACGCCATTAAATACCTCCCACTCAAACTCAAAGGACCAGCTCGGCATTGGCTCAATAGCTTGCCAGCAGAGTCCATTGGCTGTTGGGAAGATCTGGAAGCCGCATTCCTCGACAACTTTCAGGGCACTTATGTGCGACCACCAGATGCCGATGACTTGAGCCACATAATTCACCAGTCGGAGGAATCGGTCAGGCAATTCTGGACGCGGTTCCTAACAAAGAAAAATCAAATCGTCGACTGTCCGAATGTAGAGGCCCTAGCAGCTTTCAAGCACAACATCCGCGACGAGTGGCTAGCCCGGAATCTGGGTCAAGAAAAGCCGAAATCTATGGCAGCCCTCAGGCACTCATGACCCGCTTTTGTGCGGGAGAAGACAGCTGGCTGGCTCGCAGTAATAACATATCAAAGAACCATGGTACTTCGGATACCAAGGACGGCAATAGCAAGTCACGTCGCAACAAACATAAGCGTCGCATTAACAGCAACAATACCGAGGATACGACAGTCAATGCCGGATTCAAAGGCTCTAAACCCGGTCAGCGGAAAAAGCCATTCAAAAGAAGCACCCCGGGCCCGTCCAGTTTGGACCACATACTCGATCGCTCGTGTCAAATACACGGCACCCCCGACAAGCCAGCCAACCACACCAACAGGTATTGTTGGGTGTTCAAGCAGGCTGGCAAATTACTTGCCGAAAACAAAGATAAGGGGCCACATAGCGATGAGGAGGAGGAGCCCCGGCAGCTGAATACCGGAGGACAGAAGAGGTTCCCCCCACAAGTGCGGACGGTGAACATGATATACGCAACCCACATCCCCAAGAGGGAGCAGAAGCGTGTGCTCCGGGACATATATGCGTTGGAGCCCGTCGCCCCAAAGTTCAACCCATGGTCCTCCTGTCCGATCACCTTCGATCGCAGGGACCACCCCACTAGTATCCGTCATGGCGGATCCGCCGCACTGGTCCTAGACCCAATCATTGACGGATTTCACCTCACTCGAGTCCTTATGGATGGCGGCAGCAGCCTGAACCTGCTTTACCAGGACACAGTGCGCAAAATGGGTATAGACCCCTCAAGGATCAAACCCACAAAAATGACCTTTAAAGGCGTCATACCAGGTGTAGAGGCCCATTGCACAGGCTCAGTCACACTGGAAGTGGTCTTCGGATCCCCGGATAACTTCCGAAGTGAAGAGTTAATCTTCAATATAGCCCCGTTCTGCAGTGGCTATCATGCACTGCTTAGGCAAACCGCATTTGCGAGATTCAATGCGGTACCGCATTATGCATACCTCAAGCTCAAGATGCCAGGACCTCGGGGGGTCATTACAGTTAATGGAAACACAGAGCACTCTCTCCGAACGGAGGAGCACACTGCCGCCCTCGCAGCAGAAGCACAAAGCAGCCTCTTAAGGCAACCCACTAGTTCGACGATTAATGACCTGGACACCTTCAAGCGCGCCCGGAGTAATCGACAACTGGACCGCCTGGCACGTTCCGAGCTCGCATAGCAATGCGGCCCCCACCCTGGTCCCAGCCAAACGGTGAAACCCGTGCCACGCGTACATAATTACGCATTAAAAATACCATGGGCACAGGCGGGGAAGGGGGCACAACTATGACACGCCCCAAGACGCGGCTTAAACCGCACTAGGGGCTTCCCGCTTTGTTATTTTTCTCTCTTTCAGGACATTAATCTCTGGAAACCCTGTCCGGCAGCATGATTGCCGAACACATGATGCAACAACCAAGGAGGCAGAAAGCTACATCACACCACGGAACTCCCAGGTGGATTACGATAACGAGTGAAATACTTGCTTTAATATTATTCCTTAGCTTGCCCTTGGAGGGGACATAGTCCTACTTTTTGCTTATCGCACTACCTGTATCATTCTGCTCTAACACACGTTTTTTAATAAACAATGCATTGCATTAAGGCTTTTATTGCATTCTTCCTTTTATATATATATATGTTCACTCGTGATATCCAGCACCCGTACACGCTGGTACGGCCAATACGCTAGGGGCTTAAGTATACCCCACAATAAGGCGTGAGAAGTCCGAACACTTTCGACAGTGCGGCACCCCGAACTTATAGCATTATATGCATCAGCTCCGAATCATGTCTTGGGTCAATAGTTGGGTTTGCCCGGCTCCCATGTTTTGGTACCTTACGTTCCGCTATATCGGCTAAGGTAGCACTGGGAGAACTACTGCGATTGTGCCCCGGTTCTGCTGGGCTAAGCACCTCAGTAGAGAAAGCTAAAACTGATTGTCATGATAAGGTGAGAGACTGGTCGCTGTTCGAGAGGTTTTCGAGTCCTTAAAGACTTATGCCGCTTAGAGCGAGGAGTCGGCCCTGTCCGGCTTAAGGCGTGTATCACGCCCCAGATTTGGCCTTCCGAATACTAGGGGCTTCGCAGAAATATATAATTATAGAATTCTATGGCTAAGTGAGAGTGATAATGCATTATAGTCCGATTGCCTTGTTCGTTGTGCTGAGCACCTCCCTCGAAGGACCCAAAAATGGGAACAAGAGTGCTTAGGTTTATCCCGAACACCCCAGCACTCATGGCATGGGGGCACAAGCTGATGACTAGCCATCTCTCATATCTGATAAACAGCCGAACAGAAGGTAATATTTTAAATTCAAACCAGCGTTGCATAGCGCATATGAACAAGTTTTCATGAATACATGATTACACGAATGAGTTCACTCAACTATTATATCTTTCGTGCACTCGTCCGCTACGAGACGGGCACCCTTCAGGACACCCTCATAGTACATCTCGGGGTGGCGATGCTCCTTGCCCTCTGGCGGCCCTTCCTTGATCAGCTTCATGGCGTCCAGCTTGGCCCATTGTACCTTCACACGGGCGAAAGCCCGGCGTGCACCTTCGGTGCAAACAGACCGCTTGATAACTTCCAGCCATGGGCAGGCATCCACAAGCCGCCTCACCAAGCCGAAGTAGCTGTTGGGAAGGGCGTTGCCAGGCCACATCCGGACTATCAAGCCCTTCATGGCCTGTTCGACCGCCTTTTGTAGCTCGACCAACTGCTTTAGCTAGTCGCTCATAGGTACTGGGTGTTCGGTCCCAGTATACTGGGCCCAGAACAAGTTCTCCATCGAGCTTCCCTCCTCGGACCAGTAAAATTTTGCGGCATCTGACACGCTGCGGGGCAAATCTGCGAATGCTCCTGGAGAGCTCTAGATTCGGGTAAGTAACAAGTAATTTACTTTCACATGCTTACTTTGCATATAGAATGCCTTACCCACCGCTATCTTCTTCATCGCATCAATCTCCTGGAGGGCCTTTTGGGCTTCGGCCTTGGCACTCTTTGCACCCTCAAGGGCCATGGCAAGCTCAGACTCTCGCATCTTCAAGTCAAGCTCCAGCGCCTCGTGCTTCGTCACGAGAGAGTGGAGCTCTTGCTGCACCTCGTCCACGCGTGCCTCATGCCTCTCCCGCTCGGTGCGCTCCTTGGCCGCTTTGTTTTCGGCCTCGGACAGCGCTTGCTTCAGGGTCGCCACCTCAATCGTGGCCCCTGGCAAATTTACGATAATCCTGTCATTTTGCAATCGCTTTCCTTTTATATAGATCCATAGACTAGGTACTACTTACCTTTGTTCTCCTCGAGCTGCCTCTTGGCAAGGCCGAGCTCTTCCTTGGACCCTTTAAGGTCCTGCTTCAGTGCGGCGACCTCCGCAGTCAGTGCGGCAGAGGCCAGCAGCGAAGCCTGCATACGCATACAGACATACTTATATTAGACTCCTGCGATATTGTTTGATCCTCTGTTCGGCTTTTCTTTGTGAACACCGAACAGAGCATCAGGGGCTACTGTCTATGCGGTAATATTTCTCCTATATTTCAAAAACTTACCTCAAAGCCTGTTAGAAGGCTGGCACAGGCTTCAGTCAGTCCGCTCTTGGCGGACTGAACCTTCTGGACCACCGCACTCATAATAGTGCGGTGCTCTTCGTCAATGGAAGCGCTGCGAAGCGCTCCCAGCAAATTGTCCAGTGCCTCTGGATGGGCAGAGGTCACCGGCGTAGGAATCTTGCCCCTCTTGGAAGGAGGCCGCCTGCCCGAGTCCGGAACCACTGGAGGTTCTGGCGCGGTGTTCGACTGAGGGTCGAACTCGGAGCCGTCGGGGGCTTTGCTCCCCCTGCTCCCGGAGTCCGGAAGGTCGCTTTGAGGCGCCTCCGGGACTGTCTCCCCTCGACCCAGTGCCTCTTGAGACAACACCTCGGCGTTGCCCGTAGGGCAAGGGGAGGTGGCGGTCGGAAGTGGATCGCTATCCATATCCGACGAGCCCAGGGAGCCGTCCGACAAGGATACGTTGATACGGGTTCGAGGCGGTCTGCACAATCATAATTCGACGTTAGGAGAAGAAGTGCGACAAAGGAATTCTATGAGTTACTCTGGTATCCGAATACTTACGACTTCGCCAGGGGCTTGGCCCTGAGCAGCCACTCGTCTTCGCCTTCGGCGGCGCTGGTGGAGTAGTCCGGAAGGAGAGTCCTTCCCTTCTTGGACCCTTCGCCCCCCAGTAGGGGCGGCCTTCCTTTTCTTGTCTCCCCCGACTGGAGGGGGAACATCTTCATCTTCCTCCTCGCCTTCGGTGGAGGAGTGCATCGCGGAGTTATCAGACGATGAGTCCGATAACACCTGGCGCCGGGAGCTCTTTCGGGTTCCCTTGGACTTCTTGGTCTTCTCCGGCACCTTGTAAGGAGCCGGAGTCAGCATCTCCGTCAGGAGAGCATCCGCAGTGTCTTCGGGCAGCGGGGCCGGACAGTTAATCTGCCCTGACGTCTCCACCCAGTCCTGTCAAAGGCATGGAGATCAGACCCCGCACATGGTTAAGCTAGGGGAAATAAATATCCTACCGGATGTATATAACTCACCGAATGCGCTCGGCGCTTCACGCTTAGCCCGCGGTCCTCGGTGAGAGAGGGAGGGACCTGGGCGCCCTTGAACAGCACCCTCCAGACGTCCTTGTGCGTCGTATCGAAGAGCTCGCTCAGAGTCTGGTGCTGGGCCGGGTCGAACTCCCACAAGTTAAAATCCCGTTGTTGACATGGGAGGATCCGGCGGATGAGCATGACCTGGTATGTTGACAAGCTTGAGCTTCTTGCTTGCCATACTCCGGATACATTTCTGGAGTCCATCCAGCTCCACCGATGAACCCCATGACAAGCCCTTCTCTTTCCAGGAAGTGAACCGTGTAGGGAATCCGGATCGAAACTCGCGGGCCGCCTCCCATTTGGTGTCGCGCGGCTCGGTGATCTAGAACCAGGCCGATTGCCACCCCTTTATGGTCTCCACGAAGGAGCCCTCAAGCCATGTGACATTGGGCATCTTGCCCACCATGGCTCTGCCGCATTCTGCTTGTTGGCCTCCCACCACCTTCGGCTTGATGTTAAAGGTCTTCAGCCACAGGCCGAAGTGGGGCCGGACGCGGAGGAAAGCCTCACAGACGATGATGAACGCCGAAATGTTGAGGATGAAGTTCGGGGCCAGATCATGAAAGTCCAGCCCATAATAGAACATGAGACCACGGACGAATGGATGAAGGGGAAACCCTAGTCCACGGAGGAAGTGGTGGAGGAAAACTACCCTCTCATGAGGTTCCGGGGTAGTAACGATCTGCCCTGCAGCGGGCAACCGATGCGCGATATTCGTGGCTAAGTATCCGGCACCGCACAGCTTTTTGATG
>NC_041382.1:148558229-148576937 GCF_002162155.2 Triticum dicoccoides | reverse complement strand
GTTGAGGGGAAGGATGTGGACTTGGGCGTTGGAGCTCGAGTGCGCAAGAACGGATAGGCAAGGAGGAAGAAGGCGTGGGTAGAAAAAGGTTAAACCTTATCCCTTTATAAGGGCGGCCGAAGCCATGCGCCCCCACTAGCCTGGTAAAACTCGCTTATTCCCCAAGCGCCATAATCGATGGCGCGGTTGGGTTACCCACGCCCGTATTGATGAGAATCCCGTAATAAGGGGAACACGATCTCTTCTTTGACAAGACGTGTCAAGAAACTGCCTCATGTTATGAGTGGGGCTAGTCAAAGGAAACAGTTCGAATAATCACCGGGCTATGGCATAATGTTATGTTGCCAAAACGTGTCGGCATATTAGATTTGTGGAAATATTATTCTCTCTACGGTGGTATGGGGAAATTATTTTGCAGGGTTAGACACTATCCTTGTATTCAAATTCTTCCGTGATGTATTCGGAGGAGGAACCCGCCTTGCAATGCCAAAGACAATACTGCGCGCCGGACTCATCGTCATTGAAGCCTGGTTCAAGGGCTACTGAGGGAGTCCGGGATTAGGGGGTCTCCGGACAGCCGGACTCTATCCTTCAGCCGGACTATTGGACTATGAAGATACTAAATTGAAGACTTCGTCTCGTGTCTGGATGGGACTCTGCTTGGTGTGGAAGGCAAGCTAGGCAATACAGATATGGATATTTCCTCCTTTGTAACCAACCTTGTGTAACCCTAACCCTCTCCGGTGTCTATATAAACCGGAGGGTTTAGTCCGTAGGACAGCAACAATCATACCATAGGCTAGCTTCTAGGGTTTAGCCTCTCCGATCTCGTGGTAGATCAACTCTTGTAATATCCATATCATCAAGAATAAATCGAGCAGGACGTAGGGTTTTACCTCCATCAAGAGGGCCCGAACTTGGGTAAAACATCGTGTCCCCTGCCTCCTGTTACCATCCGCCTAGATGCACAGTTCGGGACCCCCTACCTGAGATCCGCCAATTTTGACACCGACACCCTCCCTCTCTCTCTCCTCTCTCTCTCTCTCTGTCCCATCATATTTCCTGTCCTTCAGTTATGTATGGATGTCGACCGATCTCCCTCAAGACATAGCTGGGTCTCTCCTTCTCAACACATATACGAGTCGTTCTACCTATATAGTTAGGCCTCTGCCTACCCCTCCCCCACCCCTCCCCCCCACGCACACCGATACATCGAGCGCTCTAGTCATGTCTCCCTACCACACACAAACTTGACATGTGCCCTCTAACGTTCTGGTAGGCCAGTCGCCCTATATCTTTGACTTGCACACACACACACACACAATTTTGATGGCTCTCTTCATCGATCTCGCACCCACCCACTTGATCCTCTCTTCGACTCTATCGATAGCTATGACCCCTCCCTCTCTCCTCATGGATTGCTCGACCCTCTATGTATGATATGGATAGGCCTCCATTTCACACACGTTGCATGCAAAATTTTGTTTGAGATGTCATCGACACATATTCCCACAAATAATTCACGAAATCAACCCCCACCCCACCCCCACCCCAAAGCAAAAAACACTCACGAACGCGGTTTGTATCTCTCACACACACCCACGTAGGTGGGGGACATGCACGAAGAGAAGAGGTGCATGCACGGCGCATGTACTCCCATCTCTTTCCCAACCACACCCGCGCGGGTACACTGTGGAGCTCATTTCTGTACGAAAAAGGTAGCCCACGTGGTAATTTGGCACGTGTATTGGTTGTCCACTTGGTGGAGGGAGGATCGTCTACCACGGGTGAACAAACAAATTGCGACTTGACGTGTTATGTTAAAAAAAGAGGCAAACCATGTGGGGCCTACCTTAGAGGCAAGTCTCTATACACTGGAGTACTTTTGATGTGTCCCGTCAACTCGCAGAACGAGGAGAAGCTTGCTTAGTACGCCGTCTCCCTCGTTCCTAAATATAAGTCTTTGTAGAGATTTCACCATGAACCACATGCGGATGTACATAGATGCATTTTAAGTGTAGATTCATTCATTTTGTTCCGTATGTAGTGGAATCTCTACAAAGACTTATCTACTAGTAGTAGCTAGCCCCCACTACTAGGAATTCTCTATCCTCTCCTTGAGCCACATCATCGAAATTGATGTAGCCGTTAGATGAAGTAAATCAGTCCATAATAGCCGTCTGATCTAGACGTTGAGAGGCTCCGCACTAAGCCACATGCAAGCATGCAGAAATACCGTGGCACATGCATGTGAGTGGGTTTTAAATCACATCAACATGTCTGCATGCAAGCATGCACCGGTAGCATGCATGTAAGTGAGCTTTTAAGTCCCATTAACATGTCAAAAAGAAAAATATAATACCATTATGCAGTAGGAGTTGGCTGATCTTTTTTCCTTACATGGGATGATCTAAATGATGATGGGAGTTTATTTAGTTTGGCTACCACATTTGTCATGCGGTTATAGAGTTTTTTTTAATTCTATGAAATCGATGATTTTCCTCAGAGAGATATACCGCTTTTCCGCGGCAACGAGCGGGGACTCATCAAGTAATATTTAGGAACAGAGGGAGTACTATGTAAAGAGTTAGGTGTCGCACAGTGATAGTGTGAGGTGGGCCATGTAATCACTGAGCCAGCGTGTTTTCACTGCTCTTGCACACCTCCGCTGTAAGAATGGAGAAAATTGTAATCTAGTAGTAGTACCTCCTTTCGCCGAAAGCGTGGGACATCCAGCAGTCCTACCACCTCAGTAATAAAGACCAATGAGCCGTCAAATCACATAGACCTAGCAGTAAGTTGGACGGACGAAGCAACCATCACTCTTGCGCCAGTGAGAGGTCGCGTCCGCTCTGCCCAGGCATGAATGCGGAACCGATTCTTTGGAGCGGCGCAGACCGTTTCGGGCGGGAAGCGCGCGCAGGCGATGGAGGGGCTTTGGGTAGGCCAGGCTGGTCAGGAGCGGGCGTGGCAGCTGTCCGTATGTCCCTACCGAACATGTCCGGAAATGAGAGGATGCACCAACTCTCGCGGCTAAAATCGTACACTACACAACATCTCTCTGTAGGAGTAGGTCGATTCGTCACTCTTTCTAACACACACATGCTGTTAAACACACACACACACACACACACGCACCTTGGTCCCGTTGCACCTTCTAACGCGACTTATTACACCTAGACGGAGGGAGTAGTAAGTATACAAGATACAGTGCCACACTGACTTAAGTCGAATACAAGTGCCCAAAATGTGTGTGCATGTTATAATAAGGATTCACTTAAAATAGTACGTGAGCGAACAGAGGGATCAATTGGACAGTGTTCCCGAGTAGTAGCGAGATGTGTGAGGTAAGATACACCGCTGGCGCTTTTAATTTTCTTATTAATTTGTTTGTTTCACCCTCTGACTGGTGGGACCCAACGTACTACGTGGAGAGAGGTAAGGTGACTAAGGCTGCATTATTTCTGCACCACTGTGGATAGTCTTACCACCAAAGCCACATGACACGATTATGATTGAAATCCCAATAACTCCCACACACACAAAAAACACGGCATGCTTGTCACATGAATGCAGGAATGTATAAAAGGTTATTTCCCTCTTGTTGAACATAACGGGAGGGTTGTGTAGCTGGTTAGCCTGTTCGCTCATCAAACTTGAGGTCTCGGGTTCGATAACTACACTTGAGCATAATTTGTGCCAGGAGGATTCTTTGACTGGTCAAAATGTTTTCTAGGGTTTGCACGCTTCACACTCTCTCTCCAGTATATATATACACGCTGGAGCCTCAGCGCTTTTATTTGCTCTCTTCACACGCCTCTCTCTCCCCTCACTGCTGCTCAAAGAGCCAGCAGGATCCGTCCGCCGGGAAGGGAAGGAGGCTTAACGCTGTCACCGTCGGCGAGGGACTACCGGCGCATCTGTTCACTTTCCACCCAGCGGCGGCGTGGGAGGGCCTCCGATCCCTTCTTCTTCGCCGTCGTCCCGTCGCCCACCGAACCATGCCCCAAGAACCTTAAGGTATAATTTACTTACTCCACATGCATTGCTCTAGCTGCATGTATACCATGAATCTAGGACGTGGTTCAAAGAGGAAAGGAGTGGGGGAAAGTAGTGGGAAAAGTTTATATAGCATGAATCTAGGACGTGGTTCAAAGAGGAAATGAAGGGGGAAAGTTGTATAGCATGAATCTAGGACGTGGTTCAAAGAGGAAAGGAATGGGGGAAAGTAGTAGGGAAAGTTGTATCGCATAAATCTAGGACGTGGTTCAAAGAGGAAAGGAAGGGGCGAAAGTACTAGTTCAAAAAGGAAAGGAAGGGACAAGGCTGTAGAGTTTGAGCAGGACTAGATTTGTTGCGCTCACATAGGGAAAGGTGTCTAAAGATAACAAAACTGGGACCAACACATATGCTCCTTGGTTGTTTGTTCTTTGTTGCAACAGACTGTGCATGACCACAGTACATCGGTAGATGCACATGGTGCTGGTGCGTCCACTGTCCCATGCAACTCATTAGTTGTTGTTAATCTAAGGCCCAGTTTGGTTAAAAACTCCCTAGTCCCTACCTGCTTGGTTCCAGGGACTAAACATGGACTAGAGGTTATTAAATGACATGCTAAAAGACCATGTTACCCCTAGTAATGAACTAATAGAGACAAGGTGCGATGCGTGGCAGGGGCAACTGTTGAAAAAAGCCCCAAAAAGACTCCCTCAGGGTCTTCTTTCTTTAGTCCCAAATGCCCACTTTTAGTCCCAAAAAGTCCCTCTTGTTTGGTTTAGATGGGATTGACATGGAGTTTTTTTAGTCCCTACACCAAAATGTCCCTGTAAACAAACACCCTCTAATAATGCCGCTGGAAAATTGATGCAATGCCACAGTTAAAAGCAAATTACATGTTTAATGAATTTTATTGTCAATATAATCTCTATGTTAATATTAATTAATGCCACTGTTTGAGAAATGCTACTGTCTTGCTTTCTTTCCCATTTAGATAAGGTAGATGCTTCTTTTTGTTGGCTTCTGTGTCATCCATCGTTATTGACCACTAATTGTTTCCTTTGCACCTCTGTGTAAACAGGGTTATCTACTTCACCTCATTGCCATTGTGACCTTTTGTTGCACTGCACAAAAAACTTTTGTTTTAAGAGTGTTTTGTGCAGTTCAACCAAAATGTCACACCGACAACGTTGCTTGATTGCTCGATCTTAGTGGAACTGCACAAGAGGAGATCTTACTTCCTATCCATTAAGGCGAATTTGGTTCAGATCTTCTTCTTGTGAGTTGTTTGAATTCCGCATCATGAGAGGTCAGTACTAGCCTTCTTTCACATGATTCCGCAGTGTGCATTCATATGTTGTGCTACTTGTATGATAATGTTGCTTGATTTTAGTGAACTGCACAAATGGAGACAAGACTTCCAATCTGTATGTGCACCGTAATATCCCATTGAGGTAAGATAAGGATATTTCACAACTGTTGGCCTGTATTTTGCCACTTTCATCAGAAAATTAAGTTTAGTACTATACTTGTGCTCCCTAATTGACATGCCAAATCTTACATTGGAGGCGAAGCTTGTTTGTTATTGAACCAAGTGATGAAGGGGAAGAACAAGCGGAAGAAAAACAAAAATCAACTCCCGGTGCTGTAATGAAGCACTAGAACTGTGATGACACAAGTAATGATATAGTTTTGCATCTTAATTTATTGCTATAGCTGGAACGAGCAATTGTTTTGCCACTGATTTGATGCCACTCTTAATGTAATATGTAATTATCTCAACTTGTGCAAACAGGGATCTTCTTTGAAGATACCATATATTTTAGTGGAACTGCACAAGAAGATGTTGGAAACATTAAACTAATCGAGGAGTATATAGTAAGCATGGCCACCACCATAGATAGCAACAGATGGTTCCGGAGAAGTGCTTCATCTGTATGCTCTACATAATAAGCCTACTGACAAAGGTTGGTACTCGCCCACTGATTTCATCCATATGATTGAGCTTTGTCATCTCTATTGGTGTTGTGCTACTGTTTAGATACTGTCATGAAAAAGTGGTATTGTCCTTGAGAAGTGCTTCATCTGTGCTGTTTTAAATATTTCCTTTCCTTTTTTTCGAGCAAACAGGCATGCTAGCATTTAGTAGTCCTCTTGTCTTTGCACAACAGGATCATCTTCCTCTGAAGAAGAATATGGAGTACGTGAAGTGCCTAGTTCCGATTATGCCAGGATGAAGAAGCCATGTCTATCTTCTCATCAGAAGGAGCAGTTGAAGGATGGTTACATTACTCCCCACAAGACCAAACTAACTTCAACTCAGAAGGACTGACAAATCTCCATCTTTTTGCTGTGATGCGCGAGTACAATGTTGTTCTAGGATTCTTTCTGGTGAGTTCCATTTTTTCTAAAAGTGTGCTCTACATGGACCATGTATGTGCCTGTTGAAACTGTCAATTCATAGTACAGTTTGCTTTATACTAATCACTTTTTTGTATTTGTGCAAACAGGGGTGCTGAGCTTGATTTCAATGGGAACTGCACAAAATGTTCATGAATACATCGAATCATTCATTTTCACCACAAGAAAGGTGGTGCCGATAAGTTCAAGGCGTTGCAACATATAAGGGCGAAATCATACAAGCTACACGCGAATTTGGTTGATTTTGGTGGAACTGCACAAAAAGAACAACTGGTTTATTTAGCACGAGGTGCCATGTCAATGTCCGAACTGATGGCAAACCCTGCCCATTCCACAATCGTAGGCATTTGATATTTTGGAATGGGACAACCTTGTCAAATTTTGCTCATTGATTTTAGCAAGACATGCGTTTGATATTTTCGAATGGGATGCCCTTTGCTGTCAGCAGCATCGATCAATTTTTTTCTTTATTCTTTAGTTGTGAAGTAAATATTGCCTCTGACATGTGAGTCACTGAGATGCATAATCATCGATTGTTTTGAATGTTCTCTGTGAATTGCCAGGCCTGTGTGTTTGATTGCAATGTACAGAAACGCTAAAAAGCTGCTCAAACTCTGTGTACTCCTTCTGTTCCTTTTTACTTCGCACATTGTGAAAGTGCATACTTTTTTGTATAAGATTGGTCAAAGTAGAGATACTTTGATTGCAGACAAAACTTGTATGCAGACTAGAAAGGACCGAGGGAGTACATGTGAAACTGCTGCAAACGAGGTGATCACCCTGGGAATAATGCTAGTACGTATTGTTTTGCATGTTCATCCAATGCCAGTGATACAGGAATTCGAACTAATCGAAATAAATTCATTCATACATGGTCGGGTTTCATAGAAACATGCCGGATTTCATTACATTTCATACATTCTTCAACTAAAAAGGGGTGCGCTGAAGGTATAATTAATTAACTGAAGCTACCCACCTGTATCCCGCTGAGCCGAACAGAAGCTTCAGTGACTTAACTGTAGGTGCAGTTGCGTAACTTACATGTGGCCTGTTGGGCCCATGTGTCAGTCAGCCAACTACACCAGCAGTTAAGTAGAAGCAGCGTTCTTCTCCAGCGCAGCTCTTCGACTCCACATCACCGCCAAGAAGCTAACCGGCCGTCAATGGTCATCCCGCCTAGCTTGGCTTCAACCGGAGGGTAGCAGCGGTGGCCTTACTTGGATCCGAGCAGCGGCGACCTACCGTGTTCTACTCTTCCTTGTTCTCTGTGTGGCGCGACCTCGTTGGCAGTGGGGCGGGGCCTCGATGGAGCCGGCAATGTCCTCTGCCTCATTGTTGGCGGGGCGGGGCCTCGGCAGAGCCGGCGGTGTCCTCTGCCTTGTTATTGGCAGGGCGGGGCCTCGGCGGAGCCGACGGTGTCCTCTGCCTTGTTGTTGGCGCCACAGGCCTCAGCGAAGCAGGGCCCCGTCGACGCCAGTGGAGCGGGGACTCGTCGGAGCCGGCATTGTCCTCTGCCTCGTTCTCGGTCTCGCCAAATAGCGCCTCGCCCGCTTCATCCCCCTCTTTGCTAGCCTCTTTGTAGGAGGCCGCAGCCTCCGCCACCTGCATGCGGTACCACCAGCGCTCGAGGCGTCCCTTGCGGGCGGAGCGGTATGAGTCGAGCAGCGCCTCCTGCTCCGCCCGCTCCACGACGATCTGCTCCTCCGCCTGCAGGTGCTCCTCGAGGAGATGGTGGTTGTAGGCGGCGTCAGCCTGCGCCTCCCAGAACTGCTCCTCACGCATCTACCTCACCCTGTCCATATATTGGGCACGGGCCTCACCGATGGTCATGGTGCAATGCACCGGCGAGGATGGCGCGGGGGAGGGGGTTGGCGCTGGATCATCGACTACCATGTTCTCCATTGGGACGTCGTCGTCCTCCGGCTGCCTGCCGGCCAGCCGGCCGACAGCAATGGCTGCCATCTCCTTGTGGTCCGTCGTCCGCCTGTCCCGAAGAGCGCTGGAGCGTGAGGAAGCCATGGTGGGCAGTAGTGGTGTGGACAGGAGAAAGGGAACATATGCGGATGACTGCGGCTATGGCCGGTGCAGCAGTTTAAATAGCAATGGTGGGCGGGCAGAGGGACAGACATGTTGCGCCAGAATAGCCGCCTCGGCAATCGCGTATCATTAATGTGGGCAGCAGATGGATGGACGGACGACACTTGTGTCGTTTGAAGGCGGAGCAATTGCCTGCACTGGGAAGCGGGAAGGGCGGCGCTGACTGTTTCAGGCAGAAAGCGCGCGCAGGCGAGGAGATGCCTTTACTTGAAGAGGATGACAATTGGGACCCACCAGGTCCATAGCCTCACGTGCGCAAGTGCCTCCTTATTATATATATATAACTATAATTTATTTTTCTTCCTCCTGGTTTCCTGACATCACGGTCCCACACCATTGTCAACCTATGTAGTACTCCCTCCTTTCCGGTTTATAGGGCTTATCTCAAAATTTTAGTTTTTCCATTTTATAAGGCTCAATTTGGTTGTTCCCCATCACATGTTCAGACTTCAAGGTGCATTAAATCATTGCATGCAAGTATTAAGAGAACACTGACCAATGCATGCACTTTATGCATGCATGCATTGCAATTAATGCATTCGTAAACATAATTTTTTGAGGAAAACAAGAGCATTAATTGGGTGCTTTTGCAAACTACAAAAAATATTCCACCACTCATCATCTACCTTGGTCGGTGAGATTTTTGAATTGAGGGAGTAGTCAATAAATGAGAGAATTGCACAAGAAGCAGCCGACAGCTGGGACCAAGCAGCTCGAGCAGTATTTGTGTTTTTGAGGTGTGAGCACTGCAGAGTTTTTCAATGTTTAGCCCAGATATTAACTTTTCTCCTCTGAACAACAATGAAAACATCGCTGCAGGTATTAACTGGGCGGGCTGTGGCCCGTCTAGCCCAGGCCAGATATCTAGCCCAGAAATTATTATTTTTCAAGCTGAAAATGGCTAGCCCAGCTATACTTTTTTTAGGAATACCCAGGCAAGGTCAAGTAGTTATTCTTCGCCCCGCTGGGCTGCAAATCTTTCCTAGGAGGGATGCATTAGGCTTAACAAGAAAATGGGCTTTAAGAAATAATAAATGGGATGTAATTATAAAAACTAGACAGTAACTATAAAAAAATGCACCAAACACGTGATTACTTTATAAAATATTAGTTTTGGATATTGAAAATTTTAATTTCATTAATTGTTGCGAGAGCAATGTTTCGGTGGATTTTTACATAATATAAATTTACATTGAAATTGTATTTAATCTGACTAGAAATTTCGAGATAAAAATATTTCGGATCCCATCAAAATGTGGGAAATTTTATTGAATTCTGTTTTGAACGGTTGGTTGAAATGGGTTGTACTTTTAACAAACTGTAAATGGGCTGTAGTAAATTCCATTAGAATTCAAAAATGGGCTACACATTCTTACAAATCTCAAATGGGCTATACATTCTCTGCCACACACTTCTGGCCTTACTAAGTTGATGCGTCCCCTAAAAAAATAGAGTTGACGCGTATGCAAGGCTTTGTCAACTTATAGTCAACACACGGTTCTAGCAGCAATGGCCGTTGGATGTCCATCCAACGGATGCCGTGCTTCTTCTTCAATCTCGGATATTCTAGCTTCACCCGCCCAAAAAAGGATTCCTCCCCCTGACATCTGGGGCGCACCGGTTCGGAAGCTGACCTGTGGGCCTACTAAGTTGACGTATGATACGTCTCCAACGTATCTATAATTTTTGATTGCTCCATGCTATATTATCTACTGTTTTGGGCAATATTGGGCTTTATTTTCCACTTTTATATTATTTTTGGGACTAACCTATTAACCGGAGGCCCAACCCAGTTTTGCTGTTTTATGCCTATTTCAGTGTTTTGAGGAAAAGGAATATCAAACGGAGTCAAAACGGAACGAAATCAACTAGAGAAGTTATTTTTGGAAGGAAACCTACCGGATAGACTTGGACCCTACGTCAGAAGATGAAGGAGGTGCTCACGATGGTAGGGGAGCGCCCCCCTGCCTCGTGGCCCCCCCCTTCGGTCCACCGACGTACCTCTTTCACCCATATATACCCACGTATCCTAAAACTTCCAAAGAGCACAATAGATCGGGAGTTCCGCCGCCAGAAGCCTCCGTAGCCATCGAAAACCAATCTAGACCCGTTCCGGCACCCTGCCGGAGGGGGGAATCCCTCTCTGGTGGCCATCTTCATCATCCCGGTGCTCTCCATGACGAGGAGGGAGTAGTTCTCCCTCGGGGCTGAGGGTATGTACCAGTAGCTATGTGTTTGATCTCTCTCTCTCTCTCGTGTTCTTGAGGTGATACAATCTTGATGTATCGCGAGCTTTGCTATTATATTTGGATCCTATGATGTTTCTTTCCCCCTCTACTCTCTTGTAATGAATTGAGTTTCCCCTTTGAAGTTATCTTATCAGATTGAGTCTTTACAGATTTGAGAACACTTGATGTATGTCTTGCCGTGGATATCTGTGGTGACAATGGGATACCATGTGATTCACTAGATGTATGTTTTGGTGATCAACTTGCTGGTTCCGCCCATGAACCTATGCATAGGGGTTGGCACACGTTTTCGTCGTGTTTCTCTAGTAGAACTTTGGGGCACTCTTTGAGGTCCTATGTGTTGGTTGAATAAATGAATCTGAGATTGTGTGATGCATATCATATAATCATGCCCATGGATACTTGAGGTGACATTGGAGTATCTAGGTGACATTAGGGTTTTGATTGATTTGGGTCGTAAGGTGTTATTCTAGTACGAACTCTAGGGCTGTTTGTGACACTTATAGGAATAGCCCAACAGATTGATTGGAAAGAATAACTTTGAGGTGGTTTCGTACCCTACCATAATCTCTTCGTTCGTTCTCCACTGTTATTGACTTTGGAGTGACTCTTTGTTGCATGTTGAGGGATAGTTTTATGATCCAATTATGTTAGTATTGTTGAGAGGACTTGCACTAGTGAAAGTATGAACCCTAGGCCTTATTTCTACGCCTTGCAATACCGTTTATGCTCACTTTTATCACTTTCTACCTTGCTGTTTTTATAATTTCAGATTACAAATACCTTTATCTACTATCCATATACCACTTGTATCACCATCTCTTCACCGAACTAGTGCACCTATACAATTTACCATTGTATTGGGTGTGTTGGGGACACAAGAGACTCTTTGTTATTTGGTTGCAGGGTTGCCTGAGAGAGACCATCTTCATCCTACGCCTCCTACGGATTGATAAACCTTAGGTCATCCACTTGAGGGAAATTTGCTACTGTCCTACAAACCTCTGCACTTGGAGGCCCAACAACGTCTACAAGAAGAAGGTTGTGTAGTAGACATCAAGCTCTCTTCTGGCGCCATTGCCGGGGAGGTGAGTGCTTGAAGGTATATCTTTAGATCTTACAATCGAGTCTTTTAGTTTCTTGTTTTATCACTAGTTTAGTTTATGAAAGAAAACTACAAAAAATAATGGAATTGAGTGAAACTCCTATGCTTCACCTTTTTAATATCTTTCGTGAGTATGATGGAAAGGATAATTGTGCTCAAGTGCTAGAAGAAGAAATCTATAAAATGTTTGGCACTAAATATTTGAATGATGAGCATGATTGCAATGTTGTTAGCATGAATTCCTTGAATATCCATGATGCTAATGATATGCAAAGCCACAAGCTTGGGAAAGCTATGTTTGATGAAGATGATATTTTTTGTCCCCCAAGTTTTGATGAGCAAATTTATTATGAAGAAAGCATGCCTCCTATATATGATGATTATTGTGATGAAACATATGCTTTAAATAATAATGATAACCATGAAACTTGTCATCTTGATCTTAATTTTCAATCACATGATAGTTATTTTGTTGAGTTTGCTCCCACTATTATTCATGAGAAGAATTTTGCTTATGTGGAGAGTAGTAAATTTTGCATGCTTGTAGATCATGAAAAGAATGCGTTAGGTGCTGGTTATATTGTTGAATTCATTCATGATGCTACTGAAAAATTATTATGAGGTAGGAACATATGCTTGTAGGAATTGCAATAATATCAAGTTTCCCCTCTATGTGCTTAAAGTTTTGAAGTTATGCTTGTTTTGCCCTCCTATGCTAGTTGATTATTGTTCCCACAAGTTGTTTGCTCACAAAATCCCTATGCATAGGTAGTGGGTTAGACTTAAATTTGCTAGTCATATTCTTCATTATGCTCTCTT
The DNA here is from genome assembly GCF_002162155.2 of Triticum dicoccoides. Lineage (NCBI taxonomy): Eukaryota > Viridiplantae > Streptophyta > Magnoliopsida > Poales > Poaceae > Triticum > Triticum dicoccoides. Next base: position 148,564,250 of record NC_041382.1, on the reverse strand, counting down.
TATGTTACAATTCTTATCCTTCATGTGAGCATCATTGAAATCATCATGCCTAGCTAGGGGCATTAAACGATAGCGCTTGTTGGGAGGCAACCCAATTTTATTTTTGTTCCTTGATTTTTGTTCCTGTTTAATAATAAATAATCCATCTAGCCTTTGTTTATATGTGGTTTTATGTGTTTAATTAGTGTTTGTGCCAAGTAGAACCTTTGGGAAGACTTTGGGAAAGTCTTGTTGATCATGCTGTAAAAAAACAGAAACTTTAGCGCTCACGAGAATTGCTGCCATTTTTATTTGGAGAGTGCTATTTAGTTAAATCTTCTTGCAGATGATTAATAGATACATTACTCAGGTCCAGAAATGTATTTGAGAATTTTATGAGTTCCATAATTATACGTTTGATCCAGATTACTACAGACTGTCCTGTTTTTGACAGATTCTGTTTTTCATGTGTTGTTTACTTATTTTGATGAATCTATGGCTAGTAAAAGAGTTTATAAACCATAGAGAAGTTGGAATACAGTATGTTTAACACCAATATAAATAAAGAATGAGTTCATTACAGTACCTTGAAGTGGTGATTTATTTTCTTATACTGACGGAGCTTACGAGTTTTCTGTTAAGTTTTGTGTTGTGAAGTTTTCAAGTTTTGGGTAAGGATTCGATGGACTATGGAATAAGGAGTGGCAAGAGACTAAGCTTGGGGATTCTCAAGGCACCCCAAGGTAATATCCAAGGATATCCAATAGCCTAAGCTTGGGGATGCCCCGGAAGGCATCCCCTCTTTCGTCTTCGTCCATCGGTAACTTTACTTGGAGCTATATTTTTATTCGCCACATGATATGTGTTTTGCTTGGAGTGTCAATTTATTTTGTTAGGATTTGCTTGCTGTTATTTAGAATAATGTTTTGCATCTTTTATTTCAATAAAAGTGTCATTGATAGCCTTTACTATGCCTATGTTACAAGTATACATGTTGCTGTTTGAAAACAGAAAGTTTACCGCTGTTGCAATAATTCCCTAGAAAAGTCAGAATGTGATAAAATATTGAAACCTTTTGAATATTAAGCTCTGATAAATTTACTACAGTGGGAATTTTCTTTCATAACTTTTGGAGCTAGGGAAGTATGGATGTTGCAGCATTCTTTACAGACTATCCTGTTTAGGCAGATTGCTGTTATGTTTGCATTGTTTGCATATGTTTGCTTCTTTAATGATTCTATTTGAGGATAGGACTATTAAATATGCAGAGGCATTTAGTATGCAATGTTGAATAATAATTTTAGTGATTTTCTACAGTAGAGTATGATAAGGTTTTTGCGATGGTTTATACTAACTTATCTCACGAGTCCTTGTTGAGTTTTGTGTGGATGAAGCTTTTGAGATTTAGGGAGACCATGATATGAGAGGAATTAAGGAGACACAAAAGCTCAATCTTGGGGATGCCCAAGGCACCCCAAGATAATATTTCAAGAAGTCTCAAGCATCTAAGCTTGGGGATGCCCCGGTTGGCATCCCACCTTTCTTCTTCAACAACTATCGGTTAGTATCGGTTGATCCTAAGTTTTTGCTACTTCACATGATGTTTGCTATTCTTAGATGTCATTTTATTTTGTTTTGCTTGATGTTTGAATAGAATACCAAGATCTGAAATTATTAAATGTTAGAGAGTCTTCACATTGTTGCATAATTATTCGACTACTCATTGATCTTCACTTAAATCTTTTGGAGTAGTTTGTCATTTGCTCTAGTGCTTAACTTATATCTTTTAGAGCATGGTGGTAGTTTTATTTTGAAGAAATAGATGAACTCTCATGCTTCACTTATATTATTTTGAGAGTCTTAAATAGCATGGTAATTTGCTTAAAATCCTAATATGCTAGGTATTCAAGAATAATAATATTCTCTTATGAGTGTGTTGAATACTAAGAGAAGTTTGATGCTTGATGATTGTTTTGAGATATGAGGATGGTAATCTTAGAGTCATGCTAGTTGAGTAGTTGTGAATTTGAGAGATACTTGTGTTGAAGTTTGTGATTCCCGTAGCATGCATGTATGGTGAACCGTTATGTGATGAAGTTGGAGCATGATTTATTTTTTGATTGCCTTCCTTATGAGTGGCGGTCGGGGACGAGCGATGGTCCTTTCCTACCAATCTACCCCCCTAGGAGCACGCGCGTAGTACTTTGTTTCGATAACCAATAGATTTTTGCAATAAGTATGTGAGTTCTTTATGACTAATGTTGAGTCCATGGATTATACGCACTCTCACCCTTCCACCATTGCTAGCCTCTCTAGTACCGTGCAACTTTCGCCGGTACCATAAACCCACCATACACCTTCCTCAAAATAGCCACCATACCTACCTATTATGGCATTTCCATAGCCATTCCGAGATATATTGCCATGCAACTTTCCACCATTCCATTATTATGACACGCTTCATCATTGTCATATTGCTTTGCATGATCATGTAGTTGACATCGTATTTGTGGCAAGGCCACCATTCATAATTCTTTCATACATGTCACTCATGCATCATTGCACATCCCGGTACACTGCCGGAGGCATTCATATAGAGTCATATCTTGTTCTAAGTATCGAGTTGTAATTCTTGAGTTGTAAGAAAAATAAAAGTGTGATGATCATCATTATTAGAGCATTGTCCCAGGGTGGAAAGGATGATGGAGACTATGATTCCCCCACAAGTCGGGATGAGACTCCAGACGAAAAAAAAGAGGCCAAAGAAGCCCAAATAAAAAGAGGCCATAAAAAAAGAGAAGGCCCAAATAAAAAATAAAAAATAGAAAAATGAGAGAAAAAGAGAGAAGGGGCAATGCTACTATCCTTTTACCACACTTGTGCTTCAAAGTAGCACCATGATCTTCATGACAGAGAGTCTCTGATGTTGTCACTTTCATATACTAGTGGGAATCTTTCATTATAGAACTTGGCTTGTATACTCCAATGATGGGCTTCCTCAAATTGCCCTAGGTCTTCATGAGCAAGCGAGTTGGATGCACACCCACTTAGTTTCTTTTTGAGCTTTCGTATACTTATAGCTCTAGTGCATCCGTTGCATGGCAATCCCTACTCACTCACATTGATATCTATTGATGGGCATCTCCATAGCCCGTTGATACCCTAGTTGATGTGAGACTATCTTCCCCTCCTTTTTGTCTTCTCCACAACCACCATTCTATTCCACCTATAGTGCTATGTCCATGGCTCACGCTCATGTATTGCGTGAAGATTGAAAAAGTTTGAGAACATCAAAAGTATGAAACAATTGCTTGGCTTGTCATCGGGGTTGTGCATGATTTAAATATTTTTTGTGGTGAAGATGGAGCATAGCCAGACTATATGATTTTTTAGGGATAACTTTCTTTGGCCATGTTATTTTGAGAAGACATGACTGCTTTGTTAGTATGCTTGAAGTATTATTATTTTTATGTCAATATGAACTTTTGTCTTGAATCTTATGGATCTGAATATTCATGCCACAATTAAGAAGAATTACATTGAAATTATGCCAAATAGCACATTGCATCAAAAATTCTTTCTTTTATCATTTACCTACTCGAGGACGAGCAGGAATTAAGCTTGGGGATGCTTGATTCGTCTCCAACGTATCTATAATTTTTGATTGCTCCATGCTATATTATCTACTGTTTTGGGCAATATTGCGATTTATTTTCCACTTTTATATTATTTTTGGGACTAACCTATTAACCGGAGGCCCAGCCCAGATTTGCTGTTTTATGCCTATTTCAGTGTTTGAGGAAAAGGAATATCAAATGGAGTCAAAACGGAATGAAATCAACTGGAGAAGTTATTTTTGGAAGGAAACCTATCGGATAAACTTGGACCCTACGTCAGAAGATGAAGGAGGTGCTCACGAGGGTAGGGAGCGCGCCCCTGCCTCGTGGCCCCCCTTTGGTCCACCGACGTACCTCTTTCACCCATATATACCCATGTATCCTAAAACTTCCAGAGAGCACAATAGATCGGAAGTTGCGCTGCCAGAAGCCTCCGTAGCCACCGAAAACCAATCTAGACCCGTTCCGGCACCCTGCCGGAGGGGGGAATCCCTCTCCGGTGGCTATCTTCATCATCCCGGTGCTCTCCATGATGAGGAGGGAGTAGTTCTCCCTCGGGGCTGAGGGTATGTACCAGTAGCTATGTGTTTGATCTCTCTCTCTCTTGTGTTCTTGAGGTGATACGATCTTGATGTATCGCGAGCTTTGCTATTATATTTGGATCCTATGATGTTTCTTTCCCCCTCTACTCTCTTGTAATGAATTGAGTTTCCCCTTTGAAGTTATCTTATCAGATTGAGTCTTTACAGATTTGAGAACACTTGATGTATGTCTTGCCGTGGATATCTGTGGTGACAATGGGATACCATGTGATTCACTTGATGTATGTTTTGGTGATCAACTTGCGGGTTCCGCCCATGAACCTATGCATAGGGGTTGGCACACGTTTTCGTCGTGATTCTCCTGTAGAACTTTGGGGCACTCTTTGAGGTCCTATGTGTTGGTTGAATAGATGAATCTGAGATTGTGTGATGCATATCGTGTAATCATGCCCACGGATACTTGAGGTGACATTGGAGTATCTAGGTGACATTAGGGTTTTGATTGATTTGTGTCTTAAGGTGTTATTCTAGTACGAACTCTAGGGCTGTTTGTGACACTTATAGGAATAGCCCAACGGATTGATTGGAAAGAATAACTTTGAGGTGGTTTCGTACCCTACCATAATCTCTTCGTTCGTTCTCCACTGTTATTGACTTTGGAGTGACTCTTTGTTGCATGTTGAGGGATAGTTTTATGATCCAATTATGTTAGTATTGTTGAGAGGACTTGCACTAGTGAAAGTATGAACCCTAGGCCTTATTTCTACGCATTGCAATACCGTTTATGCTCACTTTTATCACTTGCTACCTTGCTGTTTTTATAATTTCAGATTACAAATACCTTTATCTACTATCCATATACCACTTGTATCACCATCTCTTCGCCGAACTAGTGCACCTATACAATTTACCATTGTATTGGGTGTGTTGGGGACACAAGAGACTCTTTGTTATTTGGTTGCAGGGTTGCCTGAGAGAGACCATCTTCACCCTACGCCTCCTACAGATTGATAAACCTTAGGTCATCCACTTAAGGGAAATTTGCTACTGTCCTACAAACCTCTGCACTTGGAGCCCAACAACGTCTACAAGAATAAGGTTGTGTAGTAGACATCAACGTACCAAGGGCTTTGTCAACTTAGTCAATATAAACGATTCTAGCTGCAGTGACCATACAATGTCCATCCAACGGCCGTCGTGCTTCTTCAACCTCTGGTCTTCTTGCTCCAGCCGCCCAAAGCAGCGCCGGTCGTGCCGCCTGCTCCTGCCTCCCATGGCCGGATGTGCTGTCGCGGAGGCCTCACCGCCCCCTACTACTACCACCGCTGGCCAGGCCATCCCTCCACTCACCCACACCCCCTGTTATTCTGCGGCGACGACAGCGCAACCGAACCAGTGAACCCTCATACTCCTCTCCGCGTGTGCATCCACTGCCTTGTCTTCCCCGGCTCTGCATCGTCCCCTTCCTAGGCCTCGCCGTCGTCCACCTCCCTGGTGCTCTCGGCGCGGCGTGGTCAATGTGGTCAAGGAATGACTTCCATCGGACGTGGACTGTACATGGAGAGGCTGACAGTTGGGTCCACAGCAGTCGCAAGGAAGTGCCTCCTTATTACGTGCAAAATAATTATTCCTCCACCTGACAGCGGGGACCCACCGGACGGGCCACCGTATTTCGCGAAAAAATGATTCGCCCCCTGACTGCTGGGACCCACGAGCTACATCTTTGCACGCAAGGAAGTGCATCCAAAAAAAATGATTCGCCCCCTGACTGCTGGGACCCACCAGCTACATCTTCGCACGCAGGGAAGTGCATCCGAAAAAAACGATTCGCCCCCTGACTACTGGGACCCACCAGCTACACCTTCGCACGCAAGGAAGTGCAT
>NC_041382.1:148556996-148558018 GCF_002162155.2 Triticum dicoccoides | reverse complement strand
CACCTTCGCACGCAAGGAACTGCGTCCGGGCAAAAAAAAAACAAAAAACAAAACGATTCGCCCCCCTGACTGCTGGGACCCACCAGCTACATCTTCGCAGGCAAGGAAGTGCCTGACAGTCGGGACCCACCTGGTCGAAGCATACGTAGCGTTGTCATTCTGGTCGCGAACATGTACGTACATACTGGTCGATGTAGAGGCGCGCACGTGTCGTAGTAGAGGCGCACACGTAGCATGTACATGTACGTACAACGGCCAGGGTGCAAGAAAGAAAATACGGCCACATATGTGTACATAAGGGCAGGGTCTCAAACGCCTACTCGCGCATACGTACGGCCAGGGCTCGTGTACATGGCTGGGTCGGAGCGGAGAAACAGCGTCGTCGTCGTGTTCATGGGGAGGCAACGGAATGCATCGTGTTCATGGGGAGGCAACAGAATGCGTCATGTTCATGGGGAGGCAACGAAATGCGTCGTGTTCATGGGGAGGCAACGGAATGCGTCGTGTTCATCGGGAGGCAACGGAACGCGTGGGAGACAACCGGCTGGGTCAGAACGGAATGCATGGTCGTGTTCATCGGGAGGGCTTGGACGGAAGAGGCGATGGAAACGAGGCCTGGCGTACCCCAAAACGGAGGAAACGGCCTTGTGTTCGACCGGACACGTTCGAGACGGGATCCTGTTCATCGGGAGGGGTCTGGCGTACCGCAAAACAGAGGAAACGGACCTCCTACGGTCCAAACGGGGGTCCTGTTGATCGGGAGGGGTATGGTGTACCGCAAAACAGAGGAAACGGACCTCCTACGGTCGAAACGGGGTCCTGTTCATCGGGAGGGGTGTGGCGTACCGCAAAACGGGACTCCACGGGATACTGTTCATCTCCACCGTCGACCTCCTCCAGCCTCCACGGGCTCCTGTTCATCTAGCCTCCACCGCGCGCTACTCCACCGGCTACTGTTCAACCACCCCCCCACCGTCTACTGTTCATCCAGCCCTCCATACCACGGGGTCCTGTTCAACCAC
>NC_041382.1:148501283-148556631 GCF_002162155.2 Triticum dicoccoides | reverse complement strand
GTTCATCCCAGAGGCAGCATCGATCGGCTTCAGTTAGCAGTAGTAGCGAAGGAATCGCTCGATCGGGTTCAGTTAACATGCATCGATCGATCACTCGGGTTCAGTAACGCGTAGCCTGCAGTGCAATCGCTCGGGTTCAGTTAGAGCCAACGCCTCGCACACACGCGCGTACGTGTACGAGAGAAACGCGCATCGCTCGGCCCCCGACCTCCCACCGTAACCGGGAACTCCTCGAAATTTTCCTCCCCCTTGCTTCTACCACGGTATTTTTCGTCATGGACGGCCCAAAGAATGTCATGCAGCTGCATCTCCGGCCCGCCCAGGACGAAAAGCCCATTTTCTGTCATGATTTTTTGCCATAGAAGTAGGAGCCCACCACATATATGATGATACCGGGTTTTGTCACAATTATCATCATAGAAGTGTCATATGTATGACAGAAAAAAATTCGTTCGGCCCAAAATGTCACAGATGTGTCTTTTTTTATAGTGACACCACCCACCATAAGCAAATCATGAACATATTGCAAACCCTACAGCGGGGATCCCTCACGCTTGCGCTACACGGAGAGCACCAATAATAAAACATGCAACTCAAACCAATCACGATCATCAATTAACCCATAGGACAAAACGGATCTACTCAAACATCATAGGATAGCCATACATCATTGGGAAATAATATATAGCATTGAGCACCATGTTTAAGTAGAGATTATAGTGGGTAAAAGAGGGGTTACACTGCTGCATAAAGGGGGGAAGAGTTGGTGATGATGGCGGTGAAGTTGTTGGTGTAGATTGCGGTGATGATGATGGCCCTGACGGCGTTCCAGCGCCACCGGGAGAGAGGGGGAGAGAGCCCCCCTTCTTCTTCTTCTTCCTTGACCTTCTCCCTATATGGGAGAAGGGTTTCCCCTTCTGTCCATGGCCTCCATGGTGGTAGAGGGGCGAGAGCCCCTCCGAGATTGGATCTGTCTCTCTATCTCTCTCTGTTTCTGCGTTCCCTGATTTTGCCCTTTCACCGTTTCTTAAATTCCCAGAGATCTAACTCCGATTGGGCTGAATTTTGGACACGATTTTTATCCGGATATTAGCTTTCTTGCAGCGAAAGAAGGGCACCAATCGCCTTACGGGGTGGCCACGAGGGCCCAGGACGTGTGTGACCCCCTGGGCGTGCCCCTGCCTCGTGGCCCCCTCGGGCATCATCTCACGTTGATTCTTCTTCCCAAAAATCACATATATTCCAAAAAAAATATCGGTCAGTTTTTATCCCGTTTGGACTCCATTTGATATGGTTTTTCTGCGAAATAAAAAACATGCAACAAACAGGAACTGGCACTGGGCACTGGATCAATATGTTAGTCCCAAAAATAGTATAAAAAGTTGCCAAAAGTATATGAAAGTTGTATAATATTGGCATGGAACAATAAAAAATTATAGATACGACGAAGACGTATCAGCATCCCCAAGCTTAATTCCTGCTCGTCCCCGAGTAGGTAAATGATAAAAAAAAGATAATTTTTGATGTGGAATGCTACCTAGCATAATCTTGATCATGTAATCTAATCATGGCATGAATATTAAGACACGAGTGATTCAAAGCAATAGTCTATCATTTGACATTAAGACAATAATACTTCAAGCATACTAATAAAGCAATCATGTCTTTTCAAAATAACATGGCCAAAGAAAGTTATCCATACAAAATCATATGGTCTGGCTATGCTCCATCTTCACCACACAAAATATTCAAATCATGCACAACCCCGATGACAAGCCAAGCAATTGTTTCATACTTTTGACGTTCTCAAACCTTTTCAACTTTCACGCAATTCATGAGCGTGGGCCATGGACATAACACTATAGGTGGAATAGAATATGATGGTGGAGGTTGTGTGGAGAAGACAAAAAAGGAGAAAGTCTCACATCGACGTGGCTAATCAACTGGCTATGGATATGCCCATCAATTGATGTCAATGCGAGGAGTAGGGATTGCCATGCAACCGATGCACTAAGAGCTATAAGTGTATGAAAGCTCAAACTGAAACTAAGTGGGTGCGCATCCAACTTGCTTGCTCATGAAGACTTAGGGCATTTGAGGAAGCCCATCGTTAGAATATACAAGCCAAGTTCTATAATGAAAATTCCCACTAGTATATGAAAGTGATAACTCAAGAGACTCTCTATATGAAGAACATGGTGCTACTCTGAAGCACAAGTGTGGTAAAAGGATAGTAACATTGTCCCTTCTCTTTTTTTTCTTCTTTTTTTCGTTTTTCTTTTTTTCTTTTTTGTAGGCTTCTTTGGCCTCTATATTTTTGGGGGCTTCTTTGGCCACTTTTATTTTGAGCATGGTACAATGTTCTAATAATGATGATCATCACACCTTTATTTACTTACAACTCAATATTACAACTCGATACAGAACAAAGATATGAATCTATATGAATGCCTCCGGTGGTGTACCGGGATGTGTAATGATCTAGCGTAGCAATGACATCAAAAAACGGACAAGCCATGAAAACATCATGCTAGCTATCTTACGATCATGCAAAGCAATATGACAATAAATGCTCAAGTCATGTATATGATGATGATGGAAGTTGCATGGCAATATATCTCAGAATGGCTATGGAAATGCCATAATAGGTAGGTATGGTGGCTGTTTTGAGGAAGATATAAGGAGGCTTATGTGTGATATAGCGTATCGTATCACGGGGTTTGGATGCACAGGCGAAGTTTGCACCAACTCTCGAGGTGAGAAAGGGCAATGCACGGAACCGAGGAGGCTAGCAATGATGGAAGGGTGAGAGTGCGTATAATCCATGGACTCAACATTAGTCATAAAGAACTCACATACTTATTGCAAAAATCTATTAGTCACCGAAACAAAGTACTGCGCGCATGCTCCTAGGGGGATAGATTGGTAGGAAAAGACCATCGCTCATCCCCGACCGCCACTCATAAGGAAGACAATCAATAAATACCTCATGCTCCAACTTCGTTACATAACGATTCGCCATACATGCATGCTACAGGAATCACAAACCTCAACACAAGTATTTCTACAATCCACAACTACCCACTAGCATGACTCTAATATCACCATCTTCATATCGCAAAACTATTGCAAGGAATCAAACATATCATATTCAGTGATGTACAAGTTTTATGTAGGATTTTATGACTAACCATGTGAATGACCAATTCCTGTCATCTCTCTAAATAGATATAAGTGAAGCAAGAGAGTTTAATTCTTTCTACAAAAGATATGCCCACGCTCTAACAAATATAAGTGAAGCAAAAGAGCATTCTACAAATGGCGGTTTTATATGTGAAGAGAAACATGCAATCCAAGAAATCATGGAAGGTTGGACGGAATCTGGTAAGGCTGGATGAAATCTGGTAAGGCTGGAAACTTGCAGGAGGTAGGGGCGAAGATACAAGAGATGCATCAGATATTGAGAGACTGGGCCACTAGGGATTTTGGGTCGGTACTGAAAAATGTTTCAGAGGCTAGGAGGAAACTGGCTGCACTCTGGGATGAGCCGTTTTCTGTAGCACAATAGGAAAAGATCAAAAGGTGCTCAGCGGAGCTTGATGAAATGTTGTTAAGGGAGGAAATCATGTGGCGCCAATGCTCAAGAGCCACCTACATCAGGGAAGGAGATCGCAATACAAAATGGATCCAAGGTAAAGCGACATGGAGGAAAAAGAAGAATGAGATTACAAAATTATTGGACAATGCAGGAGTATGGAAAGAGGATAGGAAGGATATACAAGAGATGATGAGGCAGAATTACCAGAATCTGTACGAAGAGGAAGCAGAGGTTAATCCAACCGAAGTGTTGGAACTCGTGGAGAAGAAAGTTACTGATGATATGAATAGCACACTTACAAAACATGTTTCGGCTGAGTAGATCAGCGATGCATTGTTCCAGATAGGCCTGCTTAAGGCACCCGGACCGGATGGCTTCCCGACACGTTTTTACCAGAGGAATTGGGAGGTACTAAAAGAGGATGTGGTGAAGGGTGTTAAGGCTTTCTTCGAACATGGTAACTTGCTGGAGGGCATGAATGATACGGTGATCGTGCTCATCCCTAAGGGCAAAGACCCACGATCGCTAAAGGATTACCGCCCCATAAGCCTTTGCAATGTCATCTACAAGGTGATATCTAAATGCCTTGTCACTAGGCTGCGTCCTCTCCTTGACGATATGATATCGGGAACCTAGAGTGCCTTCATTCCAGGGCGTATGATCATGGATAACGCTACCATTGATTTTGAGTGCTTTCATAAGATCCAACACTCCAAGATAAAAACAATACCCATTGTGCATATAAGTTGGACCTCGCAAAGGCATATGATAGGGTCGATTGGGGTTTCCTTGAAGGGGTCCTTCAGAAAACGGGGTTCAATCAAAGATGGATTAACTGGGTCATGACATGTGTCAGAATAGTGAGATACTTGGTGAGATGCAATGGCGAATTGTTATCCCCATTTATCCCGTCAAGGGGGCTGCGACAGGGAGATCCACTAAGCCCGTATTTATTCCTCTTTGTAGCTGACAGTCTCTCTAGTCTCATGAATAAGGAGGTTGAAGCGGGGAACTTGACCCCCCTAACAGTAGCCAGAAACAGTCCGGGCATCTCGAACCTCCTATTTGCGGATGATAGCTTGTTGTTCCTCAAGGCCACACTAGACCAAGCATTGGTTATTAAAAGGGTGTTGTCCACCTTCCAGAGATGCACGGGGCAATTGCTGAGTGAGAACAAGTGCTCGTTACTATTCAGCGAATCATGCCCTGAAGAGATCAAAAACCAAATAAAGGGTTGCTTGGGCGTGGTTTCAACAACATTTGAAAGCAAGTATTTGGGACTACCGACTCCGGAAGGAAGGATGAAGGACGAAAACTTTCAACCAATCATGGAGAGATGTGGCAAGAGGTGTTGTGACTATTCGGAAAAATTCATGTCTTATGAGGCCAAGGAAGTACACGTCAAATCTGTGGTTCAGGCGCTTCCTTGCTTCACGATGGGCGTCTTCCTCCTGTCCAAAGGGTTCTGTGACAAGTATGAGAAAATGGTAAGGGATTTTTGGTGGGGTGATGAAGAAGGTCACAGGAAGGTCCACTAGATGTCATGGGAACACATGACTCGTCCTAAACGGGAGGATGGGATTGGTTTCAGGGATATGCACCTGTTTAACCTCGCCGTCCTTGCGAAACAAGGGTGGAGACTGCTACAACACCCAGATAGCCTCTTTGCTAGAGTTATGAATCCAAATATTACCCACACGGGAATTTGCTGGACACTGTTTTCGCCTCGGATGCATCCCCAGTTTGGAGAGGTGTAGAAGTAGGGTTGGAACTACTCAAGAAGGGTATAATCTGGAGAATAGGAAATGGGAAGAGCATACAAATCCAGCGGGATCAGTGGGTCCCCAGAAATGAGGGTCTCCGCACGGCCTCTTTCATCAGACGCTCGAGATTGAGATGGGTGAACCAGCTAATGCATTCGGACAGGAAAGAGTGGAACACAGAGCTGATTAACCAAATCTTCCATGCCTTTGACGTGGAAGAAATTATCAAGTTGGCTATCCCTCAAGCAGATGTGACGAACCAGATAGCATGGCGTCATGAGCGGAGTGGAGCCTTCTCAGTAAGAAGCACGTATAAACTTGCCGAGTCAATGCAAGCTAATGCTGCCCAGACCCCAACGAGTTCTTCGAGCGAGGCTTGGGACCGAAGCATATGGGATGTCATATGGAAAGCAAACATCCATCCAAAGGTCAGAATCTTCGGTTGGAGGATCGCCACTAACACCCTGGCTACAAAGATGAATAAATTCAGAAGAACACTCGAGTTGGATGCAATCTGTAACAGATGTGGCTGCAAGGAAGAGGACGAGTTCCATGCTGTAGTAGAATGCACAAAAAGTAGAGCGTTGAGAGAAGCCCTTAGAGAAAACTGGGATCTCCCCACAGAAAACGCTTTTCGTCGAACTGGCCCAGATTGGCTGCAGATGCTTTTATGCCCTGAAACTAAGGAAAAAAGAGCCAGGATTCTCATGATGTTCTGGAGGAGCTGGCATCTATGTGACGACATTGTGTATGGGAATGGAAAGGAGCCCATCAAAAAATCTGTGATTTTCCCGCTACAGTATGAGGAAGAAATGGAGAAAGCGTTGTTGGTGCCAAATGGTGGAAAGACCCCTTGGCATGCCGCTACTGACACGTCAAGACAGACGGCACAAGAGTGGAAATAGTGGGTCGCCCTAAGATTAGGAGTGCTCAAGATTAATGTTGATGCTTCTTTCCTTCCTGATAGTGGCGCTTCCTGGGCGGGAGCGGTCGCTAGAGATCATCGGGGACATGTCATCATATGCTTGGGAAAACAAATGTCGGCGTCGAGTTGTGTGGAAGAGGCGAAAGCCAAGGCGGCTCTGGTTGGCCTGCAAGCTTTGGTGTCAGCGTACAAGGGACCGGTGGAACTAGAGATGGACTGCTAGACAATCACTAAGGAACTGACGTGTACGGGCCCCTGCCTGTCCCCTTAGCTCGCTGTGATCCAAGACATTAGAGCTACCCTCACCCAGTTCGCGTCGCATTCAGTCTCTTTTGCTGGGAGAGATTGCAATACCCTGGCACATTCCTTTGCTGTGGAGGCCAGGAGGAGGGGAGATCTACACCTTGAGGAAGAAATCCCGGAGATCCTCTGAAACATGATACGCAAGGAATGTAGAAACCATCTTGAGTAATTGTCTACTCTTGATTCTCAAAAAAAAGAAAAAAAAGAAACAGGCAACCCAAACTTCAAAAGATATAAGTGAAGCACATGAAGCATTCTATAAAGCCATACTCAAAAGGTATAAGTGAAGTGCAATGAGCATTCTATAAATCAACCACGGAATATCTCATGCCAGCATGGTGCATTAAATAAAAGTGAAAACTAAATGCAAAAGACGTTCCAAGATTTACGCATATCATGTGACGAATAATAATATAGCTCCAAATAAAATTACCGATGATTGTTAGAAGAAAGAGGGGATGCCTTCCGGGGCATTCCCAAGCTTGGTTGCTTGGGAGTCCTTGAATATTTCCTTAGGGTGCCTCGGGCATCCCCAAGCTTAGGCTCTTGCCACTCCTTATTCCTTCATCCATCGTGATCTCTCCCAAAACTTGAAAACTTCAATCACACAAAACTTAACAGAAAGTTCGGTAAGATCCGTTAGTATAATAAAGCAAATCACTACTCTAAGTACTGTTGCAAACCAATTCATATTTTGTTTTTGCATTGTAGCTACTGTAATATAAATTTTCCATGGCTTAATCCACTGATAGAAATCGATAGTTTCATCAAAACAAGAAAACTATGCATCAAAAACAGAATCTGTCTTAAACAGGATAGTCTGTAATAATCTGAACATTCACCATACCTCTGGTACTCCAAAAATCCTGAAATAATTATGAAAAATAAAAAAGTTGTATAGAAAGACAATGCAAAAAGTTTCAAAACCGTTTGAGTAACTACAGCCAAAGTTTCTATTCTGCACCGCACAAACCAACAAGCAATGTAAACATCCTAAATGCAAATCTTGGCACATTATTTTTATAATACAATGGAGTTTTACAAGGGCATACTTATTTTTGTTGAAAATTTTCTATAATCAAGATTCACAAAGTTTCCGTGAGCATGAACAAAGTTCAAGGAGCTCTCCCACTTCAACAATGCTTGTCTCTCTCATTTTCACTTTCCTTTTTGAAAAGTTTTGGGTTCCCCTCTTTATTTTTTTTATTTTTTTAAACTATATAAAAGCACTCAACATAAATAAATGACTCTCTAAAACTTCCAGTTGTCTCCCTGGCAGCGCTTTCTTTAAAGCCATTAAGCTAGGCATATAGTGCTCAAGTAATGAATCCACCCGGATCCCAAGGTATATCAAAGCCAATTTTAATTAACAATGATTTGTGATTTAGTAGTGAGCACAAAGCAACATATATCATGTAATTACGATGTCTAACTCTCTTCATATGCATCGGCATGTCATACAAGAACAATTCATGCACATCAATTAAAGGCCAATACATAGCATATGCAGTTTCTTACAATTCTATCATGTTGGAAACATAAAGAGGCAGAGATGTGGTTCCTCTCTCATAATAATTGCAAGTAGGAGCAGCAAGCACATGCATATTATATCTATCAAAATCATTATGTGTAGTAGTGAAACGCAACCCATCAATATAATCCTTAATAAGGGCAAACTTCTCTGGTATAGTGTA
Organism: Triticum dicoccoides; assembly: GCF_002162155.2. Lineage (NCBI taxonomy): Eukaryota > Viridiplantae > Streptophyta > Magnoliopsida > Poales > Poaceae > Triticum > Triticum dicoccoides. The sequence goes on along the minus strand of NC_041382.1, from coordinate 148,548,348 downwards.
GTCGGGAGAATTCAAAAAGATAATGGGACTATCATGCGTGGGTGCAATAGAAACAATTTCATGTTTAACATAAGGAACTATAGCAAGTTCATCTCCATAAGCATAATTCATATTGGCATCTTGGCCACAAGAATAGCAAGCATCAAGTTCATCAAAAAGGGATATTTCAAACGAATCAACTGGATCATAACAATCATCATAGCAATCATCCTTCGGTATGCACGAAGGGAAATTAAACAATGTATGAGTTGAAGAGTTACTCTCATTAGAAGGTGGGCATGGGTAGCTAATCCGCTCTTCCTCCTTTTGTTCTTCGCTCTCCTCATCATCTTTTTCATCCAATGAGCTCACAGTTTCATCAATTTCTTCTTCCATAGACTCCTGCAAAATATTAGTCTCTTCTCGGACAGCAGAGGAGTCCTCAATATATGGTCTAACATAGGCATTAGAAGCATAATTATCATAACAATATTTAAGTATGGCAAAATTTTCAGATTTGTAAAGAGTAGCATCATACGTTTCAATCAAAGAAGCAATTTCATAAGCACCCTTAAAAGCAACAAATTCTTCAATTTGTTGAACATCATAGTAATTATAAACACCCTTAGCATACAAAGATACGATTCCATTATCACTAAACTCACATTGGTAGGGAAGGTGTTTCTTAGGGTTTTCAGAACAACAAGTAACATCATATATTTCACATAAATTCCAAGCATAGCATTGCAAACGATGAATTTGATCTAGTAAAAGTTTCCCTTCTTCAGATATGCGGTGTCGCACATAATAATCATGCTCATCTAAAGATTTGCCCTCAACTAAGCTAGTTGGAGTTTTGGCACGAGCACATAGGGATCGAAGATGATCCAAGTAAAAAGCTTCAGTAGTGTGATAGATTTTGAGTGGTTCTTCAACCATTGGTGTAGTAGGTACACCTAATTTTTTTGGTATTTTGTGTTTCCTACCCAAAACTAAAGATAGAAAACAAGAGCACAAAATAAAAACTACTTAGTGATAAAGCAAACAAGCCCACACGAGAATATTCACCCCACGCTATAACTCCCCGACAACGGCACCAGAAAAAGGTCTTGATAACCCACAAGTATAGGGGATCAATTGTAGCCTCTTTCGATAAGTAAGAGTGTCGAACCAATGATAACCCACAAGTATAGGGGATCACAATAGTTTTCGAGGGTAGAGTATTCAACCCAAATTTATTGATTCGACACAAGGGGATCCAAAGAATATTCTCAAGTATTAGCAGCTGAGTTGTTAATTCAACCACACCTGGAAACTTAGTATCTGCAGCAAAGTGTTTAGTAGCAAAGTAATATGATAGTAGTGGCAATGATAATAAAAGGTAACAGTAGTAAAAGTAATGTTTTTGGTATTTTGTAGTGATGATAGCAATAGCAACGGAAAACTAAATAAGCGAAGAACAATATATGGAAAGCTCATAGGCAATGGATCGGTGATGGAGAATTATGCTGGATGCGGTTCATCATGTAACAGTCATAACCTAGGGTGACACAGAACTAGCTCCAGTTCATCAATGTAATGTAGGCATGTATTCCGAATATAGTCATACGTGCTTATGGAAAAGAACTTGCATGACATCTTTTGTCCTACCCTCCCGTGGCAACGGGGTCCTTACGGAAACTAAGGGATATTAAGGCCTCCTTTTAATAGAGTACCGGAACAAAACATCAACACATAGTGAATACATGAACTCCTCAAACTACGGTCATCACCGGTAAGTATCCCGATTATTGTCACTTCGGGGTTAACGGATCATAACACATAATAGGTGACTATAGACTTGCAAGATAGGATCAAGAACTCTCATACATTGATGAAAACATAATAGGTTCAGATCTGAAATCATGGCACTTGGGCCCTAGTGACAAGCATTAAGCATAGCAAGGTCATAGCAGCATCAATCTCAGAACATAGTGGACACTAGGGATCAAACCCTAACAAAACTAACTCGATTACATGATAGATCCCATCCAACCCATCACCGTCCAGCAAGCCTACGATGGAATTACTCACGCACGGCAGTGAGCATCATGAAATTGGTGATGGAGGATGGTTGATGATGACGATGGCGACGGATTCCCCTCTTTGGAGCCCCGAACGGACTCCAGATCAGCCCTCCCGAGAGGTTTTAGGGCTTGGCGGCGGCTCTGTATCGTAAAACGCGATGAATTATTCTCTCTGATTTTTTATCCCTGAAACACAATATATAGAGTTGGAGTTGGAGTCGGAGGAGCTCCAGGGGGCCCATGAGGTAGGGGCGCGCCCTAGGGGGGCAGGTGCGCCCCAACCCTCATGGATAGGTGGTGGGCCCCCTGGCCTTCATCTTTTGCAGGTATTTTTTATATTTTTCAAAAAGTTGCTCCGTGAAGTTTCAGGTCATTCTGAGAACTTTTGTTTCTGCACATAAATAACACCATGGTAATTCTGCTGAAAACAACGTCAGTCCGAGTTGGTTCCATTCAAATCATGCAAGTTAGAGTCCAAAACAAGGGCAAAAGTGTTTGGAAAATTAGATACGATGGAGACGTATCAACTCCCCCAAGCTTAAACCTTTGCTTGTCCTCAAGCAATTCAGTTGACAAACTGAAAGTGATAAAGAAAAACTTTTACAAACTCGGTTTGCTCTTGTTGTTGTACATATGTAAAGCCAGCATTCAAGTTTTTAGCAAAGATTATAACTAACCACATTCGCAATAACGCTTAGGTCTCAAGTTTACTCATATCAATGGCATAATCAACTAGCAAGCAATAATAATAAATCTCGGATGACAACACTTTCTCAAAACAATCATAATATGATAAACAAGATGGTATCTCGCTAGCCCTTTCTGAGACCGCAAAACATAAATGTAGAGCACATTTAAAGATCAAGGACCGACTAGACATTGTAATTCATGGTAAAAGAGATCCAGTCAAGTCATACCCAATGAAAACTAACAATAATGAATGCAAATGACAGCATTGCTCTCCAACTGGTGCTTTTTAATAAGAGGATGATGACTTAGCATAAAAGTAAATAGATAGTCCCTTCGCAGAGGGAAGCAGGGATTTGTAGAGGTGCAAGAGCTCGGTTTTGAAATAGAGATGAATAATATTTTGAGCGGTATAATTTCATTGTCAACATAACAACCAAGAGATGGCGATATCTTCCATGCTACACACATTATAGGCGGTTCCCAAACAGAATGGTAAAGTTTATACTCCCCCTTCCACCAACAAGCATCAATCCATGGCTTGCTCAAAACAACGAGTGCCTCCAACTAACAAGAGTCCCAGGGGGAGTTTTGTTTGCAATTATTTTGATTTAGTTTGCATAAAGCATGGGACTGGGCATCCTGGTGACCAGCCATTTTTCTCATGAGTAAGGAGCGGAGTCCACTCCTCTTGAGAATAACCCGCCTAACATGGAAGATACTGACATCCCTAGTTGATACATGAGCTATTCGAGCATACAAAACAGGATATTTATTTGTAGGTTTAGTGTTTGGCACATACAAATTTACTTAGAACAGCAGGTAGATACCGTATATAGGTAGGTATAGTGGACTCATGTGGAATAACTTTGGGGTTTAAGGGATTGGATGCACAAGCAGTATTCCCGCTTAGTACAGGTGAAGGCTAGCAAAAGACTGGGAAGCGACCAGCTAAAGATTAACAACAGTCATGAACATGCATTAAAGTTAATCAACACCAAATGCAAGCATGAGTAGGATATAATCCACCATGAACATAAATATCGTGAAGGCTATGTTGATTTTGTTTCAACTACATGCGTAAACGTGTGCCAAGTCAAGTCACTTAAATCATTCAGAGGAGGATACCACCCTATCATACCACATCATAACCATTTCAATAGCATGTTAGCACTCAAGGTAAACCATTATAACTCATAGCTAATCAAGCATGGCACAAGAACTATGATCTCTAGTTGTCATTGCAAACATGTTTATTCATAATAGGCCGAATCAGGAACGATGAACTAATCACATTTACAAAAACAAAAGAGGTCGAGTTCATACCAGCCTTTCTCATCTCAGTCAGTACATCATATATCGTCATAATTGCCTTTCACTTGCATGACCGAATGATGTGAATAATAATAATTGTGCATGTGCATTGAATAAGCTGGAATCTGCAAGCATTCAATAAACAGGAGAAGCCAAGGCAATATGGGCTCTTTTGTCAGATCAACAATTATGCATATAAGACCACTTCAACAATTTAATCATGGTCTTCTCCTATCGTGTAACGCCCTCGATGCGGCTATATCTCCCACGTGTTGAAGCACGACTTAGAGGCATAACCGCATTCAAAGCAATTTCGCAAATGAGGTAATCTTCGCAAGCAACCCATGTAATACATAAAGGAAAAGAGATACATAGTTGGCTTACAATCACCACTTCACACAATACATGAATAAAGCATTACATCATCCAGATATAATCGAGGTCTAACTACGGAACCAAAATAAAAGAATACTACCCCAAATGCTACACAGATCCCCGATCGACCCCAACTGGGCTCCACTACTGACCAACTAGAACGAAACAACACAAAGGACAAGATCTTCATCGAGCTCCTCCTTGAGCTTGGTTGCATCACCTGCTCGGTAACATCGGCACCTGCAAACTGGTTTTGGAAGTATCTGTGAGTCACGGGGACTCAGCAATCTCACACCCTCGCGATCAAGACTATTTAAGCTTAAAGGTAAGACAAGGTATGAGGTGGAGCTGCAGCAAGCGACTAGCTTATATGGTGGCTAACATACGCAAATGAGAGCGAGAAGAGAAGGCAAAATCACGATCGAACAACTATGATCAAGAAGTGATCCTAGAACAACCTACGTCAAACATTACTCCAACACCGTGTTCACTTCCCGGACCCCGCCGAGAAGAGACCATCACGGTAACACACGCGGTTGGTGTATTTTAATTAAGATCAACTTCAGGTTTTCTACAACCGGACATTAACAAATTCCCATCTGCCCATAACCGCGGGCACGACTTTCGAAAGTTCAAATCCCTGCAGGGGTGTCCCAACTTAGCCCATCACAAGCTCTCACGGTCAACGAAGGATATTCCTTCTAGTGGGAAGACCCGATCAGACTCGGAATCCCGGTTACAAGACATTTCGACAATGGTAAAACAAGACCAGCAAAGCCACCCAAATGTGCCGACAAATCCCGATAGGAGCTGCACATATCTCTTTCTCAGGGCACACTAGATTGTCCAAGGTTCTGGTAGGCCAGCCCAGAGTTGCCCCTGGTGGCCACCGGCAGCTGACAGGTTGGACCAACACTCAGAGGAGCACTGGCCCGGGGGTTTAATAAAGATGACCCTTGGGCAGGCCTACCCAAGGGAAACAAAAGGCTAGGTGGCGAATGGTAAAACCAATGTTGGGCCTTGCTGGAGGAGTTTTATTCAAGGCGAACTGTCAATGGGTTCCCATTATAACCCAACCGCGTAAGGAACGCAAAATCCGGGAACATAACACCGATATGACGGAAACTAGGGCGGCAAGAGTGGAATAAAACACCAGGCATAAGGCCGAGCCTTCCACCCTTTACCAAGTATATAGATGCATTAATTAAATAAGAGATATTGTGATATCCCAACAAGTAAACATGTTCCAACAAGGAATAACATCTCCATGTTCCAACAAGAAAACAAACTTCAATCTTCACCTGCAACTAACAATGTTATAAGAGGGGCTGAGCAAAGCGGTAACATAGCCAAACAACGGTTTGCTAGGACAAGGTGGGTTAGAGGCTTGGCTTAACAATATGGGAGGCATGATAAGCAAGTGGTAGGTATTGCAGCATAGGCATAGCAAAAGAGCGAGCATCTAGCAAGCAAAGATAGAAGTGATTTCGAGGGTATGGTCATCTTGCCTGATAACCCGCAAGGAAAAAGAACGAGTCCATGAAGAATACAAACGGACGTAGTCGAACGGATCCTCACAAACGCGACGTTAACGGAACCAACCCGAAGAAGCATCACCGGAAAGAAGCAAACAACATCGTAAACAAACATCACATAAACATGGAATGATGCACAACCAAGTATGATGCATGTCCGGTTTAATGATACATGGCATGGCAAAGTGCACAAGCAAAACTACAAGTTAAGTGGAGCTCAATATGCAACGGGTTGCGTATTAACGAAACACCAAATTCAAGTTATTTAGTTCTCTCTCGTTTAGGTACTCAACAATATTAAATGTTGGTTAGCATGGCAAGAGGTGAAGCATAAATAAAACTACCTATCTAGGCAAGTTTAAATGAGGCCGGAACAACAAACAACAAGTCCGGAAAAATCCCCATGTGCAATTTAAGGATTTGGTACTGTTCTGCCCTAAACCATATTTTATTGTTGTTAAACAGGAAAATAAAGTGCAACAAGTTAATCTATACATTTTTCTAGCCCATTTACATATAAAGAACAATTAAAATCGAGCTACGGTTATTTAGTTATGAAATAAACCATTTTAACATGTGATTTGTGAAAATTAATGCGAACAGCAATTTTAAATATTTTTAACAGGGATGAAAGTTACAGATTATTAAAGAACATGAAAAACTGAGCAAGATGCATATATGACATGTTTCATTTGGATGCATGGATATTTAGTTATGCGCATTTTAAAATGATGGCATTTCGGTAAATATGCATGCACTGAAAAATGCTAAAATACACAGGGTGAAAAAAAAATATGCACGGGCCCGAAGCATCACAATGCAGCGGCCCAGATGAGGATTCGACCCAAGCAGCTGTGGGTGTGTGCAAAAGAAATAAAAGAACGGAGCAAAAGAGAGGCCCCTCGGATTTGAACCCAGGACCTCATGGATATGGGAGCGAGGGGGGACCCACTGGGCTAGCTTACTGTTCGTGATACAAAGAGCTCCCAGGCTCTTTTGAGTATTCAACAACAGGTCGAGCTTGGCCATGGTTGCACGGCAACAACCGACAGTGATGGCAAGCACAAACGACGGCCGTTGGGGTTAAGAACCTGCGGCGGGCGTGCGGAAACTGAAGACAGTGCACGCGTGCTTGCGGATAGCTGCAAGAGGGACCGGGAAACGGCATGAGCAAGGGCTCAAGAACAAGCTCAGGCAGGAGCTCGTCTCGGCCATGGCGCACAGCGATGCATGGGCGAGCATGGCGCGGCGAGCAAGCGGCAAGCAGGCAGGGTGTGCGCGCGGGTGCAGATGCATGCGGGGGCTACGGGCGCGTGCGTGTGTGGTGCAACAAGGAGCGGTCGGAGAACCCAAGCACAAATATTGGAGCCTGCTTCCATGGAAGCCATGGCATGTGGGCACGGACAAGAAGGCTACTACGGCGAGGAAAACAGACAGGGTTACGAGGCTTGGGGAGCGGCTGCTCACCACGGGGGTGCCGACGATGATAGATCGGATGGATAGGCGACGGAGGCGATGAAGGAGCTCGCTGAACTTGGAATTCCTCTGATTCGTGAAGAAGACGAAGCAGAGGAAGAAGGGGATGTCGTGGAAGAAGCTGCATGGACTGGGTGGACGCGGGCGAGGTAGCAGCAGACGGCGATCGCCGAGGAGGTCACCCTTGCGTCGGCGAACGGCGAGGAAGGCTTTGAACAGACCGGGCTCAAGCTTGAGCTCGGCACGGCCATGGCGTCGGCAGGGCGCGTGGGATCCTTACCTGGAGGCGGCAGGGGCGTGAGAGGGGCGGAATGGAGGGAGGAGGAGGACTAGGGCACCGGGGCTTGTTATATAGGGCCTAGGGGGGTGCTCTTCGGCCGTCAAATCACTCGGGAGGTCGACGTGGCACGCATGGATGCCCTGCCGTACAGGAGGTAGAAGAAGAACAGAAGGGATAGGTTCAGGTGGGCTAGTTGGGCTGAAAGAGGTAAGTGGGCTGCGGCGGTGGGCTTCTCTCTTCCTTTCTCTCCTCATATTTTTCTATATCTCCTCCACACAGAATAAAAATAGTAGAAATGCACAGGGAGAAGAGGAAGGAAGCAGGCTAAGACAGAAATAGATCCAAGATCTTGGATTTAAGCCCTATTTGAATAAAATGGTTTGGGCATTTTTAGAGATATAAAAATAATTCAAGTTTGAATTAAATTCAAACTTGAGCCATTTTTGAACCCAACCAAAACAACTTCAAATGATCTGAAATTTGACAGAGGGGTTAAAGGGAAGGTGTATGGTTTATAGGAAAGGAATGAACATTTATGGATGACAGAAAATGGCACTTGCAAAAAATGAAAGGAATAAGGAAGAAGGCGGTGTTGATACATGGGTAGATTAGAGAGAGATGGGAAGGGGTTGATACATATGACAAGAATAGAGTAAGACAACATCATGAAGAATACAATGCACATGGTGATTATGTTGAAATGCAAAATGGCAAGAGGCACAATGCAATGCAAACAATGATGATCATGAAGCAAGAAGCAAAAATAATAATATGACAAGGCACTCAACATGATCATGGCATCAACATATAGGAATGAAATATGCAAACCAATTATGATAATGCAAAAAAACAATAAACACAAGACAACAACTAAAATAAATGGAAGGCATCTGGCGCATCGGACTTGGGGCGCTACAACACTCCACCACTACAAGAGGATCTCGTCCCGAGATCTAGAATGGCACCGGAGAGAAAACGGAAGAGAAAGAGAAGAGGTAAAACTAAGTTGCTTCTTGGACCAACGAGTGAAACCACGAACCTTGAAAAGGTTAAACCATTTCGCGAAAAGAATACAACGGAGATGAACGAAGTAGAAAACACTCAGTTAGGAAAGGGAAACAAGGAAGAACAAATTCGAACAGCACTCCGGTTGAAAAGATATGCAAGGCTTGATAAAATGAAGAACTTGAGCAAAATGGCACAACACTCCGGTTAAATGGATAAGCATGAAAAGAATAAGGTCCTGACAAACCGAGATGAAGAGTGAGGAGAGAAACACCACAATGCCTCCGGAAGAGATAAAATAATGGAATCCAAAGAACAGAGGAGAAAACAACATCTTCTACCTCAATTGAGCTTGAAAAAGCATATTTAGGAGAAGGGTCGAATGGAGTTGTTGGATTAACAACAACGAAAAGGATAAGCTTGTTGTGGGCTTATGGAAAACATCTCAAAACTATGAGGTGAAATTCTGCCACTAACGGAAACGATAGATTGGATTGATATCAACAAGGAGATGAGAAGCTTATCTTACCGGTAGGATAAATGAAGAAACTTGGGTCATTTATAAGCATCATAAATAGCAACAGTCCTTACGGAAGCTTTAGGTGAAATATAACCCAAGATAGCTTCAACGAAGAGGTTGATGGATTTAAAATACCTCATTCTTAACAACATGTGAATCATGAAACATGAACTCAAATTATCAAGAATGACATAATACCACCTCCAATGATACGAAAGAAAGAATTGCACTTCGGAATGCGAGATGAAGAATGCTTGAGCTCCTTTGAAAAGAATCTCGATGAACACTTCGAGAAGGAATAATTCCTTGATGAAACAACATGTAGCGCCTTCATGAAGAACTCCGGTAATAGAAGGATGAACACATGAAAGGAAAGAGAAGTTGAAAACGCAAGGTGAAACCTTGTAATGATTTAGATGGATTTCCGTGGTGATATAATTGAAAGAGGTTGGAACTCTGGGAAAAAAAGATAAGATGAACAATTGACAACGAGAATTAGTTATTGTGAACAAACTCCGGAGGAACGAATCCATCATTTGGATGAAGCAAGAATAAGAATTATGTTATGCGTATCTTTCATCAATTTAAGTTGATGACAAGCAACGGATTGCAAACAACTCATTCCCGTTGGAAGGATTTAGAGAGATATGTCGCCAACTTGAGAAAGTCTTCAACGATCCACCGGTAGAATTTGGAAAGCACGAATGCATAGATATGATACACGAAAGATAAAAACTCTTGAACAAACCACCGTAAGAATTGAAAAAGAACGATTAAAAACATGAAGAAACACCGGGAAGAATTAGCAATTAAACGAAGATGCTTGAGAGAATTTAGATCCATGAGAACGACGAGATTACGAGCTGATTATAGAATCCTTGATCTAAGCACCGGTATGATTTAGAGTATGAGAGCTGAAAGCTGGAATGAATAAATCTTCTGAAATGATGGGCTTTGGATGAATCAAACTGAAAAGAATCGTGAATTGCTCCGGATAGGTGAAAAGAAATCTCACAATCAAAAACAATTGTGAGAGGATGGCATAACGCTAGAACCACGAATCTTTGATAGAACGAAACAAGATTCAAGGGAAAACTCTTCCTCGGTCTTCAAAAGCAGAGAATTATGATGAGAAACACCACCATGAATTGTTGAGATACTCCGGGATGAGAATTGGAAAGGTAGAGCCAACGATGAAAAGAATTTGAAAGATCTTGGAGAAATACATATGACTGATGATGAATCATTCTTACGTCAAACTTTGAAAAGAATTTGGGAGTAACTCCGGGAAAAATTAGAAGAGTCAGGTAAGGTCCTGGGAAAAGACCTGTGGGTTAGGGCCCACTCAAAAGAAACACCGTTGAAAATATTTAAAGAGAGAATGCACCGGTTGAATTAAAAGACTTGAATGAGATAACATCCTCGAAAGAGCTTGAACGAATGTAGAGTGGAAACACGAATCTTCGAGATATCTTGAGCATTCCGGAACAATTGAATAGCGAGAGGTGAATGATAAAGAGGTGCACCGGTAAGGAAAAAGCATTGAAATGAGGAAAGGATATACTCAACAAAGCTTGAATTGAATCCACCGGAGGAGAAAAGGAATGAAGAATGATGAACTTGAAGCTTCCTTAGCAACTGCAAGATAAATCACCGGATCGAAACTTGAAAGAAAAGGATGAAGAGGCTTCGCATGAATAAAATGGATAGTTGATTTATAAATCTGAGTCCACAAAGAATAAGGGTGGGAGGGCGGGAAAAACGAAGACACTTGGAGACAGATGAAAACCAACACCGTTGAGGAAGCTTTTAGTTGATCTTGTGAATGTTGAAAAGATTGGATCCACCTGAAGAGAAAACGCCGGTTGAAAAGGATTGACAAAACGATGTCAATTATTATGACGGATTAGCATCCACATAGAAATATGAGAACACCGCTTAGGGAAGGTATGGAATCAACACTTGACATTGAAGCAACTCGAATACCACAACTGAAAACAAAACAAAGGATTGGCTTGCAAAATAAGCCAGAACAAACATATGATAGAGATTTCGTCCGAAGTTTTCATGGTCGGGCCTACACGGGCTCGATCGTACAGCACCATCATGTACAAGGCAGTGCACATGACATACGAAGCGTCCCCGAGTCGGCATAGCCAAGGACTCTTTAAGACACAACGAGACCACTGTAAAACCAACCGTGAATAGGCGGACCACTAGACGTTGAACCCCAATTTCATATCATACATCTGTCGGAAAGATATCCTAAGAGCTACTTGAATTCCCACTTATAAACTCCTGAAATTTTCCGGTTATGCAATCAGGTGTTGGGGATACAGGGGAAGCATAATATCTCACCCAAAACTAGCAAATCCTACATCCAGCTGTATCCATCCTTCAACACATAACCAAGAAACCTTCGGAAATCGTTTACCTCAACCTTCGAAAAGCATCCGTTATACGAGTTATGGCAATACTCCCGAACTCCCGCCCCAGTACTAGGTGGCATCGAGGTTATCTCACCAACAACTGCATAAAAGAGATTTTCGATGTCGAAAAAACTAAACTCAGGTATTCCAGAACTGCAACGATAAAATTGTGACGACAACACCTCGGAGCTCAACTCCCCGGGACACTGCCACAACCCCTAAATGATAGGAGGCACCAAGAACAATGTTATCGTCACAAAACCATCGGAACGATTCCAAGATACTCGCGTGATCCTAAATTTTTTTAGTGAAATTTGAGAAGAGAAGAGTCAAAACTCTACGTCAGGATGCCTCACCAGAGCGACGAAGGGACTGAGGAGTAAAAAGAATCCTGCTCTCCGATATATATAATCCTAAATGACTCAAAACATTTCTGGACTCAATAACGCCAGTGATTCGATCAAGCAGGGGGCTCCTAAGGTCGGGGAAGGCTCTGATTACCAACTTGTAACGCCCTTGATGCGTCTATATCTCCCACATGTCAAAGCACGACTTAGAGGCATAACCGCATTGAAAGCAATGTCGCAAGTGAGGTAATCTTCGCAAACAACCCATGTAATACATAAAGGGAAAGAGATACATAGTTGTCTTACAATCGCCACTTCACACAATACATGAATAAAGCATTACATCATCCAGATACAATCAAGGTCCGACTACGGAACCAAAATAAAAAAAGACTACCCCAAATGCTACACAGATCCCCGATCGACCCCAACTGGGCTCCACAATTGATCAACTAGAACGAAACAACACAAAGGACAAGATCTTCATCGAGCTCCACCTTGAGCTTGGTTGCGTCACCTGCTCGGTAACATCAGTACCTGCAAACTGGTTTTGGAAGTATTTGTGAGTCACGGGGACTCAGCAATCTCACACCCTAGCGATCAAGACTATTTAAGCTTAAAGGTAAGACAAGGTATGAGGTGGAGCTGCAGCAAGCGATTAGCTTATATGGTGGCTAACATATGCAAATGAGAGCGAGAAGAGAAGGCAAAAGCACGGTCGAGCAACTATGATCAAGAAGTGATCCTAGAACAACCTACGTCAAACATTACTCCAACACCATGTTCACTTCCCGGACCCCGCCGAGAAGAGACCATCACGGTAACACACGCGGTTGGTGTATTTTAATTAAGATCAACTTCAGGTTTTCTACAACCGGACATTAACAAATTCCCATCTGCCCATAACCGCGGGCATGACTTTCGAAAGTTCAAATCCCTGCAGGGGTGTCCCAACTTAGCCCATCACAAGCTCTCACGGTCAATGAAGGATATTCCTTCTAGCAGGAAGACCCGATCAGACACGGAATCCCGGTTACAAGACATTTCGACAATGGTAAAACAAGACCAGCAAAGCCACCCAAATGTGCCGACAAATCCCGATAGGAGCTGCACATATCTCTTTCTCAGGGCACACTAGATTGTCCAAGGTTCCGGTAGGCCAGCCCAGAGTTGCCCCTGGTGGCCACCGGCAGCTGACAGGTTGGACCAACACTCAGAGGAGCACTGGCCCGGGGGTTTAATAAAGATGACCCTTGGGCAGGCCTACCCAAGGGAAAGAAAATGCTAGGTGGCGAATGGTAAAACCAATGTTGGGCCTTGCTGGAGGAGTTTTATTCAAGGCGAACTGTCAATGGGTTCCCATTATAACCCAACCGCGTAAGGAACGCAAAATCCGGGAACATAACACCGATATGATGGAAACTAGGGCGGCAAGAGTGGAACAAAACACCAGGCATAAGGCCGAGCCTTCCACCCTTTACGAAGTATATAGATGCATTAATTAAATAAGAGATATTGTGATATCCCAACAAGTAAACATGTTCCAACAGGGAATAACATCTCCATGTTCCAACAAGAAAACAAACTTCAATCTTCACCTGCAACTAACAACACTACAAGAGGGGCTGAGCAAAGCGGTAACATAGCCAAACAACGATTTGCTAGGACAAGGTGGGTTAGAGGCTTGGCTTAACAATATGGGAGGCATGATAAGCAAGTGGTAGGTATCGCAGCATAGGCATAGCAAAAGAGCGAGCATCTAGCAAGCAAAGATAGAAGTGATTTCGAGGGTATGGTCATCTTGCCTGATAACCCGCAAGGAAAAAGAACGAGTCCATGAAGAAGACAAACGAACGTAGTCGAACGGATCCTCACAAACGCGACGTTAACGGAACCAACCCGAAGAAGCATCACCGGAAAGAAGCAAACAACATCGTAAACAAACATCACATAAACATGGAATGATGCACAACCAAGTATGATGCATGTCCGGTTTAATGATACATGGCATGGCAAAGTGCACAAGCAAAACTACAAGTTAAGTGGAGCTCAATATGCAACGGGTTGCATATTGACGAAACACCACATTCAAGTTATTTAGTTCTCTCTCGTTTAGGTACTCAACAATATTAAATGTTGGTTAGCATGGCAAGAGGTGAAGCATAAAGAAAACTACCTATCTAGGCAAGTTTAAATGAGGCCGGAACAACAAACAACAAGTCCGGAAAAATCCCCATGTGCAATTTAAGGATTTGGTACTGTTCTGCCCTAAACCATATTTTATTGTTGTTAAACAGGAAAATAAAGTGGAACAAGTTAATCTATACATTTTTCCAGCCCATTTACATATAAAGAACAATTAAAACCGAGCTACGGTTATTTAGTTATGAAATAAAGCATTTTAACATGTGATTTATGAAAATTAATGCGAACAGCAATTTTAAATATTTTTAACAGGGATGAAAGTTGCAGATTATTAAAGAACATGAAAAACTGAGCAAGATGCATATATGACATGTTTCATTTGGATGCATGGATATTTAGTTATGCGCATTTTAAAATGATGGCATTTCGGTAAACATACGTGCACTGAAAAATGCTAAAATACACAGGGTGGAAAAAAATATGCACGGGCCCGAAGCATCACAATGCAGTGGCCCAGATGAGGATTCGGCCCAAGCAGCTGTCGGTGTGTGCAAAAGAAATAAAAGAACAAAGCAAAAGAGAGGCCCCTCGGATTTGAACCCAGGACCTCATGGATATGGTAGCGAGGGGGGGGGGGGCACTGGGCTAGCTTACTGTTCGTGATACAAAGAGCTCCCAGGCTCTTTTGAGTATTCAACAATAGGTCGAGCTTGGCCATGGCTGCACGACAACAACCGACGGCGATGGCAAGCACAAACGACGGCTGTTGGGGTTAAGAACCTGCGGCGGGCGTGCGGAAACTGAAGACAGTGCACGCGTGCTTGCGGATAGCTGCAAGAGGGACCGGGAAACGGCATGAGCAAGGGCTCAAGAACAAGCTCAGGCAGGAGCTCGTCTCGGCCATGGCGCACAGCGATGCATGGGCGAGCATGGCGCGGCGAGGGAGCGGCAAGCAGGCAGGGTGTGCGCGCGGGTGCAAATGCATGCGGGGGCTACGGGCGCGTGCGTGTGTGGTGCAACAAGGAGCGGTCGGAGAACCCAAGCACAAGCATTGGAGCCTGCTTCCATGGAAGCCATGGCATGTGGGCACGGACAGGAAGGCTACTACGGCAAGGAAAACAGACAGGGTTACGAGGCTTGGGGAGCGGCTGCTCACCACGGGGGTGCCGACGATGATAGATCGGATGGATAGGCGACGGAGGCGATGAAGGAGCTCGCTGAACTTGGCGTTCCTCTGATCCGTGAAGAAGACGAATCAGAGGAAGAAGGGGACGTCGTGGAAGAAGCTGCATGGACTAGGTGGACGCGGGCGAGGTAGCAGCAGACGGCGATCGCCGAGGAGGTCACCCTTGCGTCGGGGAACGGGCGAGGAAGGCTTTGAACAGACCGGGCTCAAGCTTGAGCTCGGCATGGCCATGGCGTCGGCAGGGCACGTGGGATCCTTACCTGGCGGCGGCAGGGGCGTGAGAGGGGTGGAATGGAGGGAGGAGGAGGACTAGGGCACCGGGGCTTGTTATATAGGGCCTAGGGGGGTGCTCTCGGGCCCTCAAATCACTCGGGAGGTCGACGTGGCATGCATGGACGCCCAGCCGTACAGGAGGTAGAAGAAGAACAGAAGGGATAGGTTCAGGTGGGCTAGCTGGGCTGAAAGAGGTAAGTGGGCTGCGGCGGTGGGCTTCTCTCTTCCTTTCTCTCCTCATATTTTTCTATATCTCCTCCAAACAGAATAAAAAATAGTAGAAATGCACAGGGAGAAGAGGAAGGAAGCAGGCTGAGACAGAAATAGATCTAAGATCTTGGATTTAAGCCCTATTTGAATAAAATGGTTTGGGCTTTTTTAGAGATATATAAATAATTTAAGTTTGAATTAAATTCAAACTTGAGCCATTTTTGAACCCAACCAAAACAACTTCAAATGATCTGAAATTTGACAGAGGGGTTAAAGGGAAGGTGTATGGTTTATAGGAAAGGAATGAACATTTATGGATGACAGAAAATGGCACTTGCAAAAAATGAAAGGAATAAGAAGGAAGAAGGCGATGTTGATACATGGGTAGATTAGAGAGAGATGGGAAGGGGTTGATACATATGACAAGAATAGAGCAAGACAACATCATGAATAATGCAATGCACATGGTGATTATGTTGAAATGCAAAATGGCAAGAGGCACAATGCAATGCAAACAATGATGATCATGAAGCAAGAAGCAAAACTAATAATATGAGAAGGCACTCAACATGATCATGGCATCAACATATAGGAATGAAATATGCAAACCAATTATGATAATGCAAAAAAACACAATAAACACAAGACAACAACTAAAATAAATGGAAGGCATCTGGCGCATCGGACTCGGGGTGCTACATATAAGGATGGCAATTTTATCCATGGATATCCGACCCGAATGGATAGGGTTTGGATATGCTTTTGTGTCCATGGGCGGCGCCCAAACCCGACCCGATTGTTCGTGGATAGGGCATGGATATAATCTTGTACCCATGGATATACCCAAACCCAACCCGATAGTATGACTTAATGGGGAAAAATCTGCTATCCCTACCCCACGGTCGTATGTCCCACAACAATTTTACACTCTTTTTATCTAAAATATGCTTAAGAAATTACACAATCCCCATCATAACTTTTTTTAGTTGACATTCAATCCTCTCTGTAACATACTCCAACACCCCTTCCCTTATTTTTACCTCTTTCTTAAATGACTCATCATTCTCATCTGTTAGAAAAATACTAAATGATCTTAGGTTGTTAGTGGATGTTGATTTACCATAAGTGAAGCCTGGCCTACATGAGGTGAAGAATGGAAGAGTTTATGTTAATATTGTGTCATGTCTTATTTATATGTCTCAAGAGGACCCAATGGATATCCAATGGGTATGGATATCCATCGGATTTGGACATGGACACAATTTTTCACCCATGGATTTTTTCATGGACGGGCAAAGAATGTCTTCATGGACATGGATATGGATTTGAGATTGTTCAACCCGATCCAAACCCGACCCATTGCCATCCTTAGCTACATATCGACCCCCAAAGAAAAGAAAAGAAATAAAACTATTTACACGGGAGAGCTCCCAACGAGTAAAAGAAGAACATGAAATCTTTTTGGGTTTTCTTTTTAATTACTGCTACAAGCATGGAAAGTAAACTAATTAAAAGCTACAACTAATTTTTTTGGTTTTTCTTAAGGTTTATTAAACACACAAAAAGAAAGCATAAAAAGAAAAATAAACTAGCATGGATGATACAATGAAAAAGTACGAGCACCGACATCTAGAAATGAGTGTGTGAACATAAATGTAATGTCGGTGAGAAATACGTACTCCCCCAAGCTTAGGATTTTGGCCTAAGTTGGTCTATGGCCACGGCTGGCCTGGCGGATATCCATAATAATAGTTGGGGTCGTACTGCGAAGAAGAAGAAGACTCCGATTGCCACTGGTTGGCAATCATCTCCTAATCCCACTGGTAATTAGACTGTCGTGAAGGATCAACTTGTGGTTCCGGATCTGGCTCCATGGCTGGTGCAGGGTTCCGGTAGGCGTGAATAGCCTCTAATGGAACAAGTTACTGGCCTGCAGATAAATCAAACAAAGAAGGAGCAGGCAGGGTAATAGTCTCAGGATGATGTTTATCAAAGAACAATTTGTATTTAAGCTCTCCTTCCCTATTCTTAACAATAAAATCATGTGCCACCATACTTTTATAATCTAAATAAACACGAGGCAACACTTTTTCTTCCTTCTCATAATGCCTAATAGGTATGTTAAAATGTGCAGCTAGGCGTGAAGCATAGATGCCTCCAAAGATGGGGCCCTTTGTATGGTTCAGACTTGAACGTTTAGCAATAATGCCTCCCATGCTAACAGAGTTATCACTGAATAAACCATGGAGCAAAATAATAATATCAGGGACACTAAGGTTTCCACAGTTTCCGCGACCAATTAAACAATGACTAGCAAATAATGTAAAATAGCGTAAAACAGGAAAATGTATGCTAGTGATTCGTGCATCGGAAACCTTCCTTGTTTCCCCTACAGTGGTAGTATCAATAAACCCATCCACATCCTCGCGATGTGGTTCCTCTGTCTTGCCCTCGAAAGGGACTAAACAAACCCGACAAAAATCATAAAGTGACATCTTCTTATGCTCATCATATAAATGAAACTCCACCGTAGGTGGTGAGCTCCTATAACGGAAATGAAAGTTTTGCACAAAGATATTTGTGAGTAAGAGATAATGATCGCGTTGGTCATGGAGGAAAGCGGTGAGGCCTGCATTCTTAGCCAATTCATAAAAATCTTCATAAATCCCGGCTACTCTGAAGAAATCATTGGAAGGCCATTCACACGACCGAACCTCCGTGGTGCGAGGCAGATTATACTTAGGCTTCTGTGCCTTTTCCTTCGAGCTTCAGCTCGATGAGCCCCTCAAAAGTCTCTTCATAATTTTCTGAAAAATTCTGAAATTTTTAGTAACTTCAAAATAAAAGTAAACCAAGCTCAATAATATTGATAGCAACTACTCCTACAAGTGCCTAGAGCCTATATCATGCATCAAAACTACTTGGAACCATATAAATTTGACATGCAAGCTCAAGAACATGGTCACCTAGGCAGCACAAATTTGCAATGAATAAAGCACTAGAACAAAAACTAATTGGACCAATGGAGGAGTCATATACCAAGGAACAATCTCCTCAAGCAGTTTTGTGAGAGGTGCTTTGAGCAAGGAGATCGAAAATGGCAGCAAAATGAGCTTGGGCTCGGGTTTGAGTTGGTTGTTCGTGTTTCTGGGAGGAAGAAGGAGTGTGTGGGTGAAAGGATAAGTGGAGGAGGGCCACCATGGGCCCACGAGGCAGGGGGCGCGCCCAGGGGGTAGGGCGCGCCCCTGACCCTCGTGGCCAGGTGCCAGCTCCTCCTGCTGTGTTCTCGGTGCCAAATATTCTCAAATATTCCAGAAAAAATCATATTTAAATTTCAGGGCATTTGGAGAACTTTTATCTTCGGGGTATTTTTATATTGCACGGATAATTCAGATAACAGACAGAAAATTACTATTTTTATTTTATTTAATATAAATAACAGAAAGTAAAAGTGGGGTACAGAAGGTTGTGCCTTCTAGTTTCATCCATCTCATGCTCATCAAAAGGAATCCACTAACAAGGTTGATCAAGTCTTGTTAACGAACTCATTCCGAATAACATGGAACTGGAGAAATTTCGAATAACACTATGTTACCTCAACGGGGATATGCACATCCCCAACAATAATAATATCATATTTCTTCTTGACAGTAGGAAGATGAAATTCAAAACCTCCAAATATAATCGATGGAATTTTTCCAATAGAATTGATACTGTGGACTTGAGGTTGTTTCCTCGGAAAGTGTACCATATGCTCATTACCATTAACATGAAAAGTGACATTGCCTTTAGTGCAATCAATAATAGCCCCTGTAGTATTCAAAAAGGGTCTTCCAAGAATAATAGACATACTATCGTCCTCGGGAATATCAAGAATAACAAAGTCCATTAAAATAGTAACATTTGCAACTACAACAGGCACATCCTCACAAATACCGACAGGTACATCAGTTGATTTATCAGCCATTTGCAAAGATAGTTCAGTAGGTGTCAACTTATTCAAATCAAGTCTACGATATAAAGAGAGAGGCATAACACTAACACCGGCTCCAAGATCACATAAAGAAGTTTTAACGTAATTTCTTTTAATGGAGCATGGTATAGTTGGTACACCGGGATTTCCTAGTTTCTTAGGTATTCCACCCTCAAAAGTATAATTAGCAAGCATGGTGGAAATTTCAGCTTCCGGTATCTTTCTTTTATTTGTAACAATATCTTTCATATACTTAGCATAAGGATTCATTTTGAGCATATCAGTTAATCGCATACGCAAAAAAGATAGGTCTAATCATTTTAGCAAAGCGCTCAAAATCCTCAT
This sequence comes from Triticum dicoccoides, assembly GCF_002162155.2. NCBI lineage: Eukaryota > Viridiplantae > Streptophyta > Magnoliopsida > Poales > Poaceae > Triticum > Triticum dicoccoides. The sequence goes on along the minus strand of NC_041382.1, from coordinate 148,528,203 downwards.
CATCCTTTTTCTTGGATGGTTTGGGAGGAAAAGGCATGGGTTTTTGAACCCATGGTTCTCTTTCTTTACCATGTTTTCTAGCAACAAAGTCTTTCTTATCATAACGTTGATTCTTTGATTGTGGGTTATCAAGATCAACATCAGGTTCAATTTCTATATCATTATCATTACTAGGTTGAGCATCATCATGAACATTATCATTAACATTATCACTAGTTACAGGTTCATTACCAGATTGTGTTTCAGCATCAGAAATAGAAATATCATTTGGATTCTCACGTGTTTCAGTAATATGTTCACTAGAAACATGCAAAGTCCTATCATTTTTATTTTTCTTCCTTTTAGAAGGACTAGGTGCATCTACATTATTTCTCTGAGAATGCTGCTCAATTATCTTAGGGTGGCCTTCAGGATACAAAGGTTCCTGAGTCATTCTACCAGTTCTAGTAGCCACTCTAACAGCATAATCATTATTCTTACTATTCAATTCATTGAGCAAATCATTTTGAGCTTTAAGTACTTGTTCTACTTGAGTGGTAACCATAGAAGCATGTTTACTAATAAGTTTAAGTTCACCTTTGACATTAGCCATATAATCACCCTAGTGTTCAAGCATATTTGAATTGTATTTCAATTGTCTACCAAAATAAGCATTAAAATCTTCTTGCTTAACCATAAATTTATCAAACTCATCTAAGCATGGGCTAGCAAACTTAGTAAATGGGATTTCAGCTTTATCATATCTATAGAGAGAATTTACCTTTACTACCTGTGTCGGGTTATCAAGACCACGAGTTTCTTCAATAGGTAATGGGTTAGGATCATATGTTTCTTCAACAAGCGGTAAATTAAGGCCATGTATTTCTTCAATAGGAGGTAAATTCTTAACATCTTCAGCTTTAATACCTTTTTCTTTCATAGATTTCTTTGCCTCTTGCATATCTTCAGGACTGAGAAATAGAATACCCCTTTTCTTCGGAGTTGGTTTAGGAATAGGCTCAGGAACTGGCTCAGGAGGTGTCCAATTATTTTTATTTGTTAGCATATTATTCAATAGAATTGCAGCTTCATCCGGTGTCCTTTCCCTGAAAACAGAACCAACACAACTATCCAGGTAATCTCTGGAAGCATCGGTTAGTCCATTATAAAAGATATCAAGTATTTCATTTTTTCTTAAGAGGATGATCAGGCAAAGCATTAAGTAACTTGAGAAGCCTCCCCCAAGCTTGTGGGAGACTCTCTTCTTTAATTTGCACAAAATTATATATATCCCATAAAGTAGCTTGTTTCTTATGAGCAGGGAAATATTTAGCAGAGAAGTAATAAATCATATCCTAGGGACTATGCACACAACCAGGATCGAGAGAATTAAACCATATCTTAGCATCACCCTTTAATGAGAACAGAAATATTTTAAGGATATAAAAGTAGCGAGTTCTCTCATCATTAGTGAACAAGGTAGCTATATCATTTAATTTAGTAAGATGTGCCACAACAGTTTCAGATTCATAGCCATGAAAAGGATCAGATTTAACCAAAGTAATTATATTAGGATTAACAGATAATTCATAATCCTTATCGGTAACACGGATACGTGAAGTAGCAAAAGCAGGGTCAGTTTTCATTCTAGCATTTAGAGATTGCTGATTCCATTTAGTTAATAACCTCTTGAGTTCGTATCTATCTTTGCAAGCTAAAATAGCTAAAGAAGCTTTTTTTATCAAAAACATAACCCTCAGGAATAACAGGCAAGTCTTCATCATCAATTTCATCTGTATTATCAAATTCAATATTTTCATTCTCTTTAGCCCTAGCAAGTTGTTCATCAAGAAATTCACCAAGTGGCACAGTAGTATCAAGCATAGAAGTAGTTTCATCATAAGTATCATGCATAGCAGAAGTAGCATCATCAATAACATGCGACATATCAGAACGAATAGCAGAAGCAGGTTTAGGTGTCGCAAGCTTACTCATAACAGAAGGTGAATCAAGTGCAGAGCTAGATGGCAGTTCCTTACCTCCCCTCATAGTTGAGGGATAAATCTTGGTTTTTAGATCTCTCAAGTTCTTCATAATGATAAGCAGATATAAATCCCAAGTCACTCAAAGAATAGAGCTATGCTCCCCGGCAACGGCGCCAAAAAATAGTCTTGATAACCCACAAGTATAGGGGGCCACAACAGTTTTCGAGGGTAGAGTATTCAACCCAAATTTATTGATTCAACACAAGGGGAGCCAAAGAATATTCTCAAGTATTAGCAGCTGAGTTGTCAATTCAACCACACCTGGAAACTTAGTATTTGCAGCAAAGTGTTTTGTAGCAAAGTAATATGATAGTAGTGGCAATGATAATAAAAGGTAACTGTAGTAAAAGTAATGTTTTTGGTATTTTGTAGTGATGATAGCAATAGCAACGGAAAAGTAAATAAGCGAAGAACAATATATGGAAAGCTCGTAGGCAATGGATCGGTGATGGAGAATTATGCCAGATGCGGTTCATCATGTAACAGTCATAACCTAGGGTGACACAGAACTAGCTCCAGTTCATCAATGTAATGTTGGCATGTATTCCGAATATAGTCATACGTGCTTATGGAAAAGAACTTGCATGATATCTTTTGTCCTACCCTCCCGTGGCAGCGGGGTCCTTACGGAAACTAAGGGATATTAAGGCCTCCTTTTAATAGAGTACCGGAACAAAGCATTAACACATAGTGAATACATGAACTCCTCAAACTACGGTCATCACCGGTAAGTATCCCGATTATTGTCACTTCGGGGTTAATGAATCATAACACATAATAGGTGACTATAGACTTCCAAGATAGGATCAAGAACTCTCATATATTGATGAAAACAGATCTGAAATCATGGCACTCGGGCCCTAGTGACAAGCATTAAGCATAGCAAAGTCATAGCAGCATCAATCTCAGAACATAGTGGACACTAGGGATCAAACCCTAACAAAACTAACTTGATTACATGATAGATCCCATCCAACCCATCACCGTCCAGCAAGCCTACGATGGAATTACTCACGCACGGCGGTGAGCATCATGAAATTGGTGATGGAGGATGGTTGATGATGACGATGGCGACGGATTTTCCTCTCCGGAGCCCCGAACGGGCTCCAGATCAGCCCTCCCGAGAGGTTTTAGGGCTTGGCGGCGGCTCCGTATCGTAAAACGCGATGAACTCTTCTCTCTGTTTTTTTCTCCCCGAAACACAATATATAGAGTTGGAGTTGGAGTCGGAGGAGCTCCAGGGGGCCCACGAGGTAGGGGGGCGCCGTAGGGGGGCAGGCGCGCCCCCCACCCTCGTGGATAGGTGGTGGGCCCCTTGGCCTTCATCTTTTGCAGGTATTTTTTATATTTTCCAAAAAGTTGCTCCGTGAAGTTTCAGGTCATTCCTAGAACTTTTGTTTCTGCACATAAATAACACCATGGTAATTCTGTTGAAAACAACGTCAGTCCGGGTTAGTTCCATTCAAATCATGCAAGTTGGAGTCCAAAACAAGGGCAAAAGTGTTTGGAAAAGTAGATACGGCGGAGACGTATCACCCAACGAGGAGCTAAAGGTAGAACAAATATTCCCTCAAGTTCTATCGACCACCGATACAACTCTATGTACGCTTAACGTTCGCTTTACCTAGAACAAGTATGAAACCAGAAGTACTTTGTAGGTGTTGTTGGATAGGTTTGCAAGATAATAAGGAGCACGTAAATAAAAGCTAGGGGCTGTTTAGATAAAGACACAACTAAATTAGTTTTAGTAGAGAGCTTGTTGTCACACAAGTTATTTGTCCCTAGGCAATCGATAACTAGACCAGTAATCGTTATTGCAATTTTATTTGAAGGCGAGGCATAAGCTAACATACTTTCTCTTCTTGGATCATATGCACTTATGATTGGAACTTTAGCAAGCATCCGCAACTACTAAAGATCATTAAGGTAAAACACAACCATAGCATTATAAGGCATCAAGTCCTCGTTATTCCCATATGCAAACAACCTATTTACTCGGGTCTGTGTTTCTATCACTCACGCCACCCACCATAAGCAAATCATGAACATATTGCAAACCCTATAGAGGGGATCCCTCACGCTTGTGCGACACGGAGATCACCATAGGATAGCACCAATAATAAAACATGCAACTCAAACCAATCACGATCATCAATTAACCCATAGGACAAAACGGATCTACTCAAACATCATAGGATAGCCATACATCATTGGGAAATAATATATAGCGTTCAGCACCATGTTTAAGTAGAGATTACAGCAGGTAAAAGAGGGGTTACACCGCTGCATAAAGGGGGGAAGAGTTGGTGATGATGGTGGTGAAGTTGTTGGTGTAGATTGCGGTGATGATGATGGCCCCGACGGCGTTCCGGCGCCACCGGGAGAGAGGGGGAGAGAGCCCCCCTTCTTCTTCTTATTCCTTGACCTTCTCCCTAGATGGGAGAAGGGTTTCCCCTCTGGTCCATGGCCTCCATGGCGGCGGAGGGGCGAAAGCCCCTCCGAGATTGGATCTGTCTCTCTGTCTCTCTCTGTTTCTGTGTTCCCTGATTCTGCTCTTTCACCGTTTCTTAAATTCCCGGAGATCCGTAACTCCGATTGGGCTGAATTTTGGACACTATTTTTTATCTGGATATTAGCTTTCTTGCAGCAAAAGAAGGCCACCAACCGCCTTATGGGGTGGCCACGAGGGCCCATGGCGCGCCTGACCCCCTGGGGCGTGCCTGACCCCCTGGGGCGTGCCCCCTGCCTCGTGGCCCCATCGGGCATTGTCTCGCATTGATTCTTCTTCCCAAAAATCACATATATGCCAAAAAATCTCCGTAAGTTTTTATCACATTTGGACTCCATTTGATATGGATTTTCTGCAAAACAAAAACATGCAACAAACAAGAACTGGCACTGGATCAATATGTTAGTCCCAAAAATAGTATAAAAAGTTGCCAAAAGTATATGAAAGTTGTATAATGTTGGCATGGGACAATAAAAAATTATAGATACGATGGAGATGTATCATGCACCAACTCTCAAGGCGAGAAAGGGCAATGCACGGTACCGAAGAGGCTAGCAATGATGGAAGGGTAAAAGTGTGTAATATCCATGGACTCACATTAGTCATAAAGAACTCATATACTTATTGCAAAAGTTTATTAGCCCTCGAAGCAAAGTACTACTACGCATGCCCCTAGGGGGATAGATTGGTAGGAAAAGACCATTACTCGTCCCCGACCGCCACTCATAAGGAAAGCAATCAAAGAACACCCCATGCTTCAAGTTTGTCACACAACGTTTACCATATATGCATGCTACGGGACTTGCCAACCTCAACACAAGTATTTCTCAATTTCACAATTACTCAACTAGCACAACTCTAATATTACCACCTTTATATCTCAAGACAATTATCAAGTATCAAACTTCTCATAGTATTCAATTCACTTTATATGAAAGTTTTTTATTATATCCCTCTTGGATGCCCATCATATTAGGACTGAATTCATAACCAAAGAAAATTACCATGCTGTTTAGGACTCTCAAAATAATATAAGTGAAGCATGAGATTTCATCTATTTCTTCAAAATAAAACTACCATCGTGCTCTAAAAAGATATACGTGAAGCACTAAAGCAAATGACAAACTACTCCAAAAGAAAATTACCATGCTGTTTAGGACTCTCAAAATAATATAAGTGAAGCATGAGATTTCATCTATTTCTTCAAAATAAAACTACCATCGTGCTCTAAAAAGATATACGTGAAGCACTAAAGCAAATGACAAACTACTCCAAAAGATATAAGTGAAGATCAATGCGTAGTCGAATAATTATGCAACTATGTGAAGACTCTCTAACATTTAATAATTTAATATCTTGGTATTTTATTCAAACATCAAGCAAAATAAAATAAAATAAAATGACGCTCCAAGCAAAGCACATATCATGTGGTGAATAAAAATATAGCTCCAAGTAAAGTTACCGATGAACGAAGAGGGGATGCCTTCCGGGCCATCCCAAAGCTTAGGCTCTTGGTTGTCTTTGGATATTACCTTGGGGTGCCTTGGTCATTCCCAAGCTTAGTCTCTTGCCACTCCTTATTCCATAGTCCATCGAATCTTTACCCAAAACTTGAAAACTTCACAACACAAAACTTAACAGAAAACTCGTAAGCTCCGTTAGTATAAGAAAATAAATCACCACTTTTGGTACTGTTGTGAACTCATTCTAAATTCATATTTGTGTAATATCTACTGTATTGCAACTTCTCTATGGTTCATACCCTCCGATACTACTCATAGTTTCATCAAAATAAGCAAACAACACAATGAAAACAGAATCTGTCAAAAACAGAATAGTCTGTAGTAATCTGTAGGTTTCGAATACTTCTGTAACGCCAAAAATTCTGAAATAAATTGGTGGACCTGAGGAATTTTTATATTAATCATCTGCAAAAAGAATCAACCTAATCGCACTCTCCAGTAAAAAAATGGCAGCAAATCTCATGAGCGCTAAAGTTTCTGTTTTTTACAGCAAGATCGCAAAGACTTCACCCAAGTCTTCCCAAAGGTTCTACTTGGCACAAACACTAATTAAAATATAAAACCACATCTAAACAGAGGTTAGATGAATTATTTATTTCTAAAAAGGAACAAAAATCAAGGAACAAAAATAAAAATTGGGTTGCCTCCCAACAAGCGCTAATGTTTAACGCCCCTAGCTAGGCATGATGGTTTCAATGATGCTCACATAAAAGATAAGAATTGAAACATAAAGAGAGCATCATGAATAATATGACTAGCAAATTTAAGTCTAACCCACTTTCTATGCATAGGGATTTTGTGAGCAAACAATTTATGGGAACAAGAATCAACTTTCATAGGAAGGTAAAACAAGCATAGCTTCAAGATTTTCAACACACAGAGAGGAAACTTAATATTATTGCAACTCCTACAAGCATATTCATCCCTCGTAATAATTTTCAGTAGCATCATGAATGAATTCAACAATTTAACTATCACATAAAGCATTCTTTTCATGATCTACAAGCATATAAATTTTATTACTCTCCACATAAGCAAATTTATTGTCATGGATAATAGTGGGAGCAAACTCAACAAAATAACTATCATGTGAGGCATAATCCAATTGAAAATTAAAATCAAGATGACATGTTTCATGGTTATCATTATTCTTAATAGCATACAAGTCATCACGATAATCATCATAGATAGTAACTTTGTTCTCATAATCAATTGGAACCTCTTCCGAGATAGTGGAATCATTACTAAATAAAGTCATGACCTCTCCAAATCCACTTTTATAATTATCACAATAAGATTCAACATCCTCCAAAATAGTGGGATCATCACTTCCTAAAGTTGACACTCTTCCAAACCCACTTTCATAAATATAATCATCATAAATAGGAGGCATGCTATCATCATAATAAATTTGCTCATCAAAACTTGGGAGACAAAAATATCATCTTCATCAAACATAGCTTCCCCAAGCTTGTGGCTTTGCATATCATTAGCATCATGGGTATTCAAACAATTCATACTAACAACATTGCAATCATGCTCATCATCCAAAGATTTAGTGCCAAACATTCTAATGCATTCTTCTTCTAACACTTTGGCACAATTATCGGAATCCTTATTTTCACGAAAGACATTAAAAAGATGAAGCATATGAGGTAACCTCAATTCCATTTTTAGTTTTATTTTATAAACTAAACTAGTGATAAAACAAGAAACTAAAAGATTCGATTGCAAGATCTAAAGATATACCTTCAAGCGCTAACCTCCCCGGCAACGGCGCCAGAAAAGAGCTTGATGTCTACTACACAACCTTCTTCTTGTAGACGTTGTTGGGCCTCCAAGTGCAGAGGTTTGTAGGACAGTAGCAAATTTCCCTCAAGTGGATGACCTAAGGTTTATCAATCTGTGGGAGGCGTAGGATGAAGATGGTCTCTCTCAAGCAACCCCGCTACCAAATAAAAAAGAGTCTCTTGTGTCCCCAACACACCCAATACAATGGTAAATTGTATAGGTGCACTAGTTCGGCGAAGAGATGGTGATACAAGTGCAATATGGATGGTAGATATAGGTTTTTGTAATCTGAAAATATAAAAACAGCAAGGTAGCAAGCCATAAAAGTGAGCATAAACGGTATTGCAATGTGTTGAAACAAGGCCTAGGGTTCATACTTTCACTAGTGCAAGTTCTCTCAACAATAATAACATAGTTGGATCATATAACTATCCCTCAACATGCAACAAAGAGTCACTCCAAAGTCACTAGTAGCGGAGAACAAACAAAGAGATTATTGTAGGGTACAAAACCACCTCAAAGTTATTCTTTTTGATCGATCTATTCAAGAGTTTGTACTAGAATAGCACCTTAAGACACAAATCAACCAAAACCCTAATCTCACCTAGATACTCCAATGTCACCTCAAGTACCCGTGGGTATGATTATACGATATGCATCACACAATCTCAGATTCATCTATTCAACCAACACAAAGAACTTCAAGAAGTGCCCCAAAGTTTCTACCAGAGAGTCAAGACGAAAACGTGTGCCAACCCCTATGCATAAGTTCACGAGGTCATGGAACTCGCAAGTTGATCACCAAAACATACATCAAGTGGATCACGTGATATCCCATTGTTACTACAGATAAGCACATGCAAGACATACATCAAGTGTTCTCAAATCCTTAAAGACTCAATCCGATAAGATAACTTCAAAGGGAAAACTCAATTCATCACAAGAGAGTAGAGGGGAAGAAACATCATAAGATCCAACTATAATAGCAAAGCTCGTGATACATCAAGATCGTTCCGAATCAAGAACACGAGAGAGAGAGAGAGGGAGATCAAACACATAGCTACTGGTACATACCCTCAGCCCCGAGGGAGAACTACTCCCTTCTTGTCATGGAGAGCACCAGGATGATGAAGATGGCCGCCGGAGAGGGATCCCCCCCTCTGGCAGGGTGCTGGAACGGGTCTAGATTGGTTTTCGGTGGCTACGGAGGCTTCTGGCGGCGGAACTCCTGATCTAGGTTATTTTCTGGAGGTTTCAGTATATATAAGAGGTTTTGGCATCGAGAACAAGTCAGGGGGGTCTCCGGGCTGTCCACGAGGTAGGGAGGGGCTCCCCCCACCCTCGTGGGCAGCCCAGGACTCTTCCAGCCCAACTCTTTTACTCCATGTCCTTCTTCTGGTCCAAAAATAAGTTCCGTGAAGTTTCAGGTCAATTGGACTCCATTTGGTTTCCCTTTTCTGCGAAACTCAAAAACAAGGAAAAATAGAAACTGGCACTGGGCTCTAGGTTAATAGGTTAGTCCCAAAAATCATATAAAATAGCATATAAATGCATATAAGACATCCAAGGTTGGTAATATAATAGCATGGAACAATCAAAAATTATAGATACGTTGGAGACGTATCACCTGCCGAAGAGTGCCTCCGATGCGTCGCAATTTTACCAAGTGTAGGAAGGGTGTGCCACGGAGAAGCTTTTTTGGTCACAGTTCGGCGCGCCAAAGCGTCAGTTGTTACTAAATGAATAGATGGCCAAGTGGGCCGAGCTCCATAGGATATCTGGTTCCGCCATGGAGGACGTCATATTCTAGTTGTGGACTACTGAGCGCGTTTCGAATAGTTACTTCGGTTTGGTGCAGCGGCTTGTGGATGCGGTGCCGCGTATCGACGCCATTAAGCGTTCAACATGCATTGAAGGTGCACATATGGCCTTTACCCATGTCAAAACATACTGGGCCAAGATGAAGGCCACTGACGTTGTAGTGAGGAGTCCCCCCAAGGGTAAGGACCATCACGCACCCGAACATTATTTTGAGGACGTCTTAGAGGGTGCCCGCTTGATAGAGGGTCAGTGCTCGAAAGATATGATGTTTGAATGAAATGTATTGAATTGTAAAAGACAGTATGATGATAATATTACGATTTTTGCTTAGGTTCCTCCTGTGCGGCCGTTGTTTGCATAATCTGAAAGTTTTCCAGTAGTCGGCTTCAGCTCCCACATAGAGAATACAGGGGTGCTCGGAAAAGCATATGATCACTCTTGACCCAACGTCTTGGTCCATGAATGAAGGTGTCAATGCGGTGAACGAGGCAACCGGACTATAGGGCGTTAACACTTTCACTTAGCCATAGGAGTTTTATGGTGGGTCTACGATATAAACCCTGATATGTACGCTATTATCCCAATGTGGTGCTTTCACATGTATGACCTAAAGAAAGGTCCTTCGTGTAATACGGAGGGAATCGCGAAAGATTTCGATAAGTCGTCGAGTGGTTGACCAGCTCTCGCCGCATCATGACAGTCAGTTTTTAGCTTTCTCTACTGAGGTGCTCGCCTGGGTAAACCAGGGCACAATCGCAGTAGTTCTCCCTTTACTATCTTAGCCGATAGAGCGGAACGTAAGGTAGCAAGCACAGGAGCCGGGCAACCCAACTATTGCCAAGACATGATTCGGAGCTGATGCATATAAGGCCAAACTCGCGATGCCGAAGTATGCTATAAAGCTGTTCGGACTTATTGGCAATTTAGTTTGTTCCCATATCGAGCCCCTGCGGGGAGTGTGAAATAACACAAGGAGAAAAATACAGTTTTTTTAGAGAAAAGTGAATACATGATATAAATTATATTCACTAGAACTTGAGTGACATGCCAATCATTGTTTTGTATATAATAACGCCATGTCCCTGGCTATTTAACATGCCAAGGGTCGATGGCTGAGGTAGAAGGCACTTTACAGGCTCGCAAAATAGAGAGTACGGTCTAAAAAAGTTGTTTTGGACCTCCTGTCGCACGTCTGCGTCGCCTTTCCTCGATGAAGGGGCTCCTTAAAGGGAGTAACTTTTGGATGAATGTACAAACCAGAACTCCGATGGAGTCGGCGAGATGACCAGCCTACGAGTCACCTATGGTAAAAGGATAAAAAAGAAAAAGTCATCAAAAAAGAATTGAAAAGAAGGCGGTTATAGAAGTACTTGTAGGCCCGTCCATATTATGCCTCCGCTGACGCCCATGGTATTTTAAGTGCATAGTTATGTACGCATGGTATAGATTTCACAGGTGTATGAGGTGAACAGCAGAGGCCGAACTGCTAGTTCAGCTCCATAATTTGTCGGTCCTGCCGAATGGGGACCGGCGGCTTTATGGCCGACAAGGTACTCGCTTTAATAAAGCCGACTTGTACTCTGGCTGGAGGGAACGTAGTATGATCCTCAGTCTGGAGGGAGTATGTCTCATGCTCCTCTGTAGGGGCATGTGTCATGTATACCATGTTCACCGTTTTTACCTCAGGGGGAAATTGCTTCTGAACCCCGATATTTGGTTGGTGAATCTCTTCGTCATCGCTATCACTGAGCGGTCTTTTCCCCTTATGTTCGGTGTTGAGCCTGCCGGCCTGTTTGAAGACCCAACAGCTTCTGTTGGTGTGATTGGCTGGCTTATCGGGATTGCCATGAATCTGGCAGGGTCGATCCAATATCTTGTCTAAGGTGGATGGGTCATCTCCGTTTGCCTTGAATGGCTTTTTCCGTTGACCGGGTTTGGGGCTGCTGAATCCAGTGTTGACCACTGTGTCGCGTGTTCTCTCATTATCATTGCGATGTTTGTGTTTGATGCGTCGTGGTTTGACATTGCCATCTCGGACTTCAGAAGTTCCCGGATCACTGGCACTGTTGCTTCTACAAGCGAGCCATTTGTCTTCTCTCGCGCAAAAGCGGGTCATCAGAGCGGTAAGGGCTGACATGGATTTTGTTTTTTCTTGACCGATGTGGCGGGTGAGCCACTCGTCCCGGACGCTGTGTTTGAAGGCCGCTAGGGCTTCCGCGTCCGGACAGTCAATGATTTGGTTCTTTTTAACTAAGAACCTAGTCTAGAGCTTCCTGGCTGACTCTCCGGGCTGTTGAACTATATGGCTTAAGTCATCGGCGTCTGGTGGCCGGACATATGTACCTTGGAAGTTGTCGCGGAAGGCGTCTTCCAAATCCTCCCAACTGCCAATAGAGTCTTCGGGCAGGCTATTTAACCAGTGCCGAGCTGGACCTTTGAGGTTTAACCGGAGGTATTTGATGGCATGAAGGTCATCTCCGTAGGCCATGTGGATATGGAGAAGAAAATCCTCGATGCATACCACGGGATAAGTTGTTCCATCATATGATTTGATATTCACGGGTTTAAACCCTTCTGGGAATTCGTGCTCCATTACTTCGTCCATAAAGCAAAGAGGGTGTGCGGCGCCTCTATGTTGAGCCACATTGTGACGTAGCTCCGATGGAGTCCATCTGCGGTTTTCAGCCCGGGTGTGACTAGGCTTGTCACGTCCGAATAGATAGCCGTTGTCACGTGTCGGGGCACGTCCTCGCGATCCGTAGATTGATCTGGTATGTCCTGCTCTATTGTCTAGGTCCTGCCGAAGGTCACATGTGTGACCACGAGCTGTGTTGTCTTTGCCTTTACGGTGAGGAGGGGCGGGCTGGTGTTCGGCTTGAGTTGCCGCTTTGTCCCGACCATGTAGTGGTCGGTTAGCCTCATTGTGTGGTGATGGTATGGCTCCGCTGCCTCATCATCGAACTGAGGTAGCAATTTGCGCTTCGGGTAAATTTTGACTAGGCGCTTAAAGGCGTATTCTTCGGCTTCTAGGACATCAGTCCATCTATCATTGAGCAGATCTTGGTCAGCTTGAAGCTGCTGCTGCTTCTTTTTCAGGCTCCTTGTAGTGGCTATTAGCCGGCGCTTAAAGCGCTCCTGCTCCTAAGGTTCCTCAAGCACGATAAAATCCTCGCTGGCGAGACTCACCTCATCCTCGGAGAGTGGAAGATAATTACTGTCCTCCGAGTCGTTGTTTATGGCCTGTTCGTCAGGGCTAACTTGCATGTTTTCCCGATCGTCCTGTTCGGCAGTTCGATCATTGGGATCTTCTCTGTCTTCGGCACCGTCCAGAGTGTTATCCTCTCCTGTGTCCGTATCGCCGTTTATTTCATGACGCGACTTAGAGTGGCGCCATTGACGCTGATGTTTTGGTTGTATCACAGGAGGTTTGTCCTCAACTGTATCTGCTTTCTCGTTGTCGTTAGTTCTAGGTGTATCCACCATGTATACGTCGTAGGAAGAGGTGGCTATCCAGCATTTGGTAAATGGCGGGTCTTGGCCCGGTTCCTCATTGGCATCGTCGTCCATACCGTCAATCTTTGGAGCCATAGTCGAGCGAGTCGGTTAAGTCTTCGATAGTATGTATGAAGTGGGCGGTGGGTGGGAAGCAAAATTCCCCGTTATCAATCTCCAATTCGAACCGGATAGAGCTCGGCTATGAGCCCCCCGCTAAGGATAGTGCTCTTAACGAGTTTAGCACATCGCCCAGAGGCGAATGCCGGAAGATGTCCGCGTCGCTGAATTCGGTGATCGATGACCGATCATGCTCGATATGCGCGGACGCGTGATACGTCTCCAATGTATCTATAATTTTTGATTGCTCCATGCTATATTATCTACTGTTTTGGACATTATTGGGCTTTATTATCCACTTTTATATTATTTTTGGGACTAACCTATTAACCGGAGGCCCAGCCCAGAATTGTTGTTTTTTGCCTGTTTTAGGGTTTCGAAGAAAAGGAATATCAAACAGAGTCCAAACGGAATGAAACCTTCGGGAACGTGATTTTCTCATCGAATACAACTCAGGAGATTTGGACCCTATGTCAAGACACGTAACAGGAGGCCACGAGGTAGGGGGCGCGCCTACCCCCCAGGCGCGCCCTCCACCCTCATGGGCCCCCTGTTGCTCCACCGACGTACTTCTTCCTCCTATGTATACCCACGTACCCCCAAACTATCAGATACGGAGCCAAAACCCTAATTCCACCGTCGTAACTTTCTGTATCCACGAGATCCCATCTTGGGGCCTGTTCCGGAGCTCCACCGGAGGGGGCATCAATCACGGAGGGCTTCTACATCAACACCATAGCCCTTCCGATGAAGTGTGAGTAGTTTACTTCAGACCTACGGGTCCATAGTTAGTAGCTAGATGGCTTCTTCTCTCTTTTTGGATCTCAATACAATGTTCTCCCCCTCTCTTGTGGAGATCTATTCGATGTATTCTTCTTTTTGCGGTGTGTTTGTTGAGATCAATGAATTGTGGGTTTATGATCAAGTCTATCTAAGAATAATATTTGAATCTTCTCTGAATTCTTTTATGTATGATTGGTTATCTTTCCAAGTCTCTTCGAATTATCAGTTTGGTTTGGCCTACTAGATTGATCTTTCTTGCAATGGGAGAAGTGCTTAGCTTTGGGTTCAATCTTGCGGTGTCCTTTCCCGGTGACAGTAAGGGCAGCAAGGCACGTATTGTATTGTTGCCATCGAGGATAACAAGATGGGGTTTTCTTCATATTGCATGAGTCTATCCCTCTACATCATGTCATCTTGCTTAAGGCGTTACTCTGTTTTTAACTTAATACTCTAGATGCATGCTGGATAGCGGTCGATGAGTGGAGTAATAGTAGTAGATGCAGGCAGGAGTCGGTCTACTTGTCTCGGACGTGATGCCTACATACATGATCATACCTAGATATTCTCATAACTATGCCCAATTCTGTCAATTGCTCAACAATAATTTGTTCACCTACCGTAGAATACTTATGCTCTCGAGAGAAGCCACTAGTGAAACCTATGGCCCCGGGGTCTATCTTTATCATATCAATCTCCTACTACTTAGTTATTTACTTTGCCATTTACTTTGCCTTTATTTTACTTTGCATCTTTATAATAAAAAATACCAAAAATATTATCTTATCATATCTATCAGATCTCACTCTCGTAAGTGGCCCTATAGGGATTGACAACCCCTATTTGCGTTGGTTGCGAGGATTTATTTGTTTTGTGCAGGTCCGAGGGACTCGCGCGTAGCCTCCTACTGGATTGATACCTTGGTTCTCAAAAACTGAGGGAAATACTTACGCTACTTTGCTGCATCATCCCTTCCTCTTCGGGGAAGACCAACGCAGTGCTAAAAGAGGTAGCAAGAAGGATTTCTGGCGCTGTTGTCGGGGAGGTCTACGCAAAAGTCAACATACCAAGTACCCATCACATACACTTATCTCCCGCATTACATTATTTGCCATTTGCCTCTCGTTTTCCTCTCCCCAACTTCACCCTTGCCATTTATTTGCCCTCTCTCTCTCTCTATCCTCCCTCTCTATTTGCCTCTTTTTGCCCTCTTGCTTTTTGTTTGCTTGTGTGTTAGTTTGCTTTCTTGTCATGATGGCTCAAGATAATAGTAAATTGTGTGACTTCACCAATACCAACAACAATGATTTTATTAGCACTCCGATTGCTCCTCTTACCGATGTTGAATCTTGTGAAATTAATGCTCCTTTGCTGAATCTTGTTATGAAAGATCCGTTCTCCGGCCTTCCTAGTAAAGATGCCGCTACCCATCTAAATAGCTTCGTTGATTTGTGTGACATGCAAAAGAAGGAAGATGTGGATAATGGCATTTTTAAATTGAAGCTATTTGCTTTTTCGCTTAGAGATCGTGCTAAAGCTTGGTTTTTGTCTTTGCCTAAAAATAGTATATTCATGGAACAAGTGCAAAGATGCTTTTATCTCTAAGTATTTTCCTCCCACTAAGATCATCTCTCTTAGAAACGATATTATGAACTTTAAGCAACTTGATCATGAACATGTTGCACAAGCTTGGGAGAGAATGAAATTAATGATACGTAATTGCCCTACTCATGGTTTAAATTTGTGGATGATTATACAAATTTTTTATGCCGGATTGAATTTTGCTTCTAGAAATCTTTTAGATTCGGCCGCGGGAGGCACTTTTATGGAAATCACTTTAGGAGAAGCTACTAAACTCCTAGATAATATTATGGTTAATTATTCTCAATGGCATATTGAAAGATCTACTAATAAAAAGGTGCATGCGATAGAAGAAATTAATGTTTCAAGTGGAAAGATGGATGAACTTATGAAATTATTTGCTAATAAGAGTGTTTCTTATGATCCTAATGATATGCCCTTGTCTACTTCGATTGAGAATAATAATGAATCTATAGATGTGAATTTTGTTGGTAGGAACAATTTTGGTAATAACGCATATAGAGGAAATTTCAACCCTAGGCCTTATCCTAGTAATCCCTCTAATAATTATGGTAATTCCTACAACAATTCTTATGGAAATTATAATAAGATGCCCTCTGATTTTGATTCTAATATTAAAGAATTTATTACTTTGCAAAAAAAAATTAATGCTATGATTGAAGAAAAATTGCTTAAGATTGATGATTTGGCTAGGAATGTTGATAGAATTACTCTTGATGTTGATTCTTTGAAACTTAGATCTATTCCACCTAAGCATGATATCAACGAGTCTCTCAAAGCCATGAGAATTTCCATTGATGAGTGCAAAGAAAGAACCGCTAGGATGCGTGCTAAGAAAGATGCCTTTATAAAAGCGTGTTCTTCTAGTTCCTATGAAAATAATGATGAAGATCTAAAAGTTATTGATGTGTCCCCTATTAAATCTTTGTTTTGCAATATGAATCTTGATAATGATGGGACTGAATATGATCCACCTTTACCTAGAAGGCGTTCCAAGAATTCTGAATCTTTTGATCATGATGCTAAATTTGATAAAAGTGGGATTGAAGAAATAAAAAAACCTAGATGTTGCTAAACCCACTATTATGGATTTCAAGGAATTTAACTATGAAATTTGATCTTTGATTGATTGTATTTCCTTGTTGCGATCCGTGCTAAATTCTCCTCATGCTTATAGTCAAAATAAAGCGTTTACTAAACATATCGTTGATGCCTTGATGCAATCTTATGAAGAAAAACTTGAATTAGAAGTTTCTACCCCTAGAAAACTTTATGGTGAGTGGGAACCAACTATTAAAATTAAAATTAAAGATCATGAATGCTATGCTTTATGTGATTTGGGTGCTAGTGTTTCCACGATTCCAAAGACTTTGTGTGATTTGTTAGGTTTCCGTGATTTTGATGATTGCTCTCTAAACTTGCACCTTGCGGATACCACTATTAAGAAACCTATGGGAAGAATTAATGATGTTCTTATTGTTGCAAATAGGAATTATGTGCCCATAGATTTTATCGTTCTTGACATAGATTGCAATCCTTCATGTCCTATTATTCTTGGTAGACCTTTCCTTAGAACGATTGGCGCAATTATTGATATGAAGGAAGGAAATATTAGATTCCAATTTCCATCAAGGAAAGGCATGGAACACTTTACTAGAAATAAAATTAAATTACCTTATGAATCTATTATGAGAGCCACTTATGGATTGCCTACCAAAGATGGCAATACCTAGATCTATTCTTGCTTGTTATGCCTAGCTAGGGGCGTTAAACGATAGCGCTTGTTGGGAGGCAACCCAATTTTATTTTTTCCTTGCTTTTTGATCCTGTTTAGTAATAAATAAATTATCTAGCCTCTGTTTTCTTGTCTTTTTTGTGTTTAAATTAGTGTTTGTGCCAAGTAGAACCGTTGGGAAGACTTGGGGAAAGTCTTGTTGAACTTGCTGCAAAAAACAGAAACTTTAGCGCTCACGACAACTTCTGTCATTTTTATTTGGAAAGTGATATTTAGTTAATTATTTTTGCAGATGATTAATAGATAAATCCTCACGTCCAGCAATTTATTTTAGAATTTCTGGGGTTCCAGATCTTGCGCTAGCTACATATTACTACAGACTGTTCTGTTTTTGACAGATTCTGTTTTTCGTGTGTTGTTTGCTTATTTTGATGAATCTGTGGCTAGTAAGTTAGTTTATAAACCATAGAGAAGTTGGAATACAGTAGGTTTAACACCCATATAAATAAATAATGAGTTCATTAAAGTACCTTGAAGTGGTCTTTTGTTTTCTTTCGCTAACGGAGCTCACGAGATTTTCTACTTTAAGTTTTGTGTTGTGAAGTTTTCAAGTTTTGGGTAAAGATTTGATGGATTATGGAACAAGGAGTGGCAAGAGCCTAAGCTTGGAGATGCCCATGGCACCCCCGAGATAATCTAAGGACACCTAAAAGCCAAAGCTTGGGGATGCCCCGGAAGGCATCCCCTCTTTCGTCTACTTCTATCGGTAACTTTACTTGGAGCTATATTTTTATTTACCACATGATATGTGTTTTGCTTGGAGCGTCTTGTATGATTTGAGTCTTTGCTTGTTAGTTTGCCACAATCATCCTTGCTATACACACCTTTTGAGAGAGTCATACATGATTTGGAATTTTTTAGAATACTCTATGTGCTTCGCTTATATCTTTCGAGTTATATAATTTTGCTCTAGTGCTTCACTTATATCTTTTAGAGCACGGTGGTGGATTTGTTTTATAGAAACTATTGATCTCTCATGCTTCACTTAGATTATTTTGAGAGTCTTAATAGCATGTTAATTTGCTTAAAATCCTAATATGCTTGGTATGCAAGATTAATAATAAAACTTTCTTATGAGTGTGTTGAATACTATGATAAGTTTGATACTTGATAATTGTTTTGAGATATAGAGATGGTGATATTAAAGTCATGCTAGTTGAGTAGTTGTGAATTTGAGAAATACTTGTGTTGAAGCTTGTGATTCCCGTAGCATGCACGTATGGTGAACCGTTATGTGATGAAGTCGGAGCATGATTTATTTATTGATTGCCTTCCCTATGAGTGGCGGTCGGGGACGAGCGGTGGTCTTTTCCTACCAATCTATCCCCCTAGGAGCATGCACGTAATACTTTGCTTCGATAACTTGTAAATTTTTGCAATAAGTATATGAGTTCTTTATGACTAATGTTGAGTCCATGGATTATACGCACTCTCACCCTTCCACCTTTGCTAGCCTCTCTAATACCGCGCACTTTTCGCCGGTATCATACACCCACCATATACCTTCCTCAAAACAGACACCATACCTACCTATTATGGCATTTCCATAGCCATTCCGAGATATATTGCCATGCAACTTTCCACCGTTCCGTTTATGACACACTCCATCATTGTCATATTTCTTAGCATGATCATGTAGTTGACATAGTATTTGTGGCAAAGCCACCGTTCATAATTCTTTCGTACTTGTCAATCATGCATCATTGCATATCACGGTACACCGCCGGAGGCATTCACATAGAGTCATATTTTGTTCTAAGTATCGAGTTGTAAGAAAAATAAAAGTGTGATGATCATCATTATTAGAGCATTGTCCCAGTGAGGAAAGGATGATGGAGACTATGATTCCCCCACAAGTCGGGATGAGACTCCGGACGAAAAATAAATAAAAGAGGCCAAAGAAGCCCAAATAAAAAAAGAGAAAGAAAAGAGGCCATAAAAAAGAGAAAGAAAAGAGGCCATAAAAAAGAGAAAAGGACCAAATAAAAAAATAAAAAATGAGAGAAAAAGAGAGAAGGGACAATGTTACTATCCTTTTACCACACTTGTGCTTCAAAGTAACACCATGATCTTCATAGTAGAGAGTCTCTCATGTTATCACTTTCATATACTAGTGGGAATTTTTCATTATAGAACTTGGCTTGTATATTCTAATGATGAGCTTCCTCATATTACCCTAGGTATTCATGAGCAAGCAAATTGGATTCACACCCACTTAGTTTCTTTTTGAGCTTTCATATACTTATAGCTCTAGTGCATCCGTTGCATGGCAATCCCTACTCACTCACATTGATATCTATTGATGGGCATCCCCATAGCCTGTTGATATGCCTAGTTGATGTGAGACTATCTTCTCCCTTTTTGTCTTCTCCACAACCACCACTCTATTCCACCCATAGTGCTATATCCATGGCTCACGCTCATGTATTGCGTGAAGATTCAAAAAGTTTTGAGAATGTCAAAAGTATGAAACAATTGCTTGGCTTGTCATCGGGGTTGTGCATGATTTAAATATTTTGTGTGGTGAAGATAGAGCATAGCTAGACTATATGATTTTGTAGGGATAACTTTCTTTAGCCATGTTATTTTGAGAAGACATAATTGCTTTGTTAGTATGCTTGAAGTATTATTATTTTCTATGTCAATATGAACTTTTGTCTTGAATCTTTCGGATCTGAATATTCATACCACAATTAAGAAGAATTACATTAAAATTATGCCAAGTGGCACTCCGCATCAAAAATTCTGTTTTTATCATTTACCTACTCGAGAACGAGCAGGAATTAAGCTTGGGGATGCTTGATACGTCTCCAACGTATCTATAATTTTTGATTGCTCCATGCTATATTATCTACTATTTTGGACATTATTGGGCTTTATTATCCACTTTTATAATATTTTTGGGACTAACCTATTAACCGGAGGCCCAACCCAGAATTGTTGTTTTTTGCCTGTTTTAGGGTTTCGAAGAAAAGGAATATCAAACGGAGTCTAAACGGAATGAAACCTTCGGGAACGTGATTTTCTCATCGAATACAACTCGGGAGACTTGGACCCTACGTCAAGACACGTAACAGGAGGCCACGAGGTAGGGGGCGCCTACCCCCCCAGGCACGCCCTCCACCCTCGTGGGCCCCCTGTTGCTCCACCGACGTACTTCTTCCTCCTATATATACCCACGTACCCCCAAACGATCAGATACGGAGCCAAAACCCTAATTCCACTGCCGTAACTTTCTGTATCCACGAGATCCCATCTTGGGGCCTGTTCCGGAGCTCCGCCGGAGGGGGCATCGGTCACGAAGGGCTCCTACATCAACACCATAGCCCTTCCAATGAAGTGTGAGTAGTTTACTTCAGACCTACGGGTCCATAGTTAGTAGCTAGATGGCTTCTTCTCTCTTTTTGGATCTCAATATAATGTTCTCCCCCTCTCTTGTGGAGATCTATTCGATGTAATCTTCTTTTTGCGGTGTGTTTGTTGAGACCGATGAATTGTGGGTTTATGATCAAGTCTATCTATGAATAATATTTGAATCTTCTCTGAATTCTTTTATGTATGATTGGTTATCTTTGCAAGTCTCTTCGAATTATCAGTTTGGTTTGGCCTACTAGATTGATCTTTCTTGCAATGGAAGAAGTGCTTAGCTTTGGGTTCAATCTTGCGGTGTCCTTTCCCGGTGACAGTAAGGGCAGGAAGGCACGTATTGTATTGTTGCCATCGAGGATAACAAGATGGGATTTTCTTCATATTGCATGAGTCTATCCCTCTACATCATGTCATCTTGCTTAAGGTGTTACTCTGTTTTTAACTTAATACTCTAGATGCATGCTAGATAGCGGTCGATGAGTGGAGTAATAGTAATAGATGCAGGCAGGAGTCGATATACTTGTCTCGGACGTGATGCCTATATACATGATCATACCTAGATATTCTCATAACTATGCTCAATTATGTCAATTGCTCAACAGTAATTTGTTCACCCACCGTAGAATACTTATGCTCTCGAGAGAAGCCACTAGTGAAATCTATGGCCCCCGAGTCTATCTTTATCATATCAATCTCCTACTACTTAGTTATTCTATGTATGATTGGTTATCTTTGCAAGTCTCTTCGAATTATCAGTTTGGTTTGGCCTACTAGATTGATCTTTCTTGCAATGGGAGAAGTGCTTACCTTTGGGTTCAATCTTGCGGTGTCCTTTCCCAGTGACAATACGGGCAGCAAGGCATGTATTGTATTGTGGCGTTGTAGGTCACTTGAACTTGCTAAAGGAGCCAACCCCTCTCTATTATTAAATCTCATCTTTTCTAAACCCTCAGATGTCTCCGAGACGTGACCCCGGATTTACCTTCCCACCAGAGCTCACCCAGTTGATCCAGCAGCAGAACACGTTTATGCAATTGCTAGTCCAGAATCAGAATCAGGGGAACAACAACAACAACCCACCACCACCACCACCTGTTGATCACTTAGCCCGTTTTCTTAGGCTGAATCCGCAGGTGTTTTCCAGTAGCACTGAGCCGATAGTAGCAGATGATTGGCTCCGCAAGACAGCAAGGGAGTTGACCACGGCAGTATGCACAGATGCGGAAAAGGTGAAGTTTGCCGCACACCAGCTTGAAGGACCTGCATCATCATGGTGGGAGAATTTCACAGCCACTTTACCTGTCGACACTGTCACATGGGACCAGTTCCAGCAGGCTTTCCGTACTGCCCATGTTTCAGCAAGAGCTATGGCCATGAAGAAGCGAGAGTTTCGCAACTTGCGCCAAGGAGGAAGGACAGTTTGCCAGTATGTGGAGGACTTTAGTAAGCTAGCACGTTATGCCCCAGATGACGTTGCTACGGATGCAGCTAAACAGGAGAAGTTTCTGGAAGGACTGAATGATGAGTTGAGCATGCAGTTGATGGTAGCAACCTTCAACAACTACCAGGAGTTGGTAGATCATGATCTCATGATTGAAGGGAAGCAGCAGCAAATTAAGAACTGCAAGAGGAAGTATGGACAAGGGAAGTACAATTCTGGAGCTTAGCAGAAGCCACGTTTTACCCCTAGGCCGGGAGGACATTTTTTAGCATACCCATGGAGGAGGTAGCTCGCACAATCACAATGGCACCAAGAATGGTAATGGGAATGGAGGAAGCAACGACCAGAACCGCACCAACCCATCAACCCCAGCCAAGAGAGACCTGAGCCAAGTCACTTGCTTTAAGTGCCAGAAGACCGGACATTATGCCAATGAATGTCCTGAAGCGCAGAATGGAAATGGCAATGGAAGCTCTGGGAAGATGCCGAACCCTTTCAACAGGGGACAGGTGAACCACGTAAATGTGGAGGAAGTTGAAGCCCAGCCCGATGTAGTAATAGGTAAGTTTTTGGTTAAGTCATTTAATGCACTCGTTCTTTTTGATACTGGTGCATCGCATTCATACATATCAAGGGGATTTGTGGATAAGTATAAACTGCCAACCCAAGCCCTTAGGTCACCCATGTTAGTAACCTCACCTAGAGCAGAGTATATGGCTAGTCTATGGTGTGATCGGTTACCATTAAGGATTGGTAACTATGTATTTCCCTTGGACCTAATAGTATTGGAATCCCAAGGATTGGATGTGATATTAGGCATGGATTGGTTATCGAAGTATGGAGGGAACATTGAATGTGCCAGTAAGTCAATTTTGCTTACCACCCCAGAAGGGAGAAGGATCAAGTATGTATCCCGGCATGTGCCGAGAAGGACTCAAGTAAATTGCCTAACAGGAGTTGTGCAGGAGGAAGTACCAGTAGTGAAGGATTTCCATGATGTTTTTCCAGAAGAGTTGCCAGGCATGCCACCGGATAGAGATATTGAGTTTTTGATTGAGCTTTTGCCAGGCACAGGTCCAATATCTAAGAGACCATATAGGATGCCCGCAAAGGATTTGGTGGAGATTAAGAAACAGATTAAGGAGTTACTGGATAAAGGTTATATTTGCCCAAGTTCTTCACCTTGGGGATCGCCAATACTTCTAATGGAGAAGAAGGATGGATCGTTAAGGATGGTCGTTGATTATCGAGGATTGAATGAAGTAACCATCAAGAACAAGTACCCACTACCGATGCTCAATGATCTGTTTGATCGATTGCAAGGAGCTAAGATATTTTCCAAGATCGATCTGTGATCAGGATACCATCAGTTGAAGATTCGAGAACAGGATATACCTAAAACGGCTTTTACCACCAGGTATGGGCTGTACGAGTATACCGTTATGTCATTTGGCCTGACTAACGCACCTGCATATTTTATGAACATGATGAACAAAGTGTTTATGGAGTTTTTGGATAAGTTTGTCGTAGTGTTCATTGATGATATCCTACTTTACTCGAAGGACGAAGAGGAGCATAAGGAGCATTTGCGTTTGGTACTTGGTAAGCTCAGAGAACATCAATTATATGCCAATTTAGCAAATGTGAGTTTTGGTTGAAGGAAGTTGGATTTCTCGGACACGTCATATCCGGAGAAGGTATAGCCGTGGATCCCACCAAGGTTGACACTGTGACAAATTGGGAAGCGCCAACAACAGTTGGAGAGATCCGGAGTTTTCTTGGACTTGCAGGATACTATCGAAGATTCATTGAAAATTTCTCGAAGATTGCAAAACCTATGACGGAGTTGTTGAAGAAGGATACCAAGTTCATATGGACTGAGGAATGTGAGGCTAGTTTCCAGGAGTTGAAGAAACGCTTGGTTACATCACCGGTGTTGATTTCGCCAGATCAGACCAAGGATTATGAGGTGTATTGCGACGCTTCACGTCGAGGACTTGGAGCAGTGCTTATGCAAGAAGGAAGAGTTTTTCCTATGCCTCACGACAGCTTAAGCCTCATGAGTTGAATTATGCTACACATGATTTGGAGTTAGCAGCCGTAGTGCATGCATTGAAGACTTGGAGAGATTTTCTCATTGGAAACCATTGTGAGGTGTACACGGATCACAAGAGTTTGAAGTACATTTTCACACAGAAGGAGTTGAATCTCAGACAAAGAAGATGGTTGGAACTCATCAAGGATTATGATATGAGATTGCATATTCACCCTGGAAAGGCTAACGTAGTAGCTGACGCGTTGAGCCGTAAAAGCCATGTCAACACCTTAATGACGGGAGATTTACCAAGAGAGTTAGCCGAGAATCTTCGTGAGCTATGTTTGGAGATAGTTCTGAGAGGCTATGTAGCAGCATTGGAGATTCAGTCTACGTTGATGGATAAGATCAGAGAAGCCCAGAAGACTGACAAGGAGATTGCTTCTATTAAGGAGAAAATAAGCAAAGGAAAAGCTAAAGGATTTCGTGAGGATGAGCACGATACCCTATGGTTTGAAGACCGGGTTTATGTGCCTAATGATTTGGAGCTCAGGAAATTAATTCTGCAAGAGGCCCATGATTCACCATATTCGATTCACCTAGGAAATACCAAAATCTATTTGGATTTGAAGGATTTTTTCTGGTGGACCGGAATGAAGAAGGATATTGCGGAGTGTGTAGCCATTTGTGATGTATGTCAGAGAGTAAAGGCAGAGCATCAGAAGCCAGCAGGATTGCTACAGCCATTGCCGATGCCCTAATGGAAGTGGGATAAGTTAGCCATGGATTTTATCACAGGATTGCCCAGAACTCGTTTAGGCTATGACTCGATATGGGTTGTAGTCGATCGTTTGACAAAGGTAGCTCATTTCATCCCAGTGAAGACTACCTATACCAGTGCCAAGTTAGCAAAGATATACATGACCAGAATCATATGTCTGCATGGAGTTCCAAGGAGCATTGTATCAGATAGAGGAACCCAGTTTACCTCAAAGTTCTGGAATTAGTTGCATGAAACTTTGGGTACCAGGCTAGAATTGAGTAGAACTTTCCATCCGCAGACAGATGGACAGACCGAGAGAGTCAATCAGATTTTGGAGGATATGCTGAGAGCTTGTGCGCTAGATTATGGATCTAGTTGGGACGACAATTTGCCATATGCAGAGTTCTCTTACAACAACAGTTATCAATCCAGTTTGAAGATGGCCCCTTTCGAAGCCTTGTACGGAAGGAGGTGCAGGACCCCATTGTCATGGGATGAAGTTGGAGACCGCCAGTTGTTTGGACCGGATCTGATAAAGGAGTCTGAACAAAAAGTAAAATTGATTCGTGATAGACTCAAGGTAGCCCAGTCCAGGCAGAAGAGCTACGCAGATTCTAAACGCAAGGAGACAGTTTACAAAGTCGGAGACCGAGTTTATCTTCGAGTATCTCCACTTCGAGGAGTTAAGCGTTTTAGAGTTAAGGGAAAGTTAGCGCCATGTTTTGTAGGACCATACAAAGTTGTGGGGCGTATGGGAGAAGTAGCCTACAAGTTGGAATTGCCCGAAGGATTGTTAGGAGTTCACGACGTGTTCCACGTTTCCTAGTTGAAGAAGTGCCACGCAGAGATGGCTGATATACCGCTAAGAGATACAGTGCCGCTGGAAGCGATCCCGTTGGACAGTGATTTGACCTATGAGGAGAAACCAGTCAAGATTCTTGAGTATGCCAGCCGAGTCACCCGCAGCAAGGTTATCAAGTTTTGCAAAGTTCAGTGGAGCCACCACACGGAGGATGAAGCCACCTGGGAACGAGAGGAAGATCTTTTGAAGGACCACCCTCACCTATTTTCTAGCCAACCCGAATCTCGAGGGCGAGATTCATCTTAAGGGGGGTAGGTTTGTAACGTCCCAAATTTTCAATTTGGAATGTTATACAATAGATCATCATTGCATATCATATTTATTGCATTTTAGTTGATCCTAGAAATTTCACGCAACTCAAGGACCCTCGGAGAGAGTTGGGGATTTCGTTAATTTCATATTTGAGTTGTCTCAAATTTTGAAAATAGGATCATTTGATTTTATTTATTTTATCTTCAATTATTTCTATTATAAAAATTATGAGAGAGGGAATAAAATGACTTTCCCAAAATAAAGAAATATTGGGGATTTAATAAAAAAATCAAATAAGATTTTATTTTGGTTTTATTTGCTATTTTATTTGAATTTAGGAAAAATTGCATGTTTTCAAAAATTGCATTTAGGGCCAAGAAAATGTTCATCCTGTTCTAAATATTTTATTTAGATGGTGAAAATTTGTTTTGGCATTTTTAGAATTTTATTTATTTTTCTAGAAATTTTTTATTAGTCGTAGCAAAATTGTTTAAAAAACACGAGACCCCGCGCCCGAGTGGGCCAAGGGCCCAGCCGAGCAGGCCAGCCCAGCCAGCCGCCGCCGCCTCCCGCTGGGTCGGGATAGGACCGCCGCCGTCGCCGAGTCCGGGGAGGACCCGCCTCCCGAGGTCGACCCCTTCCCCAAGTCGCCGCCTCCCCCCTTTATAACCCCGCCGCCCCCCTGCAGCCCCACACCCGTCGCCGCCTCCCCACGCCGCCAGCGCCGCCGCCGTCGTGCCA